>NW_028270177.1:80102069-80419171 GCF_037043375.1 Chiloscyllium plagiosum
TGGGATGTGCTCTCCAGTCTCTGCAGGACTGATGTTCCATCGACATTTTCACAGGATGAGAGACATTTCAATTGTTTTTATTGTGGAACGAGGTTCCGGCGATCATCTCAACTCTCAATACACCAGAGATTTTGCAGTGGGCAGAACGTATTTACCTGCTTCATTTGAAAAAAATAATAGTTAGCTCACTCATGGACCCTGCTGAGACGGCAGAGAGATCCACTGGGGGAAAGAATTCACTCACCCATCGAGCCTGCTGAGACAGCGCAGATTTTACATTTCTCAACTGCGATTGTACTTTGTTGTTCATGACATTCAGGACTGAAAGCAAAGTTTTAATATTTTAAATAAATGTGAAACAAATCAATTTCGTATGAAGTACCATATGAGAGGTTAGTGTAAAGGTGGGATTACATATTACTTGAAGCATCAGCACAGTTTCTCAAGGACAAATGTGTTAGAATTCTATGAGGATATAATGAGGAAATGAGAAAAGGTCTATTCTGTGAATGTGGTCAGCATGAATTTCCAGCAGGCATTTGTCAAGGTTCGATATCAGAAACTGCAAAATGATAGGCTATGGTGTTAGGGCAAAGTACTGGCATGGCTTGAGTTCTGGCTGACTGGCGGAATGCAGACAGTTGGGTGAAAGGGTCTTTTCCAGGATGGCAGCACGTGACGTGTGGAGATCAGCAGGGGTCAGTTTTGGCACCACAACTATTCCCGTTGTGCATGAATGATCGGGTCAAAGGAACTGAGAGTGTTGTTGCTCCATTTGCAGAATACAGAATGACATGTGGAGGGACAGATCGGATTGAGGAAGCGGGCAGGCTGCAGAATTACGTGGACGGGCTGAGAGCTTGGATAAAAAAAGTTGCAGTTCGAATACTGTGTGGATAAGTGTGAGGTCATCGAGTGATGGAATGATTAGAGGCATAAACTACTTTGTGACGGGAAAAGGCTTCAGAGATCTATAGTTGAAACGCACTTGAGAGATCTACTTTAGGTTACTTTTATGTTTAACATGCAGGTTTTGTTGTCTGTTCGGAAGGTAAATGTAATGTCGGCATTCGTTCAAGCGAATTCAAAACCAACTGCAAAGGTTTGCAACTGACGCGATAAGAGGGTGTCGTCACACGCATTTATATCATCGGGAATAGTTTTTAGCCACATGTCTAAAGGAAGATATGTTCTGAGTGGTTGATAGGAGGTTTAAAATAGCTGACTCAGTGGAGAGCACTGCTGTCTTCCAGCCTCAGCGACGCTGGTTTAATTTCTTCTCAGGCTACTGTCTGCAGTTTTCGCATTCTTTCCATGTCTGTCTGGGTTTCCTCCACAGAGGAAAGATGTGTAGTTGACGTCATTTGGCTGTGGGAAATGCAGAGTTACAGGAATCGAGTAGAGGTGTGAGTTTGAGTGCAATGATCTTCGCATGTTTCATGGGTTCTTCTTGGGCTGAATTACCTGTTCCAACTTGGTCGGGATTCTACTAGAACACGTTGATCGCAGGGGTGAAGGACTCGTCGTCTTAGAATTTATTTTTTAAAAATCACAGTTTCTATGTAAACATACGGTCTCAAGTCAACCTCTTGATCACGATAAGGCGTGAAGGGGCATTCCTCAAAGAAAATAATGAAGGCAAAGCGAGCATATTGGATAGCCTCAGCACATAAAGTTAAGGATAATCTAAAGAGATTTTATAAGTACATTCAAAGCTAGACACCAAGTAGGATCCCTGAAAGACTTAAGAGCTCACATTTGTCTTGAACCTCAGAGGATGGGAGAGATATTGAATGTTCATTTCGCATTAGTTTATACATTGGAGAACGAAATGGCGGCTACAAACATTGATGCTCTGAAAATAGTTTATATTGAATAGTGCAAGTTCCAGAGGAATTGGATAATATAAAGTTGGATATTTCTCTGGGATCTGATCTCGTGCACCCAGGGCTTCGTGGGAAATTCGGGAAATACTGGGCGGCACGGTTGCACAGTGGTTAGCACTGCTGCCTCACAGCGCCAGAGACCCGGGTTCAATTCCCGCCTCTGGCGACTGACTGTGTGGAGTTTGCACGTTCTCCCCGTGTCTGCGTGGGTTTCCTCCGGTTTTCTCCCACAGTCCAAAGATGTGCAAGTCAGGTGAATGGGCCATGCTAAATTGCCCGTAGTGTTAGATAAGGGGTAAATGTATGGTTGGGTTGTGCTTCGGCGGGTCGGTGTGGACTTGTTGGGCCGAAGGTCCTGTTTCCACACTGTAATGTAATCTAATCTAAACTGTTGGGCCCTTGGTGGAAATATTTTCATCATCTATTACTTTGAGTGATGTGTCGAATAAATGGGGAGTGGTTTTGTTGAGGAAGGGATGAATGGAGAAAACTGAAAACCATATGCCTGTGAGGCTGGCTAAGGTCGTGGGTAAGTTGTTGGAAGCAATTCTGAATGATAGGATTTATAAGCATTTTGAGACAGGTTTAATGAATAGGGATTATCGGTATGGTTTTGTGTGACGTCATTTGTGTCTCACAAACATGGTTGGGTATTTTGAGGATGTAACCAAGAATATTGATGAGGACTAAGTGGTCGGCATTGTTCACTTGGACTTTAATTAATCCTTTCAAAAGTTTCTACTTGGTCGATTATTTTTTAAAGTTAGATCACATAGAATTCAAGGTGAACTTTGCAATTAGATATAAAATTAGTTTAATGGTATGAGGCTGGGAACGGTGGTGGAGGGTAGTTTCCAGACTGGAGGACTGTTACCAGCTGTGTTCCACAGGGATCAATGCTGAGCCCATTTCGTTTTTCATTCATACAAATGATTTAGATTGAAACATGGAAAGCATGGTCAGTGAGTTTTCAGATGACATCAAGATTGGTAGGAGAGTGGACAGTACAAAAGCTTATGTCAGATTGTAAATAGGTTTTCTCGTCAGATTAGTTTTTTCTCTGTTCTCGACATTTAATAACGTGGGAGAAAAGCATCATTCGTCCACCGTGCAGCGCAGGTCATCAGACGTCCACGTATTCTAGTCCGAGTTTACCGCATTTGGCCCATAAGCTGACGCGTTTTGATGTTTCCAGGGCAAATGTCAATGATAATCTCTCTGTAATTTTAAATGACACATCAATGGGACTGAAATGTAACATGGTCATACTATGTTGTAACCCCGTTGAGGAAACTTATTCTCATGTTCACTCACAAAGGCAGACACACCAGCACATCTCCGACAGTGACTGAGGCCTCAGCGTTATGTGCTTCACGTCTGCAAGTTTCTCTGGAAAAAGGAAGAATCACGCGTAACACGAGCCAATTCTCCAGAAAATGTGAATCATTGCGGTGATCTGGGGTTTGAAATGGAAACTGAGTTGAAATAGTCCAACACACTGCTCGTGTGTAATTTTAAATTTACAAATTCCACCCAAATAGTCTCTGCGACTCCGGAGATCTGACAGGATAGCGGTCAGCAGTCATTCAATACTAAAAACAACCGACACACGCAAACTCGACGCACTTTCAAGCCTCGTCTCTTTCTGTTTCTGTCCTTGTCAGAATTCCAGCTTCCTCAGAACATCCAACTCCATGCTCAATGAGCTGCTTGATACAAACAGGCGACAGATAATGCAGGCGATCTTTATTTCGAAAGCAGAGCCAGGAAATGTTACACACAAGGGCTTACACACGGCTGGGTAATGTGACAGCACGATATTATCTTCCTAATTATCCTGTAGATTGATACCAGGAATGTGCACCATACCAGTTATTAACTATTGAAATTTCCCAATGGATGCCGTGACTGACAGACAGGTCAGGAGAGAGTAGTTCAAACCCTTCATCGCTCTGGGACATTTAGCAAAAAAATTCCTGTTACTTCACAAACTGAGCTCCCTACCGCTGGTCATGGAGATCACTAGCACAGAAAATGCGCTTTGGCCCACCAGGTCTGCACCAGTTTCAGGTAATCCCCTAACTGTTCTTAATTCATTTTCCAGCACTTGGCTCAGAGGTACAAATGAAGTCAGTAATGGATGTGTAACTTAAATGTGTCTCACCTCTTCTGGAGGTTTCTGTTTGTTCAACCCTGACCTGCGATGGGTTCCAGATTCCCAACATTCCTAATCTGGGTTATGGGCGTTTTTCCCTATTCAGTGACTTGAATCCCAAACAAGAAAGCAGAGAACAAGCTCTTTTCCAGTTTACTCTCGGCTCTCAATTACAGTCAGCAAGATGTGAAACAGTACGACAAAAACGTAGTGGATTTAAAGCCCATCACCTTACCCACTTGGCAGCCACTGCAGAAGCCCTGCAGAAGAACTGGTTTGCCAGTCCTCTCTCCCTGTGGAGCTGACGAACCGTGCATCATTCTTAGCTTTGTTTCATTTCAATCACTACAGCTTCGACCCTGTTAAACGTTGGGGAATGTATGGTCTGTGTGATCAATCCCGATAGTTGGAATGGATACTCAGTAAAAGCAGATATCACAGGAGAAACTAAACACGTCTGGCAGCATCTGTGGAAAGAGAAACAGAGACAACGATTCAGAGCTTCTTCAGAAAGTTGTTAGAACTCTGTTTTCCCCACAGATATTGAAAACCTGCTGAGTTTCTGCAGCAGTTTCTGTTTTTATTTCTGATGCACGGCATCCACAGCCCCTTGTTAGTCACAAAAGCAATACAGAAACGCTGTTATGGTTCCTCACTGGGTAAGGTTTCCGTTTGGGAAATATATCCCTGACCTGATTAAAAACTTAAAACTAGTGGCAAAGGAAACAGATGGACTAAGTACAGCGACTACTCCATCCATGAGTGGGTGCGACCCACCACCCTCTCGATTAACAGCCGACCGCGCTGACCCAAAGCACTGAGAGTGGGGAACAATCTTCGTATAGCATCTCATAAAGCAGGCGGTTAATGGATCCAAGCTGTTGCATGTCCTTTACAGAATAATAAATGCCGTTTATCAGTTTTACTTATCCATTCTAAAGTCTGGAACATTCATTGTGGAAACTAGAGAACAGTCTGATCCCACTCTCTGCAGGCGCCTCCATGTCGCAGGGAACCAGCTCTACTACAACTGGGAACGACTCCCTTAGAAAATTTCAGTGCGTTTTCTGTTCCCATGTTTTCTCATTGTGCCGGAGCTGAGATGAGGTTTGAATTCCTGACGTACAAGAACGGGAGTCCTTTCAATGTTTCACATTGTTTCTTTTCCCAAGAATATCAGACTCAACGTATCAGCCTCTAAAAGCATGGGAAGGTGTCGGGCCTGTCTCTGCTCAGTTGGACAGTTCACGCTTCATTCTCCTCTGAATCCACTTCCCGAGTAATGTCGAAAGATTCACAAATCTGGAGACCGGAATTTCTGTTTTGCTTCTTGGAGTTCAATGTAGCTAAGTGTGAGGTGATTCACTTTGGTAAGAGTAATAAAAAGATGGGGTACTGGGCTAACGGTCGGATACTTGGTAGTGTGGATAAGCAGAGGGATCTTGGTGTCCATGTACACAAATCTTTGAAAGTTGCCACCCAGGTAAATAGTGCGGTGAAGAAGGCATATGGCGTACTGGCTTTTATTGGTAGAGGAATTGAGTTCCGGAGTACTGAGGTCATGTTGCAGTTGTATAAGACTCTGGTGCGGCCGCATCTGGAGTATTGTGTGCAGTTTTGGTCGCCATACTATAGGAAGGATGTGGAGGCACTGGAACGGGTGCTGAGGAGGTTTACCAGGATGTTGCCTGGAATGGTAGAAAGATCGTATGAGGAAAGGCTGAGGCACTTGGGGTTGTTTTCATTGGAGAAAAGAAGGTTTGGGGTGACTTGGTAGAGGTGTATAAGATGATTAGGGGTTTAGATAGGGTCGACAGTGAGAATCTTTTTCCACGTATGGAGTCAGCTTTTACAAGGGGGCATAGCTTTAAATTAAGGGGGGGGGGGTAGGTATAGGACAGATGTTAGGGGTAGGTTCTTTACTCAGTGAGTCGTGAGTTCATGGAATGCCCTGCCAGTAGCAGTGGTGGACTCTCCCTCATTATGGGCATTTAAGCGGGCTTTGGATAGGCATATGGAGGATAGTGGGCTAGTGTAGGTTAGGTGGGCTTGGATCAGCGCAACATCGAGGGCCTGTACTGCGCTGTATTCTTCTATGTTCTATGTTCTTGATAATTTTTGCCGAGCAACATTTTCCCAGCATCTTTTTCACAATCTTTTGCTTTGCACCAGGTCCAGAGGTAAGGAAATAATATTTTGTGGAGAAATTCCCGACTCTGGGAACGTTCTCTTCGAAGCAAATAAGGTTAACGGGAGATTTCCTGGGGAAATTTACAATGATGTTGGAGGGAGCAGTGGGGATGGGAGGGTTGATGATCAGGAGGAAATTTTGCCTCAGACCAGTGCAACTCACCAGAGGACTGGAATTGAGGACATTTAATGGAAAACAGCATTTGTGTTGAATAAACTTTGCGAATTCTAAATAAACCCCACAGGTCTGATATTGTCTGTGGTTGGAGGAACAGAGCGATGTTTTTGAGTCAGGTCCGTTTCTGCTTCATAACCCAAGTTTCCTACATGTCAATAAATGAGCAGACCTGACAAAATGTGGGGTTATTGAGACGGACTTTCTGTAGTTTGAGGGAGACCTCATCCACGAAAGCCTTTTAAAAGCAACATTGAAGGAAACGTAGTCGTTTGATTAAAACCTGCGCGGGGAACCACAAATGGATATCTAATACATCGCCTTAACCACTCAGCCACAACTATAACCCTGAGACACTGCCTAATATTTCTCGTGAAATTGGGGCTTCCAACAGAAAACGTGAGGACACTATTCGGGTTGTTCTGTCTGCGCAATGACTCCAAACTTTTGGGTCCTCTGTAATTGATTAGAATGGAGGACGTTGATAGGAAATTGGATTGAACGACACATATTGATGAGAGACAGAGTGCTTGGGAAGGATGCATTTTCATGAGCAGAGAGATTAGAAATAATGTAATGGATCGAGAAATGAAGACGTCATAGTATTTTATAGCGCCTTTCAGCACTATCTGCGTCACAGGCACTCAAGGAAATTTGAAGCAGATGTGGCGTTGTCAACTCTAATGTGCAAATCAGGGCAGTTTGTTTAACCAGAGGTCAAAGAGAAAATGCTACAAATACTCAGAACTGACGCGGGAGACGCCAGTGAGTTTATGCCTTTTGGCGTTTGTTCAGCTCTGATTGCTATCCGGGATAGTATCGGACTGGTGGCCCAAATATCAGGAGAAGGCTTTAACCAATTAAGACAGAGATGAGGAGGCTGTTCTCACATCCTGAGGGTAGCAAATACGTGCACTTATTTATAACAGAGATCTGCCAAGACGGGGTATAGTCAAGTCTTCAGTTCTTTATCTCTCTGTTCATAACATGCAGAAAGTGACATTGTGAATATGTCCAAGTTTGCTGACGATAGACAATAATGGGAGAGCATGTTGTGATGAGGACGTGGGAATCTGCGAAAGCATATATATATATATAGTTTGAGTGAATGGGGGGAAAACTTTGCAGATTAAGTTTCATGTCGGGAGTGTCAGGTTGGAAGAGTCAAAAAGCAGAGCATATGAAAATAGAGGGAAAGTAGAAAAAACGTGTAGGACAAAGGAATCTGGGAGTTCTTGTGCCTAACACAAACAAAGTTTTGTCTTTTTTTTCTGACCAACCGTATGGCTTCCTTTCCGAAAGCTTGCAATTAAAGAGATGGTTTCCTGAAAAAAGAACTATAAGTCGAAACTATGAAACTAAGTTCAAGAAAAGACTGTGCCGTTCTATTGGACAACCTTGATGTGTATGGTTCTATAAAATCTGTTTACAATCGACCCGTGAATTGGAATGGTGGGAGCTCGGGAGTGGAAGTCAGGAGATCCATGATTACTGCCAACATTTATCTGTCTTCCTCACTTTTAGTACGTTTTATTTCGCATTGTGGTCCCTGTGAGTAAACTCATGTGACGTATTTCCCTTACTGTTCCTCGTCACTCCCCAAAAGAATTCAACGTTCTTATCTACTGCTTCAAGGTAACCGCTAAACGTTGTACAAAGGTCACTAAAACCTCGACATTTCCCACGTCTTTCTGCCTTCTTACAATGTCAATTGATTGATTACTATGTTAGTAATGCACACATGAAGAGCAACGCAAAACGGCAGCAATCGACACTGGGTTGCGAACGCAGATGACTGCAGCCACATCTCAGGGTAGTGACAACTGTACGATCACAAACGCACATACCGAACCGCCAGGAAACTCCATATAAGTACACTGCCAGAAGCCGTGCGAGGCATAGAACCTGAAAAACAAAAGAAATGCTCTTTTTGTCAATGGACCTGGCTGTATTTCTCAATCAGCAATCGAAGTTTACACTGGTGACATCAGCAGTTCCCTCAAACAAAGAACTAACTACTGCTACAGACGGAGAAGAAAGTGAGGACTCTATGTGCGGGAGATCAGAGAAGTGAGTGTGGTACTGGAAAGAATAGCTAGTCAGGCAGTATCCGAGGAGCAGGGGAATCGAGGTTTTGGGTATAAGCCTGATGAAGTGTTCATGCCCGAAACGTCGATTCCCCTGCTTCTTGCATCCTGCCTTACATGCTGTCCTTTTCCAACAACAAACTCTCCACTGCCACAGACTGTCGTATAATCCGAGCTCCCAGGCGCGGAATCAGAGAAACTCAGTGCCCTGAGTACACCTACTGGGGACACCTAGCGTTGGCGTTTAGGGGCAAGTTGTTCTTCATGAATGCGGCTCTCGATTTGCCTGCCTCTGGGTCCTTTACAATGTATTCTGCACTCCTTGCTTGGAGCATTGTTTGTCGACATGTGCACTGTACATGCAGGGTAGTGGTCATTTGTTCTGGTGAGTTGTTGGCTGAACCTGGCTTTGGATTTATCCTCTCTCATAAATCTGAATGGTCAGAAGAGAGTGGCTGTCAGTTCTGAGATTTTTTTCATATATAAGGTAGAGTGCTTAGTGTGTCGGTTCATGGCATGTTCCCCGAGCGTTGTTTGTCTGCAAGGATATTGCGGGAATATCTTTTGTTGGCAAAGAATTTCTGGAGGAGCCAGTGAACAACACAGCTAGATTCCCTTGTCGCAATACACACAGTCAACGAGAAAAACAAGTTCGACTGGGGCAACCCAATAATAATAGGACAAGCCAAATAGAGGGCGGCCAGAAAATTTCTAGAAGGAAAACACCCATCCATGGACTCCATCAACAAGCTCGTTGAGCTAAACCCAACATACCGGGACCTGCAACGAACTACCAGTACTGAAAAACGGAAGCAGTGGGAATGAACTCAAATCAATTCCAAACGCCACAGGACAGCCATGCTTCACAGGACTTTCAGCAGCCCTGAAGATGTCGCCGAGAATGCGGAGGAAACGGCTGCAAACCAACTGCCCAAAACCACCAAAAATCCCCAAAACCGCAACCTGCACTTGAATTACAAATCTTTAAACAAAACTTGAAACTCCACATCAGGCCAGGCTGCGCCAGCAAGGAAATGAACTCTGGAATCCTACGTGACATGTGAAGATAATAAGTAACACACGACAGAGGAGGTCAGAGCTCCCAAGCTCCCAGGTCTTTGTGCGTGTTCTTGTTAAAAATAACTGCTTGACTCTCCTCATCCCATTTTCCATCCTTTGGCCTTGTATGCTGTAAGCATTACAAATTCACACATGAACATCTCAGAAGGTTATTAGGGTTTCTGCTACTTCGACACTGGAAGGCAGTGAGTTCCAGATTCCAAACACTCGCTGTCTGATGAAGTTTTCATTTGCATCCACTCAAACATTCTTGCCTCTTAACTTAAATATACGGTTCCCTTGTGATTGACGCCTCCATCAAAGGGAAACGTTTCCTTCAATCTGCCAAATTCAAACCCCTCATTATTTTCGACTTCTCAATCATGTTTCCTCTCAATCTTCCCTGCTCTGAAGAAAACAACTCCAGTCTGTCGAAACTCTTTAATAGCTGCACTTCTTCAATCCAGACAACATATTGACAAATCACTTCTGCACCGTTTTTATTACTTTCATATCGCTTCTATAATGTGAATTGCAGAATTGCATACAATACCCTCGCGAGAGCCGAATGATGATATGAAACAAATGTGTAGAAACCACCGAAATTGGTCTTTTCCAATAAATCTCTTCCCTTCGATACTGTTCAGTGCCTTTTTCGTGAACCTGATGCTCCAATAATCTCTGGTCCATGCAAATACAAAACCATACAGGAGGATTGGTCATGCAGCCACCTTATCTGATTGCATTGAGTGTTCGAAGAACCTGATGGTGATATTGGGGCACGTTCACCGAGCAACAGTGAGAGCTGCAGCACAGACTTAATGGGGTCAACGTGAAAGTGAGTGTTAAACAGTGCAATGCATCTGTGACATGGGAGGAGTGACGGAAATGGGGAATAGCGATTGTGAAAGGGAGAAAAATCTCCGATATTGGGTGAATTTGAATCCTGACATATGACACGCAATGATGTCAGAGAGCAGACTGAAAAGTACTTTCCCGTTAAAAATTGGATGATTCTTTTCGGTGTTTGTTTCGCACAGGTGATGTGGCATAAAATGGAACAAATGTGCATTGCCATGACTCGGAAATGAGCGGAATTTGTTGCGACCACAACGCAGAGTACGAACCACGATATGATTTCGTGAAATAGCACGATGTAGAAAGCAAAAAATGCAATGGCATAGATAGGTGAGGAAAAGCAGCACATGCATAACAAGAAAAGTTGCCGCATACTGGATTGAGATTGGGTTGAATCTTCTTCTTCGATGTCCTCACAAACTGTGGAGCGTCCATCATTGAGAATTTTGAAGACTGAATCCGATAAGTTCCTCCAAAAGATTAAATGTACAGGCGATAGTGCATGGTATTGTCGAAATGCAGTGTTCAGTAACACTGCAGTTTCACATTGTTACTTTACCAGAACCAGGAGACAAGGAAGTAAATATTGTTGCACGCTCACATCACACCGGTTCCCAGGTCTGGAATCAGAGAAACTGAGTGGCGCAGAAGCGAAGATCAAATCGAAATGGGGAGTGGAATGAATGCTTTATCTACTCTGTTGTCTTGTGATGAAATCCATGAGCACGTAGTCCTTCTATAAAAGCACAGACGCGCGTGAAACGCTGAGGCTAGAAGCTCCAACCACAGCTGGAGCAACTACTGTTCACATGGAGAAGGGAGCATTGGGACATCGGGCTGGGAGGTCTAACCTCACCTGGAGACGCTTCAATTGACATGTCGCAGGGAGCACTGGTCTGGGGGAAAAGATCTTGAGCTATTTTAATCAAAATTGAAATAATTCCTGTCAGCACACATGATTGTGGATTGAGGGAGGATCTGCCCAAGAGAATTGTCTCATTTGTAAATAAATATTTTGGTAAGATTGAGCTAGTGGAGGAGTATCTGTACAGTGAGAAAATGATTTAATTGTATCGCTCTCTGACATTTCTCGTATGTCTGACTCAACAGTTGGTTAACTTTCTGGAAGGGCTTTTAAAAATCTTTTTTTCATACTATTCAATTTCCTCCAAGCTTGTTCGGTTCATTAAATTAATCTAAAAATCTGGACATTAAAGGAGATATATGATGCTGGGATTCGGCTTGAGTTTCCCTCGAATTGTGGAGGAAGAACAGGAGAGAGGAGGTGAAAATTATCTAGACAGACAGAGGGTGAAAGGAAGCTTCATGAGGACAAATGTGTTCTCTTTGCCAATGAAGCTGAGCACGTCACAGTGTGGTGATGGCATCTGTGACAGGATTCCTTTCAAAGCCTCGGATCAATTAATCACCCCGAGAACATCAGTGTCAATATGTCGGATTCTGACAGAAGGGGAAGATGCCTGGATAGTCCCTGATCTGTCCGTCATTTCAGCCTTTATTCTCCTCTAAATCCGCTTCCCGAGGAGTTTCTGAGGATTTTGAAAATTGAGATTGGGTATTTCTTTCGTGTCCTTGCCAGTCCCTGGATCCGCAGCAATTGAGCAGCTGGGTTTGGTAAATAGAAAGTAGTAAGAACAAACTATTTCAGCTTCCACTCCTGTGGTGACCATGGTATACTCAAGGCATTTATGGAAGGGATCCTTGCACTTGCATATCAGGAATTAAATCCACATTTTAGCCTCACAGCAAATCGTCATCAGTTGTTAAAGCCGACAGGCCTTGCTGTCGAGCCAAAGAGGATTTCAACCTTCAATCTCCTGGTCCGTAGACAGCTGCGTTACCCATTGCACCACTCGCCAGATATTAAAGCATGCATTCATGCTGCAAAGCAGTGCTGTTAACACGAATATGAACAACAACGTTAATGTTCACAAGTTGAATAACCAGCAAAGATAATCACTGTCACTGCTTCACGCCAATGGCCCCCACTTTTTGAAGCAACAGACGCAAAGAAAACACGTCTGTCCCCATGAAACTAACATTCACACTACATATGCGCAACCATTTAATGTGACCATTTAATGCTAAACTGATAAATTTCAATTCCAGTTCCCTACATTTCGTAAATAAATCGAGGTAAATTCGAGTGTAATCACGACAGTAGATGTTCCTGTTGATTTTCGGATCTTTAGATTACTTTAACGACATGTGCGAGTTCGCAGGAAAATCAATAATATGAAACAAGCTAAAACTCGCTTCTGTAAATTTAACTCAGTGCAGAGTCAGCCTATGTGAAAGTTCACAGAGTGTACAAATTGCTTCTGTTTCTCTCTGCACAGATTAGCTTCCCTACAAACGGGAAACAGGCCATTTGGCCAAACAAGTGCACACTGACCGTTCAAAGAGTAACCCACAAGATCCATTCCCATATGAGTAATGCACCTACCAGTATTGGCAATTTTGCATGGTCAATGCAACTGACCACTTTTATATTGTGAGAGTTGAATAGAGAACCCGAAAAAAGCCCGCACATATTCGTGGAGAATGTTCAATCTCCACAGAGACAGTCGTCCAATGCTGGAATTGAACTCGATCAATGGCGCTTCCAGGTTGCAGAAATAACCACTGAGCTCCTCCACGAGTTGAACCTTTGCAGGATTTCTCTTTATAATTGAGACATTTACCTTGGGAAACATATTCCCTCAATCCTCAAATATGTGTCCTGCTAAAAACTATTTCACTTCAGATTAAAATTGCTGAGCATCCTTTCCCTCAGATGTCCCAATGCTCCCTTCTAAATGTCAATAGAAGCTGTTTATGGTGTGTTTCAATCTCCAAGTATGATGTTCAAATGGTCCTTGCTCTATGGCAATAAGAACTGCAGCTGGTGAGGTTGGACCCTACAGCCTGACGTCCCAGTGCTTCCTTCTCAATGTCAGTAAAAACGGCAGCAAGTGAGGTTGGAGCTCCCAGACTAATATTCCCATAAATCCTGCTGCTCCATGTCAAAACAAGTTGGTCCACGTGAGGCTCAAACCCCCAACCTAATGTCAACTTGCTCCCTGCTCCACAACAATAGAAGGTGTTCCGGGTGAGTTTGGAGATCCCAGTCGCGGCATTTCACGCACCTCTGTACCGCCAGAGAAGGACATCACTGTTGGCTTCCTCCATCCCCATTTCCACCTGGACCTTCGGGGTTGCACGACTCACTATAGCCTCACCCACCCCCACTATTTATCTGGACGTAGGCTTGCTCGCTGATTTGGACTGTTCATTTCCATTCGTTTCGTCAATCTATTAACATCTTCAGTGGGCCTTCGGGAGAAGCACTGCTGCTGATTCCTGCTTTGTATTTATACGTTTCTTTGTTCGAGGTGACAAAACGTGTTTTTTTATTGTTCTTGGCTCTCTCTCTCTCCTGAGTCGTTTTAACGCCACTTGTTGATGACTGAATCAAAGAGGTGTTTCACCGGAACTGCATGTCCCTCCGTTTCCTATTCCTCCCTGTTTAGACGTTTCTGAGATGAACAAAACAAAATTGATACGTAGTCATTCGTAAGAAAGTCTAGCATTTCCTCAGTTTCAGTTCCAACATGGCTTAGACTTCAGAGCGACCACACGAGAGCGTGAGTCAAGCAGTTCATCTGTGGAAGTAAATCTTTTCATTCCTGTTGCTGACCGAATACATGGTAAATGTGCCCTGTGCTTAAAATCGCGAAAATGTGAATTGCTGCCAATCATGATTCAGGATTTCTGGTTTTGTTTCACAAAGGTTGAGAAACGGCAGACAACGTCCATATCAGGCATTTCCCACTCTAGATTTGGATACAGTTGACAGAGAACATACATCAGAATCCAATGTTCGTTGTGACCCCAACAAATGAGATTTCCCCTTGACATTGAACCAGGCCACCTTCGCATGTAAAACAAGTGCGGTATAACTGGTGCAGAAGTGATCAATACCCGGTAACTGGCCTTACACAGCACGGCCATTCAAGGTGTACAATTTGACTTTTATTTAGGAACAGGGAGGACAGAAAATTAGCAGAGAAAGTGATTTTGGAAAAGCACAGCAGGTCGGAGAAGCAGGAGAATCGACGATTCTGGCTGAAGCCCTTCATCATCTCCAATCCTCTTTCCCCGAGGAGAATAAAACATAACAAAGTTTCACACAGTCATTAATCCGAATTCATTATATTCCTTTGCACCACGGCAGCAGATATGAGCGTGCAAATTCCAAGACAGTTTTGCTGATGAGAATATCAAACACGGATTCTCTATTCACGTCAACCAAAAAGGCTACCGTGTGTAAAAGTGGAACAAGGATGTTTCTGCCTCGTTTTGAACCCGGGATGTCCCGTATCTGATGCGAATTTCGGCTGCGAAAATTTTCTCTGGAGCACTGAGGCGAAATGGAGCTCGTACCTTCCCTCTTAAGCAGGATAGCCACAAGTACTGCAGACATCAGTGCATATTCAGGATCACTGCAGAGACAAATTTGAAAAAAAGGAATTCATGCAGCAATTATTTGCAATTGTGTTCCTTTTCGCTATTAAAGTAATGATGGGCGACTAAATTCAATTCGAGGTTTGCTAAAGAGACTGCAATAAATCCCCATCCACCATAATCCGGAAGCCTGTCGCCCATAAGGAAGGAACAACAATGTTTCTGCCCGTCTCTGAACACGGGAACTTTCGCAGAAGCTGATACTTCTTCTCTACAGAAAGAATCAGGGCTCGCCGACTGCTCTTTTAAAAATAGTTCCCGTCCGTGGTGGAAACATCCATGCATATTCAGAACAAGGAAGAATAGATGACGAAGAAAATCGTACACAACAATTAATTGGACGTGTATTCCCTTTCAGGACAGCGGCAGGAAGGGCCGGGACAATAAAAGGAAAGTTTACTTGCAAGACCAGCAAACAATAAGATCGACCCATGTTCAGAAACAAGCCTATCATTCTTTGCGCAGGACAATTGGAAGCAGGGATACTTCATGTTGGAGGTGAACGTGATAACCGCTCCCCCACAGAAACACAGCGGGGCCAGTAACTTGACCCCACCCCCCCACCCCAACACAAGTGGTGATGGCCTTGCTCACGGGAGATCGTGTTTGCCATACTGGCATCATACCAAATTAGGGCACACACAGAAACATTGAAACAAGCTGCCAATATTCACGGAGGGGGCCGGGTTCAGACCCACGTTGGAAAACACACTGGATCCTAAAATCAGATAGAGTAAGCATTGCATGAAGAATGCTGGAGAATGGTGTTGAGACCCACATTTGCCATGATCACATGGCGGAGCATACTAGATGGGCTGAAAGGCCTCACCTTCTGGTCTCTGGCCATCAGTAACGTAACGAGACAAACTCTCACCCTCACAACGTGCAGCCCTCTAATCCCTCTGCTCCAATCCCAACCTCACCATCAAGCCAGCGGATAAAGGGGATGCAGTGGTAGTCTGGCGCACTGACCTCTACACTGCTGAAGCCAAACGTCAACTCGAGGACAGCTCTTCCTACTGCCCCCTCGACTAAGACCCCACCCCATCACCAAACCATCATCTCCCAGACGATACAGAACCTCATCACCTCAGGAGATCTCCCACCCATAGCTTCAAACGTCATAGTCCGGGAATCCCACACTGCCTGCTTCAACCTCCTTCCCAAGATCCACAAGCCTGACCAACCTAGCTGACCCATAGTCTCATCATGCTCCTGCCCCACTGAACTCATCTTCACCTACCTCGACACTGTCCTATCCCCCCTAGTCCTGGAACTCACCACATACGTTCGAGAAACCACCCACGCCCTCCACCTCCTCCAAGACTTCCGTTTCCCCGGCCTCCATCGCCTCATCATCACCATGGATATCGAATCCCTCTACACCTCCATCCGCCATGACCAGGGCCTCCAAGCCCTCTGTTTGTTCCTCTCCAGACGTTCCCAACAGTACCCTTCCACCGACACTCTCATTCGTTTGGGCGAACTGGTCCTCACCCTTAACAATTTTTCTTTTGAATCCTCCCACTTCCTCCAGACCAAAGGGGTAGCCATGGGCACACGTATAGGCCCCAGCTATGCCTGTCTCTTTGTTGGCTACGTAGAGCAGTTCATCTTCCGTAATTGCACCGGCACCACTCCCCACCTCTTCCTCCGCTACATTGATGACTGTATTGGCGCCACCTCGTGCTCCCGCGAGGAGGTTGAGCAATTCATCAACTTCACCAACACATTCCACCCGACCTTAAGTTTACCTGGACCATCTCTGACACCTCCCTTCCCTTACTGGACCTCTCCATCTCCATTAATGTCGATCGACTTGACACTGACATTTTTTACAAACCCACTGACTCCCACAACTACCTGGATTACACCTCTTCCCACCATGCGTCTTGCAAAAATGCCATACCCTATTCCAAATTCCTCCGCCTCCGCCGTATCTGCTCTGAGGAGGATCAGTTCCACCACAGAACACACCAAATGGCCTCCTTGTTTAGAGACCGCAATTTCCCTTCCCACGTGGTTAACGATGCCCTCCAACGCATCTCGTCCACATACCGCACCTCCGCCCTCAGACCCCACCCCCTCAACCGTAACAAGGACAGAACACCCCTGGTGCTCAACTTCCACCATACCAACCTTCGCATAAACCAAATCATCCGCCGACATTTCCGCCACCTCCAAAAAGACCCTACCAACAGGGATGTATTGCCCTCCCCACCCCTTTCTGCCTTCCGTAAAGTCCGTCCCCTCCGTGACTATCTGGTCAGGCCACGCCCCCCTACAACCCACCCTACCATCCTGGCACTTACCCCTGCCACCGAAGGAACTGTAAAACCTGCACCCACACCTCCTCACTCACCTTTATCAAAGGCCCTAACGGAGCCTTCCACATCCATTCAAAGTTTTACCTGCACATCCACTAATAAAGTTTATTGTATCCGTTGCTCCCGATGTGGTCTCCTCTAACTTGGGGAGACTGGGTGCCTCCTAGCAGAGAGCTTTAGGAAACATCTCCGGGACACCCGCACAAATCAACCACACCACCCCGTGGCCCAACATTTCAACTCCCCTCCCACTCTGCCGAAGACATGGAGGTCCTGGGCCTCCTTCACCGCCGCTCCCTCACCACCAGACGCCTGGAGGAAGAACGCCTCATCTTCCGCCTCGGAACACTTCAACCCCAGGGCATTAATGTGGACTTCAACAGTTTCCTCATTTCCCCTTCCCCCACCTCATCCTAGTTTCAAACTTCCTGCTCAGCACTGTCCCCATGACTTGTCCGGACTTGTCCTACCTGCCTATCTCCTTTTCCACCTATCCACTCCACCCTCTCCTCCCTGACCTATCACCTTCATCCCCTCCCCCACTCACCTATTGTACTCCATGCTACTTTCTCCCCACCCCCACCCCCCTCTAGCTTATCTCTCCACGCTTCAGGCTCACTGCCTTTATTCCTGATGAAGGGCTTTTGCCCGAAACGTCGATTTTGCTGCTCGTTTTTTGCTGCCTGAACTGCTGTGCTCTTCCAGCACCACTAACCCAGAAACAGAGTTATTTATTCAGTTCGAGGACCTCCCGTCAGAGCTGAAAAAAATGTTGAGATGGGATATGGCTGAAACAAATCTTGTGACTGTCAAAATGGCCAGAGAATAAATAATAAAAGAGAAGCTCATGATAAAGGTGGACTTCAGGACATAGTCAATTGACAGGGAGGGTGCGGAAAGGCAGAGGGAAATGGATATGAAAAAAGAAGCGTCACTGGCCCTGCAATGTTAAATCTGCTTTCCATTTTCTAGATTCTGCCGGACCTGCTGATATTTTCAGGCAAATTCTATCTTTGTTTCTGAAACAGAACATCGGAAAGTTATCTTCGGCCAACCAGCTCTAACTGGTCTTGGAATGATTGACTGCCTCATTCCCACAGATCACTTTCGTCGAGCACTGAAAACGCACAACCCTGCCCAACCCCACCACATGCCAGTTGCCGAGAATAAGCTGTTTGTTGCATGGACACACAAGAAGATAATTATCCATGTGAATTGTTAGACATTCAGGGAGATTTCCCTCAGGTTTCCATCAGAACCTTCTGATTCAGTTAATTTCGGTTCAGCAACATTTGGAATGGAACCGTCACTTACAGTATCCCTCAGTAAGTGGCCATTTTATTGCACGGTTGGAGTGGAACCTGCACCTTTGAAAGGGACATCATGCATCGTACATTCGCCTACACTGATCGACTTGTCTCAGCTACTTGCAGTGAAGTGAAGAGACTTTTCCCTCGGAAACAGACGCATCAATGAAAGAGTGAGGCTGCCCACAATCGAAGTGCAATGGAGAGCTGGGACCCAGTAAGAAAATCAAAGCACCCATGTCCACGACCCAGAGATCAACAGTCGCAAATACTCAAATCAAAACCGTCAGAACACGCGTAGCCCTTTCGTATACAAGTGCTGACAGTAGTGGAGTTATGATATCGGCAGCAGCAACTCGATAGAGACTGGCGCTTAAATTCATCACCACAGACCGCTTTGCCACTCCACCCCACAAAAGAAGCACGCCAAATCTGTCATGACTAGCATTTCAGCATCTCTTAACTTAAGGCACTTCCTGCTTCCCAACAGCCTCCTCCGCGCAGTAATGCATATTGTTTGGAAATTAGTTAGCTCAACTTTGTGGACGATTGATTTCTGATTCAGAATACCACGAACACCACGCATTCTGTCTCCGTCTCAGCTAATGTCGCCCTGAAGTTCTCACCTTCTTAACCTGGTCCCTTGCTTGAGGCTCAGTGAGCTTTAGGGTAAAGCAAAATCAGTCGTTTCACTCTCTGAAAAGTGAGGGAGTGGTCCTATAGTCTCTGGGGCTACGCCAACTTTAATTACATAATTTTATTTGTGTAATGAGAAGGGAGTAATTGGTAATCTAGCTGTGTGAGCTCCCTTGTGGGAGCTTGGAAAATGCAATGATCGAAATATTCATTAAGATGGAGATGGACAGAGTTGATTCTGAGTCGAGGCGATAAAATCTGAATACAGGAAATCACGGTGGTACAAGGAGGAGAAGGTTAAAATAAATTGGGGAACATAATTTAACTGCATGACAAATATCTATGATCCCTTGGAGGAATTGCAGCAGTTCGTCTTTCCTGTCTGTTACAAAATATAACGGGAAAGGCGACTCTACCATGTCGAAGAAGGGATTGTACTTGATCCAAGGGAGAGGCGTAGTAAGTGTCTAAAAAGAACAAAATACCTGAAGACTGAGTGAAGGTCAGATTTCAGCACGATTAAGGGAGTGATTAAGAGGGAAAATAACGTATATAAGTAAGCCAGTGAAATACAAGCTAATTGTAGTTTCTCCTGACATTAGATGAAGACAAAAATAAAAGATTAATGGAAACAAATCCCTTACAATCAGAAACAGGGGAAGTTATAATGTGGGTTCGAGTCATGGCAGATCAATTAACTATATACTGTATTTTGCTTCTGTCATCACAAAGGATGTCAAATAATATCCCTAAATTGCTGTGGAGCACATTAGAGGGAGAACTGAAACAAAACATCAGTATTTGTTGGGGAACGGTGTAAGGGAAGTTTATACGATTAAAAGCAAAGGAAGCACAGGAATGCTACTCTCACGAAGCATACTTAACAAAGTGGCCCAAGAGTTGGTGGATTTAATATGAAACAAGGAGCTTCAACCTAAATAGAGTAATCTGAAGTTTCAAGATTCTGTAGAATCTGGAACAATTTCCAATGGATTGGAATATAGGTGATGTGACTACACATTTTTTTTTTTAAAAAAAGGTAAGTATGAAACATGGCATGAAAGTGCAGTTAGCCTAAAACTGGAAACCAATCAACGGATTGGACAGTCAGTCAGCATGGATTTACGGAAGGGAAATGAGAAACTACTCATGGCGCCTGTGTACGCAAAATACTGAAAGTAAGCATGCAGGTGCAGCAGGAGGTAAAGGAGGCAAATGGCATGTTGACCTTTGTAGCAAGAGGATTTGAGTGCAGGAACAGGGATGACTTGTTGAAATTGTACAGTGTCTTGGTGAGGCCATACGTGGATTGAAACTTTCACGTTTGGCTTGTGGAGACTGCACAACAAATATTTAACAAAGCGATTCTTCAGATGGCAGGACTGAACTTTGGGAACAATTCGAATTGGTTCGAATGAAATCCACTGATGTTTCGAAGAAATAAGTAGGACGTCACAGCAGCTAATATAATTCTAACATGATTGGCATGTTAAATATAGGAAGGATTCCCTCATGACCACGGAGTCCATACCCAGAGTTGTGGGGTTCACAGTTTTAAGATATCGGGCAGGCCATTTAGTTCCCTCAGGTGGGTGATCCTGTGGAATGTTCTGCCACAGGATGGTGTATAAGTCAAACCACGGTGTGTTTCCATGAAGAAAATATATTTCTGTTTTCTAAATGGATCAAACACGACGGGTCTACAGTAGTAACAGACTACTGAATGCAATGACCAGACTTGATTACAGTGAACATTGCAGCAGGATCAACACAATGATCATCTCCTCCTGTTTCAATTTTCTATGTTTATCTACCTTTAAAGGTGATATGCAAAAATAGTTGACACATATATCAGCACAGATATCAGATATCATTGGATGAAAATCCTATAACTCCTTAATGAATGGAAATCTGTGATAAGCTTCACCACACGGACTGCATCACTTCATGATGGGTCAAGAAAATGCAGAATCATTTTCAAAGCTTTTGGACTGACTGCTCTGTCTCTTGTTTCCGATTCAGTTCTCAAACTGTTGACTATTCTTAGAAATAAACGTAGTAAGTCGGAAATAAGTAAACATCTTTGGAAATGTTGTAAGGCAAAGGTGGTTGGGATAGGATGGAACAAGTGTGTGAAGAGGAGCAATGAGAAAAACAATGAGCTGAGGTTTGGAGTGTGTTGGTGTGTGAAGAACAAAATCAATTTCCAAACCCAATACCCCATCTTTCTCAGCTCTATTCCTGCTCCATTCTCTCAGCTTATTTCACACCGACAGCCAACTCAGATGTACAAATATTCGCGGAGAGTCTTTCCCAACAATCACAGTCATTGACTTTCACTATGGCGAACAGAGATTGCAGAGTCCAGGCTTAAAATCAGCATGGCACAGAAAGAAGTAATTCAGCCAATTTTATCATTGCCAATTTTCTGCACAGGAGTGCAGACTCTTCAAATAATCTGTTTCATTTCAGGCAGGCTCAGATAGAGCTATGCAGTTATGTAACATTGAAACATTCCACCCAACTAGTCTATGCCAACCAGAATCGAAAATTGAACAAGTCCCATCTGTCTTTGCTTTGTCCTTATCACTACGAAAAAATCTTATTCATGTACCTTAACAAAGGCCATATGAAAGCTTTTATCTATTGCTCAACCAATTGTCAAATGCTGTAACCGTACTCGCATCCATCACTCCCTCAGGAAGTTCATTCCACACACGAAACACTCTCTTTATAAAGTAGTCTTTTTTAAAAATTCTCTTATATCTTTTTAAATCTTCCTCCTCTCACCTTAAAAGTCTGTTCACTAATTTTGAAATCCCTCATCCAAGGTAAAAATGAACCTGCCATTCACGTTATGTATATCATTTAAAACTTTATAACCTGCTATAAGGTCACCGCTTCATCTCCTACACTCCACTGAAAACGAGCCACAGACTTTCCAGCTTCTCCATCAAATACAAAACCTCGATTCCTAACAAACGCCTGACATATCTTTACTGCATCTTCCCCAGCTTAACAGTAGTCTTCCTAAATCACGACTGTGCACACGACTCCTGGCAATGCCTAACCAACGTCATGTGCTCCCAAAAGATGACGTCCCAACTCCTAAACTTAACGAAATCAGCATCATAAACATCTCCTTTACCACCCGATCTACATTTCATGCAAACTTCAAATAATTATGCGCCGGAACTCTTTGGTCTTCTATTCTACAACATCACCCAAACGCACACTATGAATTGTCGAAGTATTGATCCTCTCATTTATCCTAATTAAACACAGCCTGCTAATCCTTCGTCGAGTCACATTTTGATCTTTGTAATCTGAGATAACTTTCTTCACAATCGACTCTGCCACCAATTTTGCTGGCACCTACAAATTTACTTCCCATGCTTTGCATATTTTCATTTAAATAGCTTATATGAAAATGAGAAACAGAAGTGGACCCAGCACCGATCCCTGTCATAGACTGTTGCGAACAGTCCTTCGTTCTGAAAAAGAAGCAACCGTCACATTCTGCGTCTGTCTCATACTATCAGAACAATTATATATCCAAATGGAAAGTTCACCCTGATTCACATGTGACCTAACTGTAAGAATAAATCGACCATGTGGAACCTTGTTAAAGGAATTACCAATGTCCAAGTGAACAATGTCTACTGCTCTGCCCTCATCAATCTTCTCAGGTATTTTCTCATAAATACAATCATGTTTGTGAGACACAATTTCCCTCACTCAAAACCATGCTGAATATAACTAATTTGTCTTTAACTCAGAATGCATGCAAGTCCTATCTTTTAGAATCGCTTCCAATAACTTACCCACCACCAAAGCCAGACTCACAGTCCAAAAGTTCACAGGTTTCTAGGTGCATCATTTCTGAAATAAATGCACAACATTCGGTAATCCTCGGGTATTTGGCACTTCACCTGTGGTTATAGATAATAAAATTATTACTGAAAGGGGCCCCATATTTTCCTCACAGCCAACCGCAGAGTCGTGGGATAGACTAAATCTGATCCCAGACATATATCCAAAATTTATTTTCAAAGATCTCCAACACTTCCTCTTTAGAAATGTGAACTGTTTTTAAAACATAAATTTGAGTTCTCAAACATCGACAGTAAAACCTGCGAGACTGTCATGTAGTATCTCTCTCATCTTCTGCGATTGGACAGAAAGATAAATATTTTGAAATCTAAAAGGCACTAATTATTCTTTTGCTTGTAATGCCCTTGTAGAATCTCTTTCAATTATCACAATTGAGCAAATGTATCTCACATCAACTCTGAAATAACCTACATGTCAACATTAAGAGAATACTGAACTAGATCTCCCAAATGTTTTTGCACTTACCATTTTAGAAGCCTTTTCCCTTTTAGAAAATAGTTATATCTCTACTCTTCTGCCCAATACTTCTGATCACACATTGTTTCGTACAGTATTCCATCTGCCAAATCTTTATACACACTCTGAGATTGTCTAAGTCATTCTGCAGCCTCCCCGCTTCTAAATGCGACTCACCTGTCTCCCTATCACTGTCTCATCTGAAAACGTAATAATAACGCCCTCTATTCCTTTCAAAAGATCATTCATGCATAACGTGAAAAATTATGGTTTCAACACAAACACCTGATGAACTCCACGCGTCACCGCCTGCCATCCTGAAAAATACCCCGCTATCCCAACTCCACGTTTTCTGCCACTCAGCCACTCTTCAATCCATGCCAGTACCTTGCCCGTAACACAATGCATTCTTATTTAACACCTCCCCAAAATGCACATTGTCAAATGCCCTTTGGAAATGCACGCAAGTCACATCCACTGGCTCTGCTTTGTCTCACTTGCTCTTCGACTCCTCAAAGTATTCTACCAGATTTGATGAAGCCCTGTGGACTCTTCATTTACTCTGTGAATTTTATTTAGTGATACTCACTGAGTCGCTGTGATAGGTTACGAGGCCGCCATTTTAGATACTCAATTTATTTGGTATTATACATTCGACGAATCTTTCTGTTTACCTCCTACCAGCATAATTGATCTATATCATGCATGTAATCGAGAATAAAATGTCCCTTGTGCGCTCCAGGGCTGTGATATCACAAAGTGTGACAGTGAGCCACATATTTAACGGTAAAGTCACCATCTTAATTTTGGACTGCTATTGGAGAGAGACAACTGGTGGTGGTTTACTGTGAGGGACAGTACATGGCAATTGAGCAGAGGGGATGCAAAGATGAGTCATCAGTGGTAGCCTGGCCGATTTAATCCAAAACTGATGGCATCATGAGGAAAAGTGGAAAACTGCTCCGAGAAAGAGTTTGCTTTTCAGAAATGTCTTCAAACAGGAAAATGTAGTGTTCATGTTCCATCGAACAGCAATGTTTCCTGCCATTGATTAATGACAGTTCGAAAACTTGCTCCTTTTTCCGGAGGCGCTCTGATGTTCTCGGCGACATTAACTGTTCTGAGATATTGATTCCCGTCAGACCTACTCAGATTTTGCAGTTGCGACAGTCAGGAATAATAAATGTGAATTTTTGCATCTTGATTCGGAACCTGGAAAGTGGTGGTAAAAGCGTCGAATCCTACACAGTGTATGACCAGGGATGGAGGCAAAACAGCCTCCACCGTTAGATGAGGAAATAGCTTTAGGCTTTTATAATATTCAATGGCGATAAGTTTCTTCTCCAATATTTTAGAGTCATCGAGGTTATAAAATACTGACAGCAACCCATCATCCCAGTTTCCAGCAATTGGCCTGTATACTTGAGTGCTCTGCAGTTCCAAGTGGTCATCTCAATAATATTTTCTTGGAACATTTTATATTCAAACGACACAACAAGTTGGACTGAACTTTGAGTTGGCAAACAAAGCAGAATTTGCTGACAAGTTCAGCAGTTCCGGCTGCATCTGTGAGGAGAAATCAGAGCTGACGTTATGGTTTCGGTGACCCTTCCTCAGAACCAGGTCGTCCATCAACATCTGCTGTTGTCTGAGATTGAAAAATAAAAGTGTTCATGCGCCCTCGGGGAACTGAGCCTTATATTTACTGACATTGAGAGTCATTAAACACGTCCCCCCATGAGTGACAGAGGCCTCAGGGGTGACCAAATTCAGAAAGTAGCATTTCACCTGCTTGGCTTTTTTGTTCCTATTTCAAGCTGCATCAGTAGAATCTGTTTGCAGCAAAGTTCACCTTTGGATGTTGGATGCGGCAGTTGCACAGAAATTCACACGTGACTCAGGGAGGCGCAAACGCACAATACCACGCTTACAAGAGCAATATTGTAACGACTGTGCCACAGCGGTACACCTGGAAGGTAGGGTTGTCATGAATTATATACAGCAGCGAATAGCCTATGTATTTGAAATAGGTTGTAACAGAGCTGAAGGAATCATGGATATAAAGATGGACGAATGCAATGCTGAGTCAGGTCATGCCCAGTGTGATATCAATAGAGAGCTTCCCTGGTTGTTTAATCATTATGATTTAGTGACATGATCTGTTAATGGTTACGACTTACAGTAATCAATATGACATGCTATCTGATCTTTGGAAGCAGAATACAGCAGTGTATCAATCGTAAGTTTTGCACAACTGAAACGTATCCTTCGGACGTAATTGCCCATGCCAAGCAGATATCCTCAACTAATCTAGTCCCATTTGCCAGCATTTGGCCCCTATTCCTCTGAACATTTCCTGTTCATAAACCCATTCAGGTGACTTTTTTAATGGTTTGGAGATGCCAGTTTTGAACTGGAGTGTACAAAGTTCAAAACCATACAACAGCAGGTTATAGTCCAACAGTTGTATTTGGATTCACGAGCTGCGCCTTACAATTTTACTTTCCACAACCACCTGATGAAGGCGCAGCGCTCAAAACGCTAATGCATCCAATGGACATGTTGGTCTCTAACCTGGTGTTGTGCGATTTGTAATTTTTAAAATGGAGTTATTGTACCTGCCAGCACCATTTACTTTAACAGCTCATTGCACACACACACTACCCTCCGCGTGAAATATTGCCACTTCGATCCTTTTTATTTTATTCCCTTCACACTCTGGATCTGTGGCCTCTAGTTCTGGACTAGGTCCACCCCAGGGATAAGTCCTGATCTATTTACCCCGTTCACGCTCCTCGTGACTTTATAAACATCTATAAGTTCATCCCTCAGTCTCCGATGCTCCAGGGAAAACAGGCACAGCCTCTTGTGCCTCTCCTTGTAGCTGATATTGATATTGTTCCCAGATATTGATTCCAGTCAGACCTACTCGGATTTTCCTGTTGTGAAAGTCAGGAACAATAAATAATTCGGAACCCGGGAAGTCGTGGTAGAAGCGCCGAATCCTACGGACTGTATGGCCAGGAATAGAGGCAAAACAACCTCCATCGTTAGATAAGGAAACAGCGTTAGACTTTAATTATATTCAATGATGACATGTTTCTCCTCCAATGTTTTAGAGTGATCGAGGTTATAAAATACTGACAGCAACCCATCATCCCGGTTTCCAGCACTTGGCCTGTATACTTGAGTGCTCTGCAGTTGCGAGTGGTAATTTCAATACTATTTTCCCTGGAACATTTTAAACTCACATGACACAACAAATTGGACTGAACTTTGAGTTGGGAAACAAAGCAGAAGTTGATGAAAAACTCATTAGTTCTGGCTGCATCTGTGTGGCGAAATCAGAGCTAACGTTATGGGTTCGGTGACCCTTCCTCAGAACCAGGTCGTCCATCAACATCTGCTTTTGTCTGAGATTGAAAAAAAAGTGCTCATGCGCCCTCGGGGAACTGAGCCTTGTTTTCAGCGACAGCGAGAGAAGTAAATCTGTGGCCTCTAGTTCTGGACGAGCTCCAAACCAGGCATAATAACCTATCGATTTACCCTATCCACGCTCCTCATGACTTTATAAACATCTATAATTTCATCCCTCAGCCCCTGACGCTCCAGGGAAAACAGTGACTTTCTCTTCGGTCTCACCCGGCAGCTCGAATCCTCTAATTCTGTCAACATCCTTGTTAATCTTTTCTGTACATTTTCCTGTTTTACAAGAATCCATTCCAGAAGAGGGAGACCAGAATTGCACACAATATTTCAACAACTGACTGAACCTATTTCCTGCACAGCCGCAACATTCCCTCCCAAATCCGATGCTCAATGGTGTGACCAATAAATGAAAGCATCAGAATGTCTCCCCTACATGTTAAGGTCCCACATCAGCAGTGTCAGATGCAATTTCCTGATGTGAAATTAATGTGAAACGAGAACAGGTGGGACATCAGGGAACAAGAAAAACATTCATTGTTTGTGAGAGATGACGGTGAGCCCGTTGGTGCCAGGCTCCATGCTGTGCTGAAGACGTGCCTTCCTGTTTATTTTGGTATACACATTACTCCAGATGCATCAACCACAATGACTGCCTATTCTGTGTTGACCTTTTCAAACGTCAGGGGAAAGTGAGGATCACAGATCCTGGAGATCAGAGTCAAGAGTGTGGCGCTAGAAAAACACAGCAGGCCAGGCAACATCCGAGGAGCAGGAGCATTGACGTTTCGGACGTAGGCCCTTCATCAGCAATGAAGCTGGTGGGCTGGGGAGCTGAGAGATAAATAGCAGGCAGTTTGGGGCTGGGTGCAAGGTTGCTGAGAATACAATAGGTAGATAAAAGAGGGGAGAAGGTGTTAGATTGGAGAGGAGGGTTGAACTGTTAGATGCGAAAGATTTTGAGCAGGGAAAGAGGGCGGTCTCCACTTGAGGCTTGGGACTGGCATGAGGTGGGTCAAGGGATTTTTGGCCAAAGTTGAAATCCACGTTAATCCCGTGTGTTTGCAGGGTGCCAAGGCGGATGATGAGGCTTCACTTCCCCAGGATTCAGCCGGCTAGGGTTTGGCGACGGAGGACCCAGAACCTACATTGGAGTGGATAGGGGACTTAAAGTGTTCAGCTAACCGGCAGTGGGATTGGTTTGGTGGCCCAGGTATTTTCCCTCAAATGATTCGCAAGTTGGCCTCCTATCTGCCGATATGGAGGAGACATCATCAGATGCAACGGACACAGTGAATGACTTTTGCAAAGGTGCAAAGGATGGACAAATATAATCACAGCATCCGTTGGATCGATTGTGGTCTCCCAACCCTGATCCACTTGCAGGCACGTCTCCGTGATACCCACAATAAAGTACCTGCCAATTTCAAGCTCGTATACCTTTTTTCGTACACTGCTTCTATTTAGGTGCAACTCTCTCACTCCTGCAGAGACTTCACCTCTTCTCAGAGATGTCCCCTTCCCTGCTGTGCCTGAAGTAGATTCCTTATCCTTTACATACGTTCTGTTCAATTACTTGTTGCGGACATTTTAAACTGTGCAGAGCCTTCTACTTCTTTGACATTTTCCACAATTTTCTATGCAACTAAAACAAACACACATTATTTACTTTAAAGTTCTTCCGACAGACCAAAGCTTTCAGTTTTTCCAAGGACTTTGGCTCCAGCATCATTCAGGTGGAGACTGTCCCACGGGACAGTTCAATCCTTCGCCAGTTCTGACCCCAAATTCTAATGAAATAGCACGCATTTCTCCCGCACGAGTTTTTCAACCACACAGTTACCTCGTTAATCTTGCTGATCTTGTGCCGATTTGCTTATGGACCAGGTAGTAATCAAGAGATTATTACTTTTTGTGCATGTTTTCTAATTTAGCACCAACCTAAATTCCATCAACAGAAATTCTTTCCTCTTTCCACCTACGTCAACCTCTGGATCATTCCTCTCCCACTCCAAGTTCATCTACAGCCCAGATGAGTAACCTGAAAATGCGCACCAAGCAGACAATAGAGCTTTCAGGACCCTTGAGTCGGGCCATATGTAACAGTCTCTATTTCCTGGCAGTTAGTGTCCCCGATTATACCGATATTTCTCTTTTCTCCCTCCTCTTGAATTACCACCCCAACCACATTTCTGTCCTCTCTGTGCTCATCCTCCCTACAGCCAGCATTTTCATCCACACAGGGAGGAAGTAACTCAAACCCTGATGGTGTGGCTGAAGGGCGGAGAGTCCTTCAGTACTAGCCTCTGTTTCCCTCTACCTGCTTCATTCCCAGTCACACCCTTCTGTCACTGATCACTGACCGATATGAGGTAGTTAATCTAAGGAGTGTGACTCTCTCCTCTGCAATACCAAAATGGCTGTCTCAGATTTAGAATGAACAAATAATCCTGTATCCACTTCTGCTTGCACAAGTGTGTTCCAAACTTCTGACAAACACAGTGTGTTGCATGCTTTGGAAGATGCACCTCGAATGCTTCGAGAAAGCCATAGTAACTCACTAATATTTTGGTGAACAGCCGAACGTGCTGAGTAAATGCACCACAGTGTCTGAGGTGTAAAGAAATCGGCAAGGTTCTGAAACCTGGATGTCAGCGAGTTCTACCTTCAGACTGCAGTTCCTGAAACCGCAATTGTTCTCGACTAGTTTTACTTTACCAAAATACAGGCTGAGACTTTCATTGTGCAGAGACGAGGACAGCCTGATCCCAGTCACTGCAAATTCATCCATGTCACCAGGAAACGATTTTGCATGTGGATACACAAAACGTAGTTCAGCTGCCTAGACAACAACAGGAAAATCAGAATGGAACACAGTCCGTCCTTTTTTGAACCCCACGCAGATTCTTTGTCTCTCGTTGTCTCTGTCCTGAATCCACCCTGTGACGTACAGACTCGAATCAGGCTCCCAGAGACAAGTTTAGAGCCGAATCTATGAAGCAGGAGGGGAATGGCCAAGTTGAGCGGAGTTGAGACAATGAATTGTAGAAAGGAGGAATGGGGGGACGCAGAGTAAAAACGAAACAGACAGACAGAAGGGTACGGTGATTCGAGAGACAAAGGGACAGAGCACGAATAATATAGAACAGGCATTCGTTTTTGCCCTCTACTGCTGGTCATAATGTAAGATTATCACAGTACGATAACTTCCCTTAATCGAACGCAATAGCAAGAGTGTAGGTGTTGGCTTGTGGAGCGTCTGACTCCAGATCAGAAAGTTGCGTGTTCAAACCACCTCAGGCTCGCAGAGCGTTTTGAGGATTTACCTCCGTGAGTTTTACCTGGCAACAGATTTTGCTGTATGCGATATTCACTGGGCAAAGTGTTTTTGTTCCAGCTACTTTCAATCAGACGAGATGTTTTCCTGGCATTTATATCTGTGAACAATGTTTCAGGGAAGTGGTTTACCCATTGTTTGGCTAAATGCTCAGTTGCCCAGTGTGATATGTAAAGCACAAAGTGTTCATCATTGGGTAACACGCAGCCACATCCCACTGGGCAGCCGCCTCTTTCAGTTGGAGACAGCATGGTGTTAATAACATGTAATGATATTTTGTTACTTAATCTACCCAATTTTATGCTTCAATCCATCAGGAAATTCCACCTCCTCCCGTTCCAGCAGAGTGACAGAGGTTTCGCAAAGAAATGTTTCACAGCAATAGCAATTCTTTCCTCTCACTGGGCACAGTTAAAGTGATGTTTATCTCAACAACATGAGCGATAACCGAAGTCTAACGGACCCTCTCCACATTAACGGTGATTCTGAAATTTACGCGGTCTTGGTAAAATCCAATTACGGACATTTACTTGGTTCAGTCCGCAATATGTTTAATTGTCCGCCAGGACGTGGCTGTGTGAAACAGCATGGGGAATTACTGTGCGGAGTCCTGTGCATGAAACACATCACAACTGATCTTTTTTTTTACAAATTCACGAGCTTATTCCCATCTCACAGAAGAGAGATGATATGATGTAGATCATAGCAGACCGACTGAGAACAGGATAAGGCCATTCAGACCTTCACAAGCGTATCAACTCCACTGTGCCAACTTCACCAATGTTTTATGCAATATATGTTTGTATCTATTACTGGAAGCACAGCAAATTGCAGTGCTCGTGAAACTGCCACACAGGAGGAGACGGCGTTGATTCAATGATCACTGGGTTTCACACCTTTATCTCTGAATGCGCCATGCCACACACCTGAGGTCAATATCTGTAAAGACAAATCTCAATGATGGAGAGAAATACTCAGTTTTCCATCTGGCATGTAGCATGTAACGTTGATAATGATGTTATAACTGCTTCATTGCTGTTGTGTAATGTGCTGTTGGGCAAATATACACATTTTACTCTCGTGATGGAGAGGGATAAGTGTGTACTACAGGGCAAGAATTATAGCTGGGGTAAGGGAAATTATGATGCGGTGAGGCATGACTTAGGATGTGTGGCTTGGAAAAGTAGACTCCAAGGCAAGAGTGTAAATGATATGTGGAACTTGTTCAAGGGGCAACTATTGAGTGTCCTTGATAATTATGTACCTGTCAGGCAGGTAGGAAAGGGTCGTGCGAGGGAGCCGTGGTTTAATAAGGAATTGGAATCCCTTGTTAAATGGAAGAGGGCGGCCTATCTCAAGATGAGACGTGAAGGTTCAATTGGGGCGATTGAGAGTTATAGGGTAGCCAGGAAGGACCTGAAGAGAGAGCTAAAAGCAGCAAGGAGGGGACACGAAAGGTCCTTAGTAGATAGGATTAGGGAAAACCCTAAGGCTTTCTATAGGTATGTTAGGAATAAAAGAATGACTAGGGTAGGAATAGGTCCAGTCAAGGATAGTAGGGGGAAGTTGCGTGTGGAGGCGGAAGAGATTGGGGAGACACTGAATGAATACTTTTCTTCAGTATTCACTCAGGAACAGGGCATTGTTGTCGATGAGAATACTGAGGCACAAATAAGTAGAATGGATGGCTTTGAGGTATGTAGAGAAGAGGTGTTGGAAATCCTGGAAAAGGTGAAAATAGATAAGTCCCCTGGGCCTGATGGCATTTATCCTAGGATTCTCTGGGAAGCAAGGGAGGAGATTGCAGAGCCATTGGCCTTGATTTTTATGTCCTCTTTGTCTACAGGAGTAGTCCCAGAAGACTGGAGGATAGCAAATGTGGTTCCCTTGTTCAAAAAGGGGAGTAGGGATAGCCCTAGTAACTATAGGCCGGTGAGTCTCACTTCTGTTGTGGGCAAAGTCTTAGAGAGAATTGTAAGGGATAGGATTTATGCACATCTAGATAGGAATAATGTGATCAAGGATAGTCAGCATGGTTTTGTGAAGGGCAAGTCGTGCCTCACAAACCTTATTGAATTCTTTGAAAAGGTGACGAAGGAGGTTGATGAGGGGAAAGCGGTAGATGTGGTATATATGGATTTTAGTAAGGCGTTCGATAAGGTTCCCCATGGTAGGCTACTGCAGAAAATACGGAGATATGGCATTGAGGGTGAGTTGGAGGTTTGGATTAGGAATTGGCTGGATGGAAGAAGACAGAGGGTAGTAGTTGATGGCAAAGTTTCTTCATGGAGTGCCGTCACTAGCGGTGTTCCGCAAGGATCTGTTTTGGGACCATTGCTGTTTGTCATTTTTATAAATGACCTGGAAGAGGGGTTAGAAGGTTGGGTGAGCAAGTTTGCGGATGACACGAAAGTCGGAGGAGTTGTTGACAGTGAGGAAGCATGTGGCAGGTTACAGCAGGATATAGAGAAGCTGCAGAGCTGGGCAGAAAGGTGGCAGATGGAATTCAATGTAGCTAAGTGCGAGGTGATTCACTTTGGGAAGAATAACAAAAAGATGGGGTACTGGGCTAATGGTCGGATACTTGGTAGTGTGAATGAGCAGAGGGATCTTGGTGTCTATGTACACAGATCTCTGAAAGTTGCCACCCAGGTAAATAGTGCGGTGAGGAAGGCATATGGCGTACTGGCTTTTATTGGTAGAGGAATTGAGTTCCGGAGTCCTGAGGTCATGATGCAGTTGTATAAGACTCTGGTACGGCCGCATCTGGAATATTGTGTGCAGTTTTGGTCGCCATACTATAGGAAGGATGTGGAGGCATTGGAACGGGTGCAGAGGAGGTTTACCAGGATGTTGCCTGGTATGAAAGGAAAATCGTATGAGGAAAGACTGAGGCACTTGGGGCTGTTTTCACTAGAGAAAAGAAGGTTTAGGGGTGACTTGATTGAGGTGTACAAGATGATTAGGGGGTTAGATAGGGTCGACAGTATGAACCTTTTCCCGCGAATTGAGTCGGGTATTACAAGGGGGCATAGCTTTAAATTAAGGGGGGGTAGATATAGGACTGATGTTAGGGGTAGGTTCTTCACTCAGCGAGTCGTTAGTTCATGGAATGCCCTGCCAGTAACAGTGGTGGACTCTCCCTCTTTATGGGCATTTAAGAGGGCATTGGATAGGTATATGGAGGATAGTGGGTTAGTGTAGTTTAGGTGGGCTTGGATCGGCGCAACATCGAGGGCCCAAGGGCCTGTACTGCGCTGTATTCTTCTATGTTCTATGTTCTATGTTCTATTGTCAAATGTCCCACATTCTGTTGTATTAAAGACGATTTCACTCAGAATCACAACGTGTGTCTAGTGCAGTTGGAGGCCAGAGAGCCCACCTATTCTCTGCTGGCTCTCCAGTGCCACTCCTTTGCTCGCTCCATGTAATTCTGAACATTGTTTTTTTTCATGTAAACATCGATTTCCCCTTTTTTTCCATCGAATCTGAATCTTTGTCACTGTCAGACATTCAATTGCGGACATGTGTCACTTCCTGTGCAAACGTATTATTCCTCATGTCAGTTGTACTTCTTTTCATGATGACCTTCAGTCTCTGACAAGTTATTCTAGTTAGATTCATGCGTTGGAGCATTTTCTCTCCCTTATTTCTCCTGACTAGAACCTTCATGACTTTGGAAAGGTCAAGCAGATGCAAAATGTTTGGGTCTGAAAAAGCATAGCTGGTAAGGCAACATAAGGAGCAGGAAAATCTACGTTGCAGACGTTCGCTCTTTATTAGGAATGAGGGGAGGTTTAAAGTGCTGAGAGATAAATAGGTGTGTGGGGGACAGGAGTGGGAGTGGAGCTGGGAAGTTAATCAGTCGATGCAGGCTGCAGGTTAATGGTGATAGGTCAGAGCGGAGTATGGAGCTGCTGCTTGGCTAGAAGTTGGGCAGATAGGACAGTCAAGGGGTAGATATCGAGTTGGAACGTTAGACCTGCGATGAGGGTTTATGGAGGGCAGATGAGGAAACTGGTGAAGTTAACGTTGATGCCGAGTGGTTGGACGGTCCCATGCAGGAAGACGAGGTGTTCTTCCCACACTCATCGATAAGCTTGTATTTGAAGGTAGAGGAGGCCCAGGACTTGCATGTCTTTGGGAGGGGAAGATGAAGTAGTCAGCAACAATACTATGGGATTGTTTAGTGCGTGTATCCCAGAGATGTTCTCTGCAAGGCTCTAGGTATTCATGTCCTGTCTCACCAGTGTCAAGGAGACCACATCAAGAACAACGGACACTGTAGATAAGGTGTTTGCATTTGCAAGAAAATCTCTGTCGGATATGGAAGGATCCTTCGGTGCGACAGACAGAGGTGAGGTGAGTGCTGAGGGCGCAGATTTTTCACCCGCTGTAGTGGCAAGGGAAGGCCAGCTTTCAGATTTTTGTTCTCTAAGGAAAACTGCACCAACTTTCCAATCTACCTTTACATCTGAAATTGCACATACGCTGCACCATTCACATCACCCTGTTCATTGCTTTCTTGAATCACGTAATTTCCCCAATTCCTGAAGTTTCCCGAGCTGAATTTACAAATAATGCAGCTGGCAGTTTCATTCAGAGTCGGATTGACTCAGTGAACAATCTGAAACACAGGTTTTCGCTTTGACAAATAGTTTCCCTTTTTTGTGTTTGCTGCAATAGCAGCTCTTTTCCATCTCGACTTCCGGCTGTTCAACGTCATTTACACAGACTATTTTTTGAGAAACTAGATCGAATATTTTTGTGTAAGTGCAGACAGGACATATGCACCTGTCCGGGATTTGAACCACGTAAATAAACCCTTGAATGCCATGACACTCGATGTGTAATGAGTGATAGCCTGGTGGCATAGTTCACTGCGCGAGCAGCGGACCTTTTCGCCATCTAAAATCTCAGATTTCAACTTTGTGAACCTTTCAGAACTCTTTCCGAAGCGGAATCAGGAGAATGAAGAGTGAACTGTCCAACTCAACAAAGACAGTCTGGTAATGTTCCATTCTTTCAGAAGGAGCTCTGATGTTCTCGACGGAATTGATTGATTCCCGTCATACTTGCTCTGATTTTGCTGTTGCAACAGTCTGCAACAATAAATTCGAATTTTCAGATTAGGGACCGGAAGCCGAGCAAAAGTGGTAGAAGCACCGATTCCTACTCTCTCTGCCACCAGGGATATAAGCAAGAGCACGTTTCTCATTTGTTTCAAAACAGCTTTAGTCGTTGTTTTTGGTCTTTGGAGACAACTTTCTCTTCTAGTCTGATGGATTCAACGAGTATTTTATTTCACCATTAGGGGCCCATCATCCCAGTTTTCAGCAATTGGCCTTTCACCTTATTTGCACTGAAGTTTCGACTGGTCATCTCAATGATATTTTCACTGGAATATTTTGCACTTCAACGACACAACAATTAGGACTGAAATTTGAGATGGGAAACAAAAGTAGAAGTTGCTGAAAAAGCTCACCAGTTCTGGTAGTATCTGTGAGGTTAAATCAGAGATAAAGTTACGGGTTCGGTGGCAATTCCTCCGAACCAGGTCTTTCAGCAACGTCTGCTTTTGCCTGAGATTGATAAAATGTGTTCTTGCTCCCTCGTGGAACTGAGACTCATTTTCACCGACAGAGAGAATAATTCAGTGACATCCTTCCAAGAGTGACATCGGCCTCAGAACTGACCAAATCCAGGAAGTAGGATTTGACCGGCTTGGCATACTTGTCCCTTTTCAGGCTTGAACAGCAGAATCCGTTTGCTGCAAAGTGCTCCTTTGGATGTTAGATGCGGCAGGTTTGTCAAATTTCACACGTGGCTCAGCGTGGTACAAACTCACAACTACAGGCTTACAAAAGCAATGAATCAATCATTGTGATACAGCAGCATAGCTGTAAGGTGGGGTCTCATGGCATAAATACTGCAGTCTAATAGATGACTGAATTGTCTGTGTATTTCATACAAGCTGTAACAGAGCTGAATGAATCATGTTCTGAAAGATGAGGGAATGCAATATTGAATCAGATATTGCCCAATCTGATATCAACAGAGAACTTCCCTGGTTATCTAGTAATTAAGATTTAGCGGTATCTGTGATATGGAATGTTAATGGCTAAGAATTACAGTAATCATTGTGAAATACTGCCTGATATTTTGAAGCAGAATGACGCAGTAGGTTAGTCACAGAACCATAGAGATTTACACAACAGAAAGGTATCCTTCGGATCAACTTGTCAATGCCGACCAGATATCCTAACTTAATCTCGTCTCATTTGCCAGCACTTGACACATATTTCGCCAAACCCTTCCTACTCATGTAACTATTGAGATGCGTTTTTGTTTTGTTTGGCGTAATTGTACCAGACTCCACCATTTTCTCTGACCGCTAGTCCCATACAATTACCACTCTCTGTGTGAAAATGTTGCCCCTTAGATCCCTTTTAAATGTTTCCCTAAATCTCTGGCCTCTAATTCCCGACTAGCCCTACCCCAGGGATAAGAACTTATCTACTTATCCAGTCCATGTACCTCATGATTTTATGAATATCTGCAAGTGCATCCCTCAGCCTCTGACTCTCCAGGAAAAGCAGCTACAGTATAGTCATCCTCTCCCTATAGCTCAAACCATTCAACACTGGCAACATCCTTCGAAATTTTTTTGGAACTCTTTCAACGTTTGCTCATCATTTCTACAGGAGTCAGACTGGAGTTGCACACAATGTTACAATGCAGTCAAACTTACGCCCTGTACTGCCGCAAAACGACCACTTTATTCTATACTCACTGCACTACTGCAAGATAATCTATTTATTCTATACTTACTGCCCTGACCATTAAAAGAAAGCATCGGAATGACTTCCCTGCATTTAAAGTCCGACATGATCAGTGTCAGCTACAATTACCTGATGTGCAAACGGCTTGAGACAATAACATAGCAGACATCAGGAAAAGGGAAAGTCATTGGCGGTTTGTCAGAGGTGACGGTGGCCAAGTGGAGCCAAGCTCAATGTTGCTGCTGAAGACGGGTTTTCCTGTTTAAATTGGTACACTCATCACTCCGAATAGATCAGCTACAATGACTGTCCATTGTGTGTTGCACTTTGCAAATCTTAGGAGGAAAGTGAGGACTGCAGATCCGAGAGATCAAAATCAAAAGTGTGGCTCTGAAAAGGTGCAGCAGGTCAGGCAGCATCCGAATATCAAGAAAGTCGACTTTTCAGTCATAAGCCCTTCATCACGAATAAAGCTTGTGGGCAGGGGAGCTGAGAGATAATTGGGAGACGAGTGGGGCTGTGAGAAAGATATCTGAGAATGCAGAAAGTAGATGAAGGTGCGGGAGAAAGTGATGGGTTGAGAGGAGGGTGGAGCAGATAGATGTGAAAGACGATGAACAAGTGAAAACGGCGGTGTCGAGTTGGAGGCTTGGGATAAGTGCAGGGAATGAAATTGAGAAAACAGGTGAAATCTACATTAATCCCATGGGGTTGCAGGATGGAGCAGCGGAAGGTGAGGCTTCTATCGTCCAAGTATCAGGTAGTTAGTGTTTGGCGATGGAGTAGGCCCAGACTCTTCATGTCCTTGGTGGAGTGGAAAGGGGATTTGAATTGATCAGTAACAGGGTGGTGTGGTTGGTGCAGGTGTCCCAGAGTTTTCCCTGTAACGATCCACAATTTGGTGTTCTGTTTGCCGAGGTAGGGGAGGCCACATCGTGATCAACAAATGTTATCTACTCGATCCGTTGCACTGGTAGTGGTCTCCCAGGAGTGATCCCCTTGCAACATCTCCAGCATCTGCAGTCCTCACTTTCTCCTAGGTGATCCCCTTGCAACCACGTCTCTGTGATACACACAATAATAACATACATGCCAATTTCAAACTGTGCTTCAAACTCGTTTACCTTTTTTTCGTATACTGTGTCTGTTTAGGTACAACACCCTCACGCATGCCGTGACTGCTCCTCTTCTCAGAATTGTACCCTAAATTGCTGTTCTGGAAATAGATTCATTACCCTTTCCATAGTTTCTGTCCTATTACTTGTTGTGGAAACCTTAACCCGTGCAAAGCCCTCCACTTCTTGAAGTTTTTCACATAATTTTCGATGCAATTGAAACCAACACCCATAGTTCACTTTACAGGGCTATAAACCGACCCCAGTTATCAAATTCTCAAGTTCTTTGGTCGCAACATCATGCAGTTGGAAACTGTCCCATCCCAACAGTTGCATCCGTCGTCAGTTCTGACCCCCATATCTAAAGAAATAACATCTATTTCTCCCACACCAGTCTTTCAATCACACATTTACCTCGCTAATCTTGCTGACCTTGTGCTGATTTATTTATGGATCCCGAGGTTATACCGATTTGTATCTGTTTTCTAATTTAGCACAAACTAAATTCCATCAGCAGAAACTCATTACTCTTTCTACCAATGTCAACAACGGTATCGTTCCTCTCCCAAACCAAGTTCCTCTGCAGCCCAGAAGAATATCCTAAAACCGGGCTTCAGGCAGGCAACAAAGCCATCGGGACATTTGATTTAGGCAATGGGAAAGAGTCTTTGATTCCTGGCATCTGCTATCCTCCATTATACCGACATTTTCCTTCAATCCATACTCTTGAATCGCCCACTCTAACACATTTGTGCCCTCCGTTTGTTCATCATCCCTACAGCCAACGTTCTCACAGCCACGAAAAAAGCTGGGTAACTGTTCGAAGGGCGGGAAACAGTCAGTGCATGGATCTCCTGTGGTCTTTCCGCTGGAAACAAAAACAAGAATACCGTTTTGGTTAGTGTTCGGGGACGACTTATCAGTAGTATGTAGTAAGTCGTCGGGCTCTGGCACAGTGTCTGCCCCTATTGTATAGAAACGAAGGTGGGAAAGAAGTAGAGTTTTAGTAATTGGGGACACAATAGTGAGCGGGCCAGTGAGAAGGTTTGTTTGGGAGGAACGAGACTTATGCTTTGTGTGTTGCGTCTGGTCCAATGGTCCATGTTGTCTCAGATCGTGTCTTTGCGGTCCTCAGGGGTGAGAGTGACCAGCTCCAAATCGGTTCCATGTAAGTACGAAAGACATAGGTTGAAAGAGGGATATGAATGTAAGGCAGAATTTCAGGGAGCTCGGTTTGAAGCTCAGATCTAGAACAAACAGTGTTGTTATCTTTGGATTCTTATCCACGCCACGTGATCGTGAGGGAAGGAATAGGGAGACATATAAATTGAAAACGTTGCGAAAGGGATGGTGCAGCAGAGAATGCTTCAGGAACACGGATAATTGGGGATCATTCTGAGGAAGGTGGGAACTCCGCTTTCAGGACGGACATCACTTGAACCTGAGGGGTATGATTGTCCTTGGTGGGAAATTTGCTGGTGGTTTTCAGATAAACGAGATCAGCAGGGGAATGGGCTCCTGAGGTGTCGTTCGAGTGCAAACGAGGATCAGAGTAGGCAGGGCATGGAGAGGAATTCACGGTGATTATAATGTGCTGACTGACAGCAAGCTGGTTAAAAGTGTGCCTGCTTCAAAGCCAGAGCAAACCGAAATCAGGTGTGTAAACTTGCAGCATGGATAGGTAACTGGGACTTCGATGATGTGGCCATTTCGGGGACATGGATAGACAGGGCCAGGAATCGGAATTACAGTTTCCAGGATTTGGAATCTTCATTGAGAACAGGGGAGGTGTTTAAATATGGGGAGGTGTGGCTTTGTTAAGTCAAGGACAGACTAACTGTAGCTGAAAGTAATCTTGTCAAGGATAAGTCTACTGCGGTGGTATAGGGATAAGGTAAGGAACAGGACAGTCGAGGCCACAGCGCTGGAAGTTTTCATTAGATCTCCACAGACTTCCAGGGATGCGGAGGAGAGGTTCGGCCAAACGATTCTGGGTAGGAGTGAAAGGAACAGTCTGGTCATTCTGGGGACTCTAACGTCCTCAGATTGAATGGAAACGCTATACCTCTGGTATGTCGGATGGATCGGTATTCGTCTCATGTGTGGAGGAGGGTTTCCTGACACAGTATGTCGAAGAACAGACAAGAGGGTCGGCTACACCGGATCTGGTGCTTAATAATGTATCAGACTAGATGTTTGAGTTAGTGTCAGACGATCACTTTGGAGAAAGTGACCATAATTCAATTGTGGTTAGTTTAGCAATAGAAAGCAATAGGTACATATCACAGGGTAAGAGTAATAGATAAGGGAAGGGCAACTATAATGCGATTAGGTACAACTTCGGATGCATAGAATAGGGTAGCAAAATTAAGGGGATGGGACAATCGAAATGTGGCGCTGGTTCAAGAAACATATATTGTGTGTCCTTGGTAATTATGCCCCTATAAGGCAGGGAGAAAGTGATAATGTATGGGAACAGTTGCTTACTAAATCAATTACATGTCTTGTTCAGCGGAAGAAGGAGGCTTATATGACATTGAGACGAGATGGTTCATATGAGGCGATGGAGTGTGAAGATTGGCTTTTAATTATTTAAAGACAGACACAAGAGGAACAATGTGATCAGGTGAGCAGTCTTTGCCAGGTAAAATAACGGAGATCCCGAAAGCTTTCTATAGGTATTTGAGGAATAAAATGATGACTAGGGTAGGGATAGGGCCAGTCAAAGACAGAATTGAGAAGTTTTGTGAGTACACTTTGGAGACTGGAGACGTGCTAAACGAATATTCCCCAACTGTTTTCACTCAGGAAAAATGAGAATATTGTAGTGGAGAAAAGTGTGATGTGGGATATTAGACTGGAAAGGATCGAGTTGAGTAAGGAGCAGGTGTTATCAATTCTAGAAGTAGTGGAAATAGACAAGTCCCCTGGGCCAGATGGGATTGATCTGAGGATTCCGAGAGAAGCTGGGGGAGACGTTATAGACTTTAGCCTTGCTCTTTGAGCAGTCATTGTTTATATTTTTTAGTACGAGATTAGTGGAGAATGCTACAATTGTGCTCTTGTTCAAAAAGGCAGTACAGATGACCCAGGTAATTATAGACCAGCGAGCCTTACAACTGTTGGAGGAAATAAAGTTTGGAAAGGATTGTAAGAGGTGGGATTTATAATCATCTTGCAAGCAATGCAATAAGTTGATTTCAGATAGTCAACATGGTATTGGCAAGGGTAAGTCATTTCTCACAAAACTCATGGAGAATTTGGAGAATGTAACAAAGCATGTGCATGAGGGTAGAGCAGTTGAAGTAGTGTACATGAACTTCAGTAAAGCTTTTGATAACGCTCCACATTGTAGGCTATTGGAGTAAATACAGGATCGCTTTTGGGACTACTGTTGTGTGTCATTTCTATAATGACTTTGACGCAGGCATAAGTGGATGGGTTAGAAAGATTGCAGATGACGGTAAAGTCTGTGGAGTAGTGAACAGTGTGGAAGATGTTTGCAAGTTGCAGGGGAACTTGGATAAACTGTGGAATTGGTCTGAGAGGTGCAATTCGAGTTCAATACAGCTAAATTTAAGGTTATTCACTTTGGGAAAACTAAGAAGAAGGCTGAAAACTGGATCAATAGAAATATTCTTGGGAGTGTGCATGGGTACAGTGATCTTGGAGTCCATATACATAGATTCCTGAAAGTTGCAACCCAGGTTGATAGTAATGTAAAGATGGCATATATTGTGTTCGGTTTTATTACTAGAGGGATCGATTTCGAGAGCCATAATGTCGTGCTACAACTATACAAAACGCTAGTGCAGCTGCACTTGGAACATTGTGGACAATTCTGTTCGTCTCATTACCAGAAGCATATGGAAGCAATGGAAAATGTGCACAGAAGGTTTACCAGGGTGTTGCGTGGTTTGAAGGGAAGGTATCATGAGGAAAGGCTGAGAGATTGCGTTCTGTTCTCATGGGAAAGAAGAAGGCTAAAATGGATTTGATAGAGACATAAAAGATTATCTGAGGATGATATAGGGTAGACAGTGAAAGTAGTTTTCCTAGGATGATGACATCAGACTGCATGAGGGTGAATACCGGCAAACTGAGAGTTAATAGATTTAAGACAGATATCAGATGCAGGCTCTTAACTCGGAGAGTGAAGGACTTGGAATGCCTTGCCTGCCACGGTAGTTAACTCAGCCACATTACGGAAATTTAAATAATCCTTGGGTAAGCACATGGATGATGATGAGATTGTGTAGGGGGCTGAGGTTAGATTAGTTCAAAGGTCGGCGCAACATTGAGGGCCGAAGCACGTGTTCTGCGCTGCATTGTGTTCTATGTTCGATGACACGAATGTCGGTGGAGTCGTGTACAGTGTGGAAGAATGATGCAGGTTGCAGGGGGGCTTGGATAAACTGCAGGTTTGGACTGAAGGGTGGCAAATGGAATTCAATGCAGATAACTCTGAGTGACCCACTTTGGGAAGAATAACAGGAAGGCAGAATATTGGGTTAATGAAAATATTCTTGGTAGTGTTGGTGGACAGAGTAATTTTGGGGTCCTTATACATAGATCCCTGAAACTTGGCATACAGGTCGATAGTCCTGATAAGAAGGCATATTACAAGTTATGTTTTATTGGTGGAAGGATTGAGTTCTGGAGCCATAATGTCATTCTGCAAGTCTACAAAACGCTAATGCGGCCACACTTAGAATATTGTGTTTACTTCTGAACCCACGTTACAGGAAGGATGTGGAAACATTGGAAAATGTGCAGAGGAGATTTCCCAGGATGTTTCCTGATATGGAGGGAAGATCTTATGGGGAAAGGCTGAGAGACTTAATGGTGTTCTCACTGGAGGGAAGAAGTCTCAGAGGGAATTTGTTAGAGGCATATAAGATGACCTGAGGATTAAGTAGGAAAGAAAGTGATAAACTTTTTACGAGAATGATGACGTCAGCTACTACGAGAGTGCACAGTTGCAAATTGACCGGTGAGAGACTTCAGGCACTTGTCAGCCGCAGGTTCATTACTCAGAGAATTGTAAGTGCGTGGAATGACCTGCCCGCTAATGTAGTCAACTCAGCCACATTAGGGGCATTTAGGCAATCCTTGGATAAGCATATCGACCATGCTGGGATAGTGTAGGCGGATGAGCATGGATCAGTTCACAAGTCGGAGCAACATTGAGGGCCGAAGGGCTTGTTCTGCACTGTACTGTTCCATTTGCTATGTTAATCACACAAGGAGCAAGTACCTCAATCCTGTTAAGCTGAAGGGCTGAGACACCTTCAGTACTACCCAAGAGTTCGCTATATCGGCCTCACTCACAGTCACACCCTTCTGTCCCTGACCACTGACTGATTTGAAATAGTTAATCTATGGAGTGTGACTGTCTCCTCTGCAATAAAAATTATCTCAGATTTAAAGATAACAAATCATTCACTTTACACTGCTGAATGTCCAAAAGAGCTCCAAACATCTGACAAACTCAATGTGTTGAAGTCATTCTGAACATGCACCTTGAGTGGTCTAATCCTAATTCTTAGATAAGGAATCATACTAAGTCACTAATATTTTGGTGTACATCTTAATGTGCTGACGAAATGCACCATAGAGTCTGAGGTGTAAAAATGTTCTGTAAGATTCTGAAGCCTGGAGAAGTTAATGTTGATGTCAAGTTGTTGGATGGTCCCAAAGAGATAGTTGAGGTGCTCTTCCTCCACTCATCGTGCAACTTGTATTTGATGGTGGAGGAGGCCCACGACTTGCATGCACTGACAGAATGGGAGCGGAAGATGAAATAGTCGACTACAGTACGGTGGACTGTTTGGTGCGTATTTTCCAGAGATATTCTCTGCAAAGTTCTGCATAATAGCATCCTGTCTCCCCAAAGTCAAAGAGACCACGACGAGAACAACGGACAAAGTAGAACAGATGTTGGCATATGCAGTAAACTCTGCCGGATGTGGAAGGTACCTATGGGGCGAGGCACAGAGGTGAGGGAGTTGGTGAGGGTGCAGGTTTTTTACCTCTTGCCGTGGTAAGGGAAGCCCTGCTTTGAGCTTTCTGTTCTCCAGGACCTGACCCAATTTTCGAATCTCCCTTCACAGCTGACATTGCACATACACTACACCATTCACATCAATCAGTTCAGCACTGTCGCCAATCACTTCACTTCCCCACTAACTGAAGGTTCACGTGCAGAACTGAACAATAATGCAGCTGAAAGATTCATTTAGAGTCGGATTGACACAGCGAACAATCCGAAACACAAGTTTCAACTTTCAATGTGCTTCCCTTTGTCGCATTTACTCCAATGCTCGATCTTGCCCATCCTGACTTCAGGCTGTCCGACGTCCTTTAGAGAATCTACTTTTTGAGATTATCGAGCGAACATTTTTGCGGACGTGCAGACAGGACACATGGATCCTTCCAGAATTTGAACGGTATATCTAAATCACTGAAAACTCGAAATAAAAATACATCCCTTGAGCAATGAGCCACAGCCTGGTTGCACTGCCCACTCTGCCAGAAGCTGACTTTTTCTCAGTTTAAATTCCATTCCACATTGCTCCAGAATTCCAAACATCAAAGTGTTTCCAGAGTATCTGCTTCCCATTCTGTCTCCCTGCTCTCTGATGCTGCTGTTTGTCTCATAAAAAGGAACCGAGCTGTCTCCACTGGTGGACAACTTTGTTTCTATGTGTAAGCTGTGCTGGGCGAGGGCAGAGTCCATTCGCTCTTCTGCTCAGTGTCAATCACTTGCGACGGAAGGAATCAATTGCACGACAGGAAGTTTGCAACTTGATTTGTGGATTTTCTCCAAATGTCTCTTATCCGAGAAATGGAAAGATGCTGAGCTGGCAGGAAAGGGATAAATTGACACTGGAGATTCTTCCTTCTGGTAAATAATATGAGTTCTCTTGAGTAGAGTCTGTGTGGTGTTCAGAATTATTCTCGCAGCAATCCTGCCGAATATCCAATGCAAAACGGGCATCCGTTTCTTTGCTGCGATATCTGAGCCACCACTGTCGCAGATGAAGAGGATCCAAGAGAAATGTTCACTCACTGACAGCCATCAAAACGGCCCGGAGCTGCGCTGCTGCTGACAGCCCAACGCAGAATATAGAGTTAAAAATGAGCCATTGTTTTACCCTCTGTCCCAGCGAGAGGGAGAGGGACGGCTTGAACACGTGGCGTAATTCCCACGCAGACAGAAGCCGGACAGTCCATCCAGTCCATGGCGAATCTATGCCACGTGAATCTCTCTGAGACTATTCATAATCGGTTATACATGTCCTAACATTGAGGAAATGTGTCTGTGCGGTGATGCTGTCTCCCACATGCTGATCGTCTTGCCATTCATGTCTCAACCAGCAATGGATAACGCGCCTGATCACGTATTAGAAGAGTGTCGGTTCGACTCGTACCTGGCTCGAGAGCAATGCAGGTTTTTATTAAACTGACAAACCAATCGTGCCCTTTGAACTGAAGTCGAATTCCTGATCTGCAGAAATCTTCAGTCAATGCCTCAACATCATCAGAGGAGTGGAAGCAGAAATAGTTAAACACACTGCTCATGGGTAATTTTCTATTTCCATAACGCACTGACCGAAACACTGCGCCTCCTTGAAATGGCAAGGAAATAAAATGAGTAGCCAAGTTGCAGTTTTGAGAATCTTTAGAAACACCTTGTGAAGCGGTTTCAATGGAAAATAAGAATGAACTGTCGGATTGTTCAGGGATTTCCGAGGCACCTTCCCCTTCTTAAACAGAATGAAAGATTGTCTCTGATGTTCTCGAGGACATTAATTCATCCGAGGCATTGAACGGACTAACATAACAGATGCTCCACTTTTGTTGTTGGTGCTGCTGGGAATAAAATAAATTCCGGTCTCCCTGGCTAGGAATCGAAACCTGACCAAAGTGGTGAAAGCACTGAATCCTGCCCATTACACACTGCCCAGCAAATATGACTTCAAGAATCAAGCATATGGTTGGCGTGACAACTGTCAAGCCCCTTGTAAGTGCTTTTGTCAGAAACAACAACTTGATTATCCTCATCTGACTTTCCATGACTAGGCCTTGTATGGCTCAGCATCACAAAATCACATCGAAATACCGGTGAAGGTTATGCGGGTGTCTGCTTCTCTGACCCTTCCACAGAGTGAGATCCAGATTGAAATACTCGTTGGCTGTTTGTGTTTTACTGCATATCTCTACAACTCTTTCCGCCTTTTGCCTTATTTCTATCTCCCACCGTGATCGATCAAAAGTAAACATTTCTTTCAGTCTACCCCACGCATGCCCCTCATTATTTTATATCTCAATCATGCCTTTACAAAATCTACTCTTCTGTAAGAAAAATAAACCCAGTCTGTCCATTCGCTCTTCACAACTTAAAATCTTCAATCAGCCAATATCCTGTTGAATCTCTTCTGCACCGTTCCCAGTGCTACATTATCCCTGATTTAATGTGAATTGCAGAAATGCACACAATACTCAGACGACAGCAGAATGAACAAATGGAATAAACGACGCAGAAAGCTACACAAAATGTTCTTTTGCAATAAATTATCTTTTGCTCAATACTGCGCTGCATCATCTTCCTGAGTCTGATGCTCCAATAATTTCTGGTCTACGTCAGTAAATGCTGCTATATGATGATTCATCTCACAACCGCGGAAGCTGAATGTACCGACTGGTTTGAAGGTCCCGATGCTGGTTAGAGGCATGTTCACCCAGCTATCGCACCCCAGCAACACAGACTGCACTGTGTAATGTAAGTATTAGATTGTGGAATGCATCAGTGAAATCGCAGGGGCAGCGTAAAGGTTGGTTAGTGATTATTGAGGGAGAGAAATCTCCGAGGAAGGATGCGTTTGAATCCTGAATATGAAACTCTGCGATGGCAGAAGTCGCGAAATCATCGCCTCGAAGCGTATTTTCATGGCATATGTTACTGATTCCTCCCCCCGTTTGCTAAGCACGGAGCAGCAGGAATTATTGCAATATCAAGCTGGGAGCTCCAACCTCACCTACAGCAGTTTTTACTGACATTGAGAATGGATCATTGGGACATCAGGCATTACGTAGCATACAACGTGAAAGATGTATTTTGCCAAAACTCAGACTGGCGCTGAACTTGCGGTAGCCACAAGGCAAAGCACGTTTCCCGTGCCACATGTAAAAATACTATTCAAAAGCAGTAAGGATAGTGACAGAGGATATATCAGGAACAGCTTAACAGGCACAACAGAAATAGTTGCCAAACAGTGTCTGAGATGTGGGTACTCAGGGTGGGGTGAATTTTTAACTTGGAGTTGTTGAATGCTGAGAGTGATGAATTTCTACAAAACTTCAAAGGCTTAGGGGATACTGCAGGGTATTGCTGAAATGTATTTCCCAATAGGAATGTAGTTTAACATCGGTTTTCTTCTACAATTTGCTCACAAAATCACGTAAACACTGCTGCGAAATATCATGTAACCCCAGTTCACAGGCCCAGAATCAGAGAAACTGAGTGATACAGTCCCAAACATCCAAATGGAAATTGTGATGGGGAAAAGCACGCACCTGTGGCAACAGTGATGAAATCGATGAGGGCGAGGTCCATCTATGACGGTACAGAGGCGCGTGAAATGCCGAGGCTGGAAGCTCTAACGTCACCTGGAGCAGTTTCTATTGACATTGAGAAGGGAACATTGGGACAACAGGCTGTGAGGTCGAACCGCACCGGGTACAGCTCCTGTTCACATGGAGCAGGGAGCATTTTGACATCTCGCTGAGGGAAAGGATGCTAAGCTATTTTAATCTGAAGTGAAATAGATCTTAGCAGTGCACATCTTTGAAGATTGAGGGAATATGTTTCCCAAGGTATATGTATCTGTTGTAAAAAGAAATACTGCCAAGTTTCAACTCGTGGAAGTGTTCAATGGTTGTCACTGCCCCCTACCAGAGGCATGGATTTGGTTTGATTCCAGCATCGAACGACTGTCTCTGTGAAGTTTGAGCATACTCGTTGAATATGCGTGGGTTTCCTCCGGGTTCTATGATTTTCTCTCTCTATTCAAATATTGTCAGCATATTGCCATGCAAAAATTGCTGATACTGTTAGGTGTATTAGTCAGAGGACGTTAAGTCTTCTGGGTTACTCTTTGAACTGTCGGTGGGCACTTGTTATGCCAAATGCCTGTTTTCACTCTGTAGGAAATCTAATCTGTGCAGAGAGAAACGGTGGCAATGTTTTCTCATATGGCCAAATCTGCACTGAGCTAAAGAAGCGAATTTTAGCTCGTTTCATATTAGTTAATTTCCTGCGAAAACTCACAGGTCGTTAAAGTACTCTAAAGCTCCGAAAATTTAGGGGAACATCCATTGTTGTGATTACACTCGAGTTTATCTTGCGTTAACGACGAAACGGAGGAAACTGGAGTTTACATTTATCAGATCAGCAGTGATCCCATTTAATGTTTGATCTGACATAGAGTGAATGCTAGCAACATCAGGACAGATGTCTTTTCTTTGCGAAACTCGCTGCTTCAAAAAGTTGGTGACATCGGCGTGAAGCATTGACGGTGATTATCTTTGCTAGTTGTTTAACTTGTGAACATGAATGCTCTTGTTCATACCCGTGTTGACAACACTAATTTGCAGCAAGCACGCCCAAAGTATGTTCGGGGCACGTGGCGCAATGGGTAACGCGCCTGACTACGAATCAACAGCAAGGTTTGTAGGCTTTTTTCAAGCCGTTTACAGTGGAGCAATGTGTAATGCACCTATCTACACATTGGGCAATTGCAGGTTCGAATACTGCTGGTCTCGGCATCAAGGGCTTATGAAGTGTTTTTGTGAAGCTAAGATACGAATTCAATTCTAGATAGGCAAAAGCAAAAATCCTTTCCATAAATGTCCCTGAGGATATCCGATTCAATGTCCCAGAGTCATCACAGAGGAGGAAGCTGGATTAGTCCCAAACGCTGCTCACGCACAACTTTCCAGTCCCAGCCATCCAATTGTTGTGGCTGCAGGGAATGGCAATGAAACGAAAAGAATACCCAATTTCAGATTTTAAAATCCTCAGAAATTCACTGGGAAGCGGAATCTGAGGAGAATTATGGTTGACCTGACCGACGGAGCAGGGATTATCCAGGCATCTGCCCCTTCTGTCATTGACTCTGATGTTCTCGGGACGATTAATTGATCCAAGGCTTTGCAAGGAATCCTGTCACAGCTGCTGTGCGTTTGCTGTTGCCGTTGTCAGGAACAAGAAAGTTCTCATTCACTGGCAGGGAATCGAAGACGGGACGCGGTGGTAAACGTGTAAAATCGAACCAATAGACCACCAAGGATGCTTGTAGAACGGGGATGTACTGTTTGGTCATCAGCCATCAATCACCTCTCCGTGCTCTTGTCAGAAACAACGACTTGCCGATCCTCATCCCATTTTCCAGCACTTTTTTTGCCTTTACATCAAATGTTGACATCTGTATACTTTTGTAGGTTATGTCTGTTCCTGCCCCTGCGAACCCTGACAGTGAGTTCCCGATTCAACCACCCGATCATTGATAAATGTTTTCGTTACATCTACTGCATGTCAGGATCAAAGTACGGTCACGGTTTTGAGCTGCAATTGAACTCGGACTGCGGCGCTGAAAGTGCTGAATCACAACCAATGCATCACCAGGGATGACAACAGACATCGTTGCATCGTTTCTTATTGACACAGTTTTTGGCTTTATTTCACTGGAGATAAGTTTCTCCTCCAAAATGATTGAGTCCTCGAGGGTAATCAGCAAGCAAACAAGCACATCATCCTATTTTTTTCAACCCTGGACTATCGCCTTATGTGCACTGAGTTTCCCAAGTTTCATGTTAATGATGTTTTCTCCCTACTATTTTCAACTAAACGACACAAATAATAGGGTGAAGTTTGAGATGCGTCAATTTTGTTAACATTACCTTGAGGAATTGAACCTCATTTTGACCCACAGAGCGAAACACGAAAATCCATTCACCCGAGAGTGACAGATGTAAGGTGAGAGACGAACCCCAAAAAAACAGGATTTCACCCACTTGGCTTATATCGTCCCATGTCAGACTTCAACACCAGACTCTGTTTACCGTAGTGAAGGAAGCAAACGGTCACTCCCTGTACGTGCACATCCCACATTAATTCCATGTAACTCTGCAGTTTATGCGCGACTGGGTCTTCCTGCCTCACTAGAATATGCTTACGTCAGCATCTTACTATCCTTCCAAATGGTCTTCCCTAAATTCCTGAAAACACAAAGAGGAATGGGATATTGCATGTGCATTTTTACTTTACAAGGCCAACGTTCTAACCACTGAGCTACAGAACAAACGCATTGCCATGTGAGAGAGAACCGGCAAACTAATAGATGCACTGATAGCCTGTGTAACATGTAGGAAGTCAGTGTAACACAACCCAGACAGAGCTGAAGGAAGCATGTACGAAAAGATAGCAGGATGTAATGCTAATACGCACAGTGTTGAGGGTGGTATAAACAGAGTTCTTCCATGGTAGTCGGTCATTAGGATTCAAGAATTCCAATGTCATGGTCTGTTAAGTGTTACCAATTATAGTAATTAATAGGAAATGATGACTGATCTTTAGCAGCAGAATTATGCGTGAAACAGTCAGAATCATTTCCCTCCATGTCACAGATCCACATCCGTAATATCAGCTGCTATTGCCAGACGTGCATTCGCTCAAAACAAGAACAGAGGAGGCCATCGGAATAAGGAAGACCGATGGTGGTTTGTTAGAACCGATTATACGCTAACTGGAGCCAGAATCAATGTGTGCTCTGAAGGTTATTTTTCCTGTTTATCCTGGTGTAGTGACCACTCCGGATCAATCACCCAATTGACTCTTCTTTGTGTGTTGACCTTTGCAGGTCTCACATCGGTTCAGTGCCCCAAGTGGATCCACACATTTTTAACTTGGCGAACTTTACTCAGATCATCTTTGCAGATTCATATTAACACAGCTATTTTTAAAAGCAGAAAGAGACCATTCAAGCCAATCTGTTCGACAATGAACTGAGCTCATGTCTGATTTGATAACTTTCTTCATACCTCTTCATAACTTTACAACTTTGTCTCTCTTCGACTTGAGTATACTTAATGAGCTAGACCCGACAGCCTATGCTGTTCAGAATTCCACCAAATACAGAACAATAGTGAGTAAACTTGCCAACTAGGACATAACAGTCAGTCCCACTGGAGTGGGAGAATGGCGAAGTCATGGTGAGAGAGAATGTACCATTTAAATCTAAAGGAAAAGGAAGGAGTGGGTGTGGTTTCACCATTACACCATTGTTCTGCCATTCTCAGATTCCAATCACTTACCCGAACGATTAAGATCGTTACTCACACAGCAGGCCACCCCCTCTCCCCACTGTTGCATAACCACTGACTGGATTCGTCCCAAACGCTGCTCACGCACAACTTTCCAATCCCAGCCATCCAATTACTGTGGCTGCAGGGAATGGCAATGAAACGAAACGAATACCCAATCTTAGGATTTAAAATACTCAGAAATTCATTAGGAAGCAGAATCTGAGGAGAATTATGGCTGACCTGACCGACGGAACAGGGATTATCCAGGCATCTGCCCCTTCTATCTGAGGCCAGTACATTGACTCTGATGTTCTCGGGCGGTTAATTGATCCGAGGCTTTGCAAGGAAGCCTGTCACAGATGCTGTGCATTTGCGTTTGCCGTTGTCAGGAATAATAAAGTTCTCATTCACTGGCAGGGAATCGAAGACGGGACGCGGTGGTAAAAGTGCAAAATCCGAAGCAATGGACCACCAAGAATGCCTGTGGAACGGGGTCATCAGCCATCAATCTCCTCTTCGTGCTCTTGTCAGAATCAATGGCTTGCCGATCCTCATCCCATTTTCCAGCACTATTTTTGCCTTTACATCAAATGTTGACATCTGAATACTTTTGTAGGTTATGTGTGTTCCTGCCCCTGCGAACCCTGACAGTGTGAAGGAATATTTTTCGGAATCCTACATTTTCTGTACACCTCAGACTCTATTTTGCATTTAGTCAGCATGTTCGGCTGTTCACAAAAATACTTCTGCGTTGATAGTGCTCATAATCTTAGGGCCAGACCATTCAAGATGCATGTTCAGAAGCACTTTCAACCACAATAGCAAAAGGTCGGAAAATGGATTTTGGCCTCCGATCTGCCATGGTTTCTTTAAATGTTGGAATGACATCGAAGGGCTCAATGGTCTACACCTGTTACAAAGTTCCTCCAATGTTCACTGTTTCCTTTTCAAATATCTTAAAGATTCCACTGACTTTTTAATGAGGAAGCATTAATGTTGCTTGTCTCTGATGGTTAATTTAATTCAGTGAATGGCTTTTAAACAGTTACCTGGTCTTGATAAGAGATATGATTGTAGCTTGTTAGTGTTGTCCACTTGTCAATGTTAGGAGAAGAAGCGATTTTGAATATCAGGTCATAAGTTTGCCACCCCCATTGCATAATCTTCCATTGAATATCTGTTTTCTGAGCTGAACATTGATTTTTCATTCCACTGTCAGTGTAAACACATTCGAAGCGAGTTTATCTGCTGTTCTGAATATTAATGCCTTTGTTGCTGGTACAAAGTGACAATTAGGAGTGAATGAGAGACACGTTTGTAGATGTGGCTTAAAGTTGACTGAGCGGGGGCACTTTAAATTTGACCGCTTCTGCTCATGTCCTGACACCAATAAGTGACTCAATCATAGAATTGGAATGGCCAAACATTACATGAATCAAAAGAAACTGATCAATATCAACGAACGGATTGGATTCGTATCTAATTTGGCCCCCGGATGTGAGAATGGGGTACTTATGTGTGCGATCACAGGTGATCAAGGCAGAGAACAGACAAAATTAGGGATTTCAAGGAATGGTGGAGATCTATCCACCATTGTTAGAGAGGAGCTCACTACCTCTCCCATGTCCCTGTCCAACTAACATTGAATCTCTGGAGGCAGAGAATATTAATGAGGATTAGTACTATCTGAAAAATCAAAGTGTTCCCATGAAAAACGGAAATGTATTAACAAACAGCGGTCATAGATCGTGATGGCACTCACCTGAAAATAATATGAATTTACCCCGACCTCTCTATCAGTAACATCCACGATCCTTACCCTAACTGAAAGAAGGATGCCCTGGATAACGGTGAGAAATTTCCATATATTTGAATCAATTCGCTGCTGAGGCAGGCTGGTCTTTACAAACATCAAACAATCACAGAATTGGTTTCAGGGAAAACATACAAATTTTGGAAGCAAGTGAATTTATGGCTGTGTAACTGACTCTTAATCTTTCCACAGTCTGTTCACTGGAACACCAACTCAGTTTCTATATACGATTGCAATTTTATACCAATAGGCTGTCACGGTGGTTTGCACTGCTGCCTCACAACTTCAAGGATCTGGGTTCAAACTCGGCCTTGGGTGATAGTCTGTGTGGAATTTTCACAATCTCCACTTGAGTGTGCGCATTTCTTACTACAGTTCAAATGTGTGCTGGTGAAGTGGATTGCCCACAGTGTTCAGGTTTATATTGACTGGTCTTGGAAAGTGCGCTGTTGGTGGGGAGAGGGGTGACTCTCGTATGAATGCTGTGCAGTAAGTTGGTGTGGACATTTTAAGCCGAGTGGCCCATTTACCCACATCGGGAATCAATAATGCTAATGTTAGTAAACTTGTCACATGAACACATTGAGAGGTAGCGTTCAGTTGCTGATGAAACGCGGGGCTCTTTCAGATCTCAGTATAGTGTCTTGTTTAATTTTCCCATCAGCAAATACTCTCTTTCTAATCAATTAGAAAAAATGCACAAACTTCAGCTCTGCCAAATATAGAACAGGGATTTTGCCAGGGAAACCAGTTCGTGTCAAAAGTTTTACCTTTCTGTTAACCTCAAAGTTATAAATCTGTTTCCCAGATTCTTCCTCGCGCTTCCATAAAATCGAAATTCTGGTACGGATAATTTATTTATGAAGCTTTTTGTTTAAAAAATTGCATCTGGAATCAGTGATGTGCTTGATAATTCAAGTTAGTCAATGATTCTCTCAAATAATTAATCACAGCATTGTTCAGCAACCAGACTGAATATGAAATATTAGTGCCATGTTCTTGAGTGATTGTGTGGAGATTCAATGAGTAATTTTGAATCACAGAATTGTTCAGGTACAGAGGAGGTCATTCAACCATTTGTGTCAACACAATTCCCGAATATGCTTTCTGATTTTGTGTCATTACCCTGACTTCTCCCGCTGTAATCCTGTAATTTTCCCTATAAAATAATGTTTTACTGTCCTTCACTGGAAAAGCCCAAACCACAGATCCATAAAAAGTTCAAATTCTAACTATGTCATTGTGTGAAGTTTATTACTTGCATCACATTTTCTTCTTTTGTTTTTTTTTTTAAATTCTCCACTCTTCCTCTCAAAGCTTTTCCGAGTGGGAACACTTTCTCACCATCAATTCTGTACTGTACCCACATGATTTTGAAAAATTGTTTTGAATTTCCTGTCTGCCTTCTCCAATTTAACGTCATGGCTGAAATGTTTAACTGCCGGAGACTGTTGTTTCAATGTGATTTCTCTCAACCTGCCAGTTTTCCCTTCGTTCCTGTTCTTCCGCTTGTACTCAACTGCATCTTAAATCCATCTCGAGAGCCATCTTGCTTTCTGCTTCACTTCATGCTGATTAGTTAACTCTAATAAATACTGAGATGATTTAAGGCAGTATTTCTAATTTTCAATACTGTCCACACTCCCTCTCCCTTGTAACTCGACGAGATTCAGTTCGGAATGTTCACACTGTGCTTGTTACTGCAGGAAACTATGCAGCCGACGCTAACACAAAGTAATAAACAGTCTTATTTAGACTTCTAGGCCAACATTGGGTATTTCTGACATTCCCAGTGTTAGTAAGCCTCCTGTTCCAGCCAGTATGACTCCAGGCCGTGGTTTGTGTCTGCACCAACACTTCACACAATACTGCACATGTCCGCTAAACAGGTGATTGACAGCGGCTCCTGTCCATTAAGAGTAGGGGGCGGAAAGATTAATCCACCAAACGCAGAGCGAACGAGGATGAGGCTAGTGCCAGCGTAGACAGGTAAGGGAGATATTAACTCGGTCCTTACTGTTAACAAGCCAGACTGGAAATGAGCTACTTATCTCAAAGGTTGTCTCTTTCATGGGGCAGACGGGTAGCCCAGGACAATCCGTGCACAAGGTAAGACGGAAACATTTTAGTAATCTCCAGGCAGAAGCGTGAAATCACGGATACCCTGGACGATTCTATATCAGTTCCCCCACCCCAAATGTCCCCAGCATTGATATATCGGTATAGCAGGCGGACATTTAGGCCATCAAGTCTGTCTTTCCCTTCGATATAATGATTGATGGTCATCATACTCAATGCCCTGCTCCAGCTTTCACAATAGCGCATTGGAACCACGACATTCCTATTAATACAGGTTAATAAAAATGCCCAGTTGTGACCAGTCCACAAAAGCAGGACAAATCCAACCCTTAGTCCAGTCAATAAATGCTCAACCATCAGCAAGGTGATGGCAGTGAGTAATAACTGTGCTTTCAGGTTGTACTCAGTCAACAATAAGCAGCTGTCTGATACTGCGTGTTCCATCAGAGGCACTTAACTTTTGTCCTCATAACAGAAATAGTCCAAAATAGATAAAATACTGCACTCACAACGCAAGGTCAGACTGACTGCCCTTGAAATTAAGGGTGCGTCCGAATGACAAAGTCATTGAAGAGCTTTTGCAAAACTGGAGTCAGTTGGAATCAAAGGAAACATTGTTACAACGAGGACGTGGAATCCCTCGTTAATTAATAGCAAACATTCGGAAAACCTCTCCTCAAATCGTAATCTATTCCAACACTTAAAGAAAAACAACTTTTTATTTCAATCTATTGCGAATAGTAAACAAATAATCAACAAACTAAATATTCTTGTCTTTAACTGAAAGCAATCTATTAACATGCTGTTTCAATAACACATTTATTATATATTACATCAACTTCATCTCAAGTCGACACAGTTTGTATGTGCTCCGCTGTTTCCAACTTCTATCTGCTTATCTCAATTGTTTCAACTTCTTTCATTTTTACAGAGTACGTTTTGCAGAAAAAGGTACCTTTTGATAGAGAGTACTTTCTAATTTCTTAGAGAGGGAAGTGTTAGATGGGCAGGTAACTCCAGCAATAGCTCTCACTCTCGTTTTCAAAATATTGGTTTATATACACTCCAATGACACATTAATTTGTTTAAATTGATTAGATTCCAGATGCCAAAGCAAAACAAAAATTGAAAATTTATTAGCTTCTGGGACCCTGGACATAATTTAATGTAATTGTTTCAAGGGGTGTTGTTGTCGAAACAGCAAGAAAAAAATTAGGTTTTCGCCGAGAAGTGTTACCTGTATATATTTTGGAACAGCCCGTCCCCCAGCCTTTTCATTCAGGGAGCAAAGCACGTAGTCTTAATTTCCTTCAACATTCAGAAAATACACTATTTTAAAGAGAACATGCGTGCTTTCAACAATGTAACTCTTGGTGTAATCATCCAGCCCAAATGCTTGCAATTTCTGAATGTTAATCATCCCAAGCCCAGCACATCACTGCAGGGGTTTTGCAGGTTATTGTCTCAGTCCCAATCGTTCTGAGCTGTTTCAATGTCTATTGTTCAATCAAAAAATAAGCATTGGTTATTTGACTCACAGAAACATGGAATCCCTGAGACGGGCCAATTTACCCAACAAGTTCACACCTGCCTTCCAAACACTATCCCGCCCAGAATAATCCGCCAACCTCCTTCAGTAACCCTGCATTTCCCATCGCTAAGTGTCTTACCCAGACTTCCTTGGATAATTTAGCCATTGCAAATCTTCCTAACCTGCACATCTTTGGGCCGTGGAATGGAAATAACACAAACATGGGGAGATTTTGCAAACTCCACGCAAAATATCACCCAAGACTGCAGTTGAAGCAAGGGCCCTGGCCCTGTGAGAAAACAGTGATGACTATTGCGCCAAATGCCACACCTGACTGCATATTATTTAGCACCATTTGTGACGTCTCAGTCACACAAGCATTTCCTGTCTGGACAATGTGGAGAAAATCAGGCACTTCTCTGATGTTTGAAGAATTTATTTTGAATGAATTAGCTGCTGTAGAACAGGAGGAAACTGGAACACATTTAGTTTCTTCTGGAATATTACCTTCATTGGAAAGAAGACACAATGGGCATCAGTGAATCACCAATTAAGAAACAGTTAAATTCCTTGGTACAGCTCCACAGTAAGCTGGAATTGAAACCAAAACTTCTAGTTGAGACTGGTACACGATGAAGCACAGTAAAAACCAGGCACTTCCTTCACTTATGAACTTGCTTTTGTTTCAGTAGTTTGGATTTCACAACAAATCTCTTCCCACACCAGTGCAGATGAACAGCCTCTCCACACAGTGAGATGGCGGGTGCACAGTGAGTCTAATTAACCACTTGAATCCGGGCCCATTTTGAGAGCAACTGACGTTTCTCATTCGTGTCAACACGTTGATGGGTCAACAGATCCTCAGAGATTTTAAGGCGCTTCCCACTTTCAGGGTATTTAAAAACAAATTCCTGTGTGGAAATGCTGTTGCTCAAACAGTGTGGTGGATCAAGTGAATTCTATCCCACACTCGAAACAGACGAATGACCTCGACCTCGTCTGACTGCGTTTATGTTCTGACAAGGCAGTTTATCTGTTGAATCCCTGTCCACACGTACAAGACACAGTTTCTACACACTGTGAATGATGCTTTTCCCTTCCATGTTCAAAAGCGAATCATATTCAAGCAACAATCAATTGGACAACATCATCAGATGCTGAAATGATATTTGGTTTTAAACCTTTGCACTGGAAATCTTCTTCTTCTAATGTTCGGGAAATTTATTGATAAAGGAAAAACAGAAGCATTTTGAAGTCCAGAGGGATTGAGTTTCAGGGCCAAATGATCCCTTTGCAGCTCCAGAAATTTCTCTGCTGTGGCCAAACTTGTAGAGTTGCGTGCAGTTCTGATCGCGTCATAATTGGACGGATGTGCAAGCATTAGAAAGGGTACAGATGAGATTTCCTAGGATGTTGCCTTCTATGATAGGAAGGTCTAATGAGGAAACGCTGAGGGACTTGAGGCTGTTTTTGATAGAGATGAGAATTTTGAGAGGTGAATTAATAGACACATAAAAGATGATCAGAGGTTGACGTAAGGTGGACAGTGAAGGCCTTTTTCTTCAAATGGTGATGGTTGGCGCAAGGGCACATCGATGTAATTTGAGGGTGATAGATGCCGAGGTAGATTCCTTTCTCAGAGAGTAGTAAGGGCGCTGAACGTCTTACCTTCAACAGTCGTAGACTCACTAACCTTCAGGGCAATTAAATGATCATTGGACAAACTTACAGCTTATAATGGTAAAATGCTGTCCAGGTGGACTTCAGATTGGTATCATAGGTCGGTGCAACATTAGGGCCAACGGTACGGTTTTCCGGTGTAATATTCTGGGTTTGAACTATTCTTCAGCTTGAAGTTGCAATCTTCTCTGGTCACTATCAGAAAAACAAAGACCTGGCGAGAATCGAATGCGCAACTTTGGCAGCTCATGTCCTGCCGTTCTGTCATGCAAGTACAACAAACTAACTAATTGCACCACTGGACCTGTCATCTAATGATGACGAATGGCTGCTGAACTTACCACTGGGACCCTGAACCCAATTACTCATTTTTCTTCTGTGGATCTGACATGAAACACAGTGCATAGGAGGTTATACTGATCATGGATAATCGATTATGAAGCATCAGGTTCAGGAAAATGACATAGAAAAATGTGGTGAAAATCGGCTTTATTGAATACTGCGTACAAATACCATGGTTTCCTGCATTGATCACAGGCAATGTTATGTCGCCACTGTACTGGGATTTTCCTTCTATCTGCTTCAATTCGTCAGAAAATTCGATTCACTGATATTTCACCAACTTCCTTTGGCATGTTCATATGACACATCGACCCACACTGCACAAAACCTCAACAATGTTCAGCATACTGCATCCACGAGCACGTGGCATGGTTTTTATAAACAGTGAAGACTGAATAATGTTATGCAAGGGCAAATTGAAATTCAGTTTAATTAGTAAAGTCGCAAGAATACAGAGTAAGACTCAAAATGTCAGAAATTCACGTTCATTACCTTGGCCAGAATGCCTGACCAGCAAAGGGGAAATCTGACCCTGAATCCCCAGCATCCATGCAATTGCTTGCTCCATGTGTCCACTTGGAAACCTATGTGAAGGCACATTCAGCCTGAAGGAGAACTTGTGAGAATCCTCCACTGTCTGATCTAAATCTGAAACAAGAGCTGTCTATTCCAGCTGGGAGGGAATCGAAATGGAGGTGATACCAAAATATTACTTGGTGTTTAATTCATATTGTCCTCATTGCGATTGTTTAAAAACCTGGGCCAGAAATGGCACAGACACAAAGGAGCAGAAGGAGGCCATTCTTAACACCGATCCTGCCCCGCCACGTCATTCGATATCATCATGGCTGACACAACAATGTTAAGTCTTTTTCCAGCCCATCCACGTCAACGTGTTGCCTCGTGGCTAACAGATATTTATCGATCTCTATCATAAATAGACATCGAAAATATAAATCTGTGAGAGGAAAATGTTCCGTTTCGAGACAGTGGGTTTCTGCACGAATATTGTTGGATTTTCAGATGACAGCCGAGTCTGGTCTGACCAACTTCCAAACAATAAACTAAAACTCGACTCTGATGGGACTCGAACCCACAACCTTTGAATCGCAACCTGAACAAAGGCATAGAAGTCCAACGCGCTTTCCATTGCGCCACAGAGCCACGCTCACGTCAAACTTTAAGCATGCAACTTTGTCTTTGACCCATTGCGTTCAGGACACCCATCTCGCGTCCGTCTGCCTTCGTCACAATTTCCAGGAGCTGGTCCTTTTCCACGTGTGCTCTGGCTCTTCCCGTGTTCAGCTACAGACGCTGAAACGTTCTCATGACACTTAGCTTTACTACATGTTAAGATAATGATTTTCAGGTAAACAACACGCTATCGTTGAAAGCATTCTCCCCAAACCTCCTCAAAATATCTTGTCTCCCGTCTTTCCTTTATGTCACTCTATTCCTTCCCAATGTAGGCTTATCCTTGTCATATATATATCTATCCTCTTCATAAAATGTGCACGTTAATCGGTTTCTCACTCAGCCTTCGCTGCGCTTAGATAAACAACCCCAGCCGAGCTCGTCTACCTTCACAATGGGAGAGGTCCAGCCCTTGCCATTCTTTTCATCTCCTGTGAACTTCTCCTGCAATCAGACGCTTCCAGCAGTCTGGCGATTACAACGGAAAAGCAAAGTTCTCTGAATAAAAGCCAAAAGGTCTGAACAAAATCAGCAGCTCTTGTCCATCTCTGATGAGAAAGGAAAGTTAACGTTTCGAGTCCAATGATCTGTCTTTGGAGAGATTGATGGGCGGGTGGGTGAAGAATGTGGAAGAGGACAGAAGGTATCTAAAATGATATAACTCGATTTTGGTTCCTAAAGTTTGCATGGTCTCCCGGTAGAAAATGAGTTGCTAATCTTCCAGCTTGTATTGTGCCTAGAAGGAGCACTGCAGCAGACCAGAGACTGAAATCGTAGCCTGGGAAAACAGTGTCTAGATTAGAGTGGTGCTGGAACAGCACAGCAGTTCAGGCAGCATCCGAATTGCAGTAAATTCGACGTTACGGGCAACAGCCCATCATCAGGAATACAGGCAGAGAGCCTGAAGAGTGGAGAGATCATAGAGAGAAGAAGAAAACGTCTTCAAGGCTGGTATCCTTGGAAGACGATTCGCAGTAGGGTTAAAATCAACTAGGTAAAAACAATGGCTGCAGGTGCTGGAAACCAGAGTCTAGAGTAGAGTGGTGCTGGAAAAGCACAGACGTTCAGGCAGCATCTGAGGAGAAGTAAAATCGACGTTTCGGGCAACAGTCCTTCATCAGGAATACAGGCAGAGAGCCCGAAGGGTGGGAACAGTGTAATGTTGAAGTTACAGGAGACTGGAAGATCGGGATAGTTTTTGTTGATTCGGACAGACCGTAAGTGATCTCAGCATTGTCACCGACTCTGTTTTCCTCTCTCCATTGTACAGAGATCACATTCTGAGCAGGAAATACAGTTGCCCCGATTAAATGAAGTGCAGACAAATCTCTGGAAGATGTGACTGGAAGCTTCCACAGTGAGGAGAGATATTGGAAGCCAGCAGGAAATGTAACTTACAACATAGAACGTTACAATTCAATACAGGCACTTCGGCCCTCGCTGTTGCAGCGACCTGTAAAAAATAATGTGATGTCCATTGTAGTGGAAAATTAACGTGCATTTTGAAACCAAGAAAAGCACAGGGAAACAAAGAAGTAAGTACGTGACTTTGCAGAGGCAAGTATTGCAGACAGACCGAAAAAAGAATGTAAAGTTAAATCGAACTAATAGCAGACTTACAAGGACAGTAAAATACCATATCAACAGTCAAGGGAGGGGAAAAGCAACTCCGTATCTGGAAAGGAACTCGAATGTTTCAGGTCGCTGACACTGAGGTGTTGATAAGAAGAAGCGAATTCTAGTATCAAGGGAAAATGTATTATATGAGGAAGGTGCGCCAGATATCTTTTTGGTAGATACAGGGATAACATATTCAGTCCTTAAATTAAGGCAGTTCAGAGAGTCGACGCAATGGATGCATCAGAAGATGTGACACAAGAGAGATTAACCGCATCCCTATTGTGTGAAACTATTAATGGTGAAACATTCCAATTCTCATTTCTGAACTCGGAATTCTGTCCTTTAACTCTGATGGCTCGCGATCTCATAGAGAGTCTGGAATCGGATTAGCGCAGTACCTCGACAGGCTTCCAGGTAATAAAAAAGAAGATTTACCAGCGCAGGCTGTACGATACGACTCACGACCCATGATGCATGTCTGTGAGTGGCGATTAAACCAGAGAGCCATAGGTTTCGTGAGCGATTCGCTTGCCCAGGAAGCAAATAACCATGTTAATCCCATTAACAACGATTTTATTGCTGGGGATATGCTGCACTGCACAGCAAACATACACGATGATGGCCCTTAGAAATCATATGAGAAGGATTGTTTGAGGAGATTGCTTTAACCAGATCAGTTATTATTGTGCGAATTTTATTAAAATGATCACAGATGTGCAGTCAGTGTAAACTTATCCAAATTATCTGTGACGGCAAGTAGACCCTATCTTTTTGATGTGGAACGCTCATTTCCTCAAGTACCATTGGTGAAGGCATCCAGCGACAGGTGGCAGGATTTGGGACCATGGGTGCTACAGGCACACAAAAAACGAAAGATTGTGTCTTCAGGGACGATGTGCGTATCTGCTTCAATGCAGATATAAGGATATACATGAAGAAAATAAATTGGCTAACTCAGGCAGATAGGGCAGTCCAGGTAACCCCCGCCAAAAGGGTAGCCTGACGTCTAGCTTATGGTAGATATCTAGGACCTATGATTAAGAAGGGACCCTACTGAGTGCAGGGCAAAAGGCAAACGTGGTATAGGGTTCATACGAAGCTGTGAACCCATAAGAATAACCCCGAAGTCTGAGTATCGTCCTTGCAGAACACAAGACTCTTTAGAATCCGAGGCTGTAAAAGGAATTACTCCAGACTTTGAATCCCTTCTGAAGGCTGGAGTAATAATCCCCTGCGGATAATCACCAGTGAGAGCCCCCATTATTCCGGTCAAAAAGGTAAACATTCCAGGTGAATCGGCGAAATGGAGGTTTGTTCACGACCTGCAGGTAATCAATTATGCTGTTGTTCCACCCGCCCCAAATGTTCCTAACCCTTGTACTATATTAGCTTAAATTCCACCGGACAGTAAATGGTTCTCTGCTTTGGGTTAAGCAAATGTCTTCTTTAGCGTACCGGTACACCCAGAAAGTCACTTCTGGTTCACTTTTCCATTCAAAGGCAAATCGTGTACATTCACGCGACTTTGTCAAGATTACTGTGAGTCCCCACCATAATTAATGAGGCTCTATGCAGGAGTCTGGAGACTCTTGTTTATTGGAGAAAGTGAGGTCTGCAGATGCTGGAGATCAGCCTGAAGAAGGGCTTATGCCCGAAATGTCGATTCTCCTGATCCCTGGATGCTGCCTGACCTGCTGCGCTTTTCCAGCAACACATTTCTGACTCTTGTTTATACACCGGGGTCAGCGCTTCTGCAGTATGTAGACGAATGCTTAATAGCAGCACCAACAGAGGAACAATGTAAGAAAGATACACTTGCGTTGCTCTGCCATCTAGCCAGGGATGAGCACAAAGCTCGTTTCGCAAAACTATAATTTGTGCAACAACAGGTGAAGTTCTGAGGTCACTTCTTATCTCAACAAGGGAAGGCCATTGGTCAAGACAGTTCAAGCAATGCAGCAAATTCCCAAGCCTCACACAAAGAAGCAATTGCTATCCTTTTTGGTCATGCGCTCCTACTGTAGAATTTTTATCCCATTTTACACAACCCTTGAGGTACCCCCATTTCCCATGGCTAAGAGTTGCAGAACCAGAGACCGTTGCAGTTGAATTGAAAATGGCGCTCCAAACTTCACCTACACTGGGGATTCCAAATCCAAACAAGCCTTTTGTAAAAACGGTAGATGAGAAGCGTGGCTGCATGACATCTGTGCAGATGCAGGATATTGTGAGAAAATTGACGTAGGTAGCTTACATTTCGGCTAAACTTGGACCCCTTACCGGCAGGATTGCCTAAAGGCCTGCGAGTCGTGGCTGCAGCTGAAAACGTTTGCTGTAGCGTCCAGAGACACAGTCGGCTGTGGTGAATTAACCCTACTGGTCCCACATGCATGCTTAGTCTTTTCCAAGCAAAACACAGCACATATGTTGGCAGCACGTTGGCTCAGATACAATACTGCGCTATTGGAGATCCCTAACATTACAATAAAGAGATGCAACGTCCTTCATGCTGCTAGCCTTCTTCCCACAGAAGGAGACGGAGACTCACATGACTGTGTAGCTGTAACTAATGAAATTTGCAGCCCAAGACCAGACGTGCAGGATTAAAAAAATCAGAATCAGGATGTTGCGGTTTTTGTGGATGGGTCAGGATTCACGAGCAAACAGACAGGCCAGAACTGTGTTTGTTATGCTGTAGTAACTACGCACGAAGAAGTCAAAACAGAATCACTCCCTTCTCATCTGTCAGCTCAAGCAGCAGAGCTGCTTCTCTTGACTGAGGCATGTAAATTGGCTGAGTGAAGGATAGTGAATATTTATATTGACAGTAGATATGCATTCGGGGTTGTACATAATTTTGGAACCCAGTGGAAACACAGAGGCTTCTTGACCGACACTGGAAAACCCAACATACACGTGGCCTGTTCTGACTCCTGGAAGCGGTCCTTTCGCCTCAATCAATCGCTGTCTGTACATGTTTGGCCCACACGAAAAATAATGATTCCCTTTCTTAAGACAATGCGAATGCAAACTCAGCCGTAAGGACGGCAGCCCAGCAGCCGCCAAGTGATCAGTTAGAACATAGAACATAGAACATAGAACAATACAGCACAGAACAGGCCCTTCGGCCCACGATGTTGTGCCGAACTTCTAACCTAGATTAAGTACCCATCCATGTACCTATCCAAATGCCGCTTAAAGGTCGCCAATGATTCCGACTCTACCACACCCACAGGCAGCGCATTCCATGCCCCCACCACTCTCTGGGTAAAGAACCCACCCCTGACATCTCCCCTATACCTTCCACCCTTCACCTTAAATTTATGTCCCCTTGTAACACTCTGTTGTACCCGGGGAAAAAGTTTCTGACTGTCTACTCTATCTATTCCTCTGATCATCTTATAAACCTCTATCAAGTTGACATGTGTATGTCAAATATTTGTAATGCAAAGTAGACTTATGGGAGTTACAGTCGCAGGCCACGCCGGAAGAGAAGCGTGAATTGACCCGGCAGGGTGCAGAATGAGGGAATAGGTGTGGTGTGGCCCCATTGGTAAACCCTGTCTACTGCGATCATTATTCCCATTCTATGCCAAATAACACAGTGAGGACTACGTGTCAAAAGGGGGGATGTACGACAGTATTTCGGCGCACTGGTACAGTAAGGGCTTTACTCATTACTCCTGAAAATATTGTGCATGATGTGTTATCTGTGCCACTAATAATGAGGGGAGGGAAATACAGATGAGTCAGGCAGAACATCCCCAATCCCAAAGACGCTTTGAACATAAACAGATATAATTTATTGAACTAATGCCCAGCGAAGGGAAAAGGCATTGTCTGGTAATAGTTGACATGTTTTCCAAATGGGTGGAAACGCTCCCCACGTCTAAACAGGATGCCATTGCAGGACCCAAGGCTTTGTTAACTGAAATAATTCCGAGATGGGGAATTCCTGAATGGCTTAGCAGCCACAATGTGACACTATTTGTCAATATTGCCCTAGAGTAGATCAGTGAGACAACACTGTGCCTACCACCCAGCCAGCGGTGACAGTGGAAAGAGAAATGCTACCTTAAAAGATAAATTGACAAACGTTGTGAGGACAAAGGCACTTCCAATTGTGCTAAAGTATATGAGATCTAGAAGGAGAAGAATAGCCAATCTTGGCCCGTTAGAGATTTTGTTTGGTAAGTCGGCCAATTCAGGAAGTGGCCGAAGACCGACGGTAAGACCGATAACAGACCACTGCGAGGCTGAGATTACATTAGATTACTTGCAGTGTGGAAGTAATTACTTGCCCAAGAAGTCCACCCCGACCCTCTGAAGAGCAACCCACCCAGAACCACTCCCCGATATTTACCCCACACCTAAGACTACGGGCTATTTAGCATAGCCAATTCACCTAATCTACACATTTTTGGACTGTGGGAGGAAACGGGAGCACCCGGAGGAAACTCACGCAGACACGGGGAGAATGCGTAAACTCCACACAGACAGTTGCCTGAGGCGGGAACTGAATCCGGGTCTCCTGGCGCTGTGAGGCAGCAGTGCTAACCACTGTGTCACCGGGTAACTGTCTGCACTTCTGTCTCAAATACAGAATCAAGTGAAGGCAGCACTACCGAAATCAGCAGAAGGGAAGATGCACGACCTGGAACCTGGAGATGGATCGTGGTGAAAGACTTCAGGAGGAAACGCGGGAAGGCGAAGAGGTGGGAGGGAGTGTTTGAAGTGCTCCTTACAACACAGTCAGCTTTTAAGTTCGCCCAAAGAGCCACGTTGATACACGCCAGTCATTGCAACCGTGTAGCTGGACTTGAAGACACATCGGACAACACCGGAACCAAATAAGTGCAAGTACTGATGAGAAGACTCATACAAATATGGGGCTGCCATGGCAGGACGATCCGTGAAGGCAGAGGTGTCTGGGGTATATCCGCAGACGGTAGTCTTAACCAAGGATGCTAAGTTGAGCATTACATGTGACACATGGCCGCTTAGTAACCAGTACGACTATAAATGGGACAATAAATATTTATGCAGGGATTCTTATGGCCCCAGTGACTGGCACTCAGTAGAAGCAACCACGGCTGCAGGGACACCTGACATGGGATACAAGTATTATATTATCAAGGAAGGAGGTGCCATAGCACGGGTAATAATAACCAAGACTCAGAAGAAGGATGAGGAAGCCTGGTGGTGTGGAATAGACAGACCATTCTCCGATATATATGGTGAATATAGTGGTACAGCCCTCTCCCCCTGCGATATACATTCCACGAAATAGTAGCACCAGGGCACGGCAACCATCCAAAGCAAATAATGGACCAAACACCAAGCAGAGCAGAGCGTATTAATGTTAGGCCAGAACCTGGAGGGAGTTGGTCGGGGTTCGGGAGGGAGTCTAACTCGGTAGTGGAATTGGCGCTTCATGAGATAAATGGCGTAAACGCGATGCCAATAGGTTGGGAGGTGTGAAGGGCTATTGCTAGATGTGAAAGGAACAGAACATGTGCCTTGGCCCTAATACACCACCGGAGTTAAGAGGTTGGCTACCATTGTTGGATATGTTTGCACACAGCCCGACGTGGACTGCCAAACAAATGACAGAGAGATTGGCAAGAAATGCTAGCTGCCTGCTTCCACGGGCAGCGACTACCCTGACCCTGATAGGGGGAGCAATTATGGCAAATCTCGCGCCACCACCCGAACTTAAGGTTAACTGCAATCACAATGCTGACCCTCTTCCAACCACATCCTTGAATAGAGTCGAAGGCAAGGGAGAAACCTGCATTTTCACACATCGGGGAGACGACATTTGGGGTTCTCCCAGTGATATACGGCGCTGTTATTGAAGAATGACTCTTGCTCCGCAAACTACGCAAGGGATACGATTTTACACATTACTTGACCTTTTATCAATAATCAGACCATGATGGCGGGTATAATATGGGCCTGTGCAGAGAAAGGACACCACCAACGCCTGGGATGGAAGTGGTGCTGCTACCCCGTGGTACTGTCTACTGGCACGACAGTGTTCGTCCCAAATGCCAGGAGCGGCCGAAAAGAAGTGACATCCCGCGGAATTCGAATGCGTACACACTCGCAGACCCCTGGACTACACTAGGAGCGAATATTGGGTGGTCTATTCTCTTGTGAACAGGGGCAACAGTGGCAATAAACTTGATGAATGGTCTCGCATACATAGAACATAGAAAATAGAAGAATACAGCGCAGTACAGGCCCTTCGGCACTCGATGTTGTGCCGATCCAAGCCCACCTAACCTACACTAGCCCATTATCCTCCATATGCCTATCCAATGCCCGCTTAAATGCCCATAATGAGGGAGAGTCCACCACTGCTCCTGGCAGAGCATTCCATGAACTCACGACTCGCTGAGTAAAGAACCTACCCCTAACATCTGTCCTATACCTAGCCCCCCTTAATTTAAAGCTATGCCCCCTTGTAATAGCTGACTCCATACGTGGAAAAAGATTCTCACTGTCGACCCTATCTAAACCCCTAATCATCTTGTACACCTCTATCAAGTCACCCCTAAACCTTCTTTTCTCCAATGAAAACAGCCCCAAGTGCCTCAGCCTTTCCTCATACGATCTTCCTACCAACATCCTGGTAAACCTCCTCTGTACCCGTTCCAGTGCCTCCACATCCTTCCTATAGTATGGCGACCAAAACTGCACACAATACTCCAGATGTGGCCGCACCAGAGTCTTATACAACTGCAACATGACCTCAGGACTCCGGAACTCAATTCCTCTACCAATAAAAGCCAGTACGCCATATGCTTTCTTCACCGCACTATATACCTGGGTGGTAACTTTCAAAGATCTGTGTACATGGACACCAAGATCCCTCTGCTCATCCACACTACCAAATATCCGACCATTAGCCCAGTACCCCATCTTTTTGTTACTCTTACCAAAGTAAATCACCTCACACTTAGCTACATTGAACTCCATTTGCCACCTTTCTTCCCAGTTCTGCAGCTTATCTATATCCCGCTGTAACCTGCCACATCCTTCCTCACTGTCTACAACTCCTCCGACTTTCGGATCATCCGCAAACTTGCTCACCCAACCTTCTAGCCCCTCCTCCAGGTCATTTATAAAAATGACAAACAGCAATGGTCCCAAAACAGATCCTTGCGGAACACCGCTAGTGATGGCACTCCAAGATGAACCTTTGCCATCAACTACTACCCTCTGTCTTCTTCCAGCCAGACAACCCCTAATTGAAACCTCCAACTCACCCTCATGCCATACCTCCGTATTTTTTGCAGTAGTCTACCATGGGGAACCTTATCAACGCCTTACTAAAATCCATATACACGACATCTACCGCTTTCCCCTCGTCCACCTCCTTAGTCACCTTCTCAAAGAATTCAATAAGGTTTGTGAGGCACGACCTGCCCTTTACAAAACCATGCTGACTATCCTTGATCACATTATTCCTATCCAGATGTTCATAAATCCTATCCCTTACAATTCTCTCTAAGATTTTGCCCACAACAGAAGTGAGACTCACCGGCCTATAGTTACCAGGGTTATCCCTACTCCCCTTCTTGAACAAGGGAACAACATTTGCTAGCCTCCAATCTTCCGGCACTACTCCTGTAGACAACGAGGACATAAAAATCAAGGCCAATGGCTCTGCAATCTCCTACCTTGCTTCCCAGAGAATCCTAAGATAAATGCCATCAGGCCCAGGGGACTTATCTATTTTCACCCTTTCCAGAATTTCCAACACCTCTTCTCTGCATACCTCAAAGCCATCCATTCTACTTAATTGTGACTCAGTATTCACATCGACAACAATGTCCTGTTCCTGAGTGAATATTGACGAAAAGTATTCATTCATTGTCTCCCCAATCTCTTCAGCCTCCACACGCAACTTCCCACTACTATCCTTGACTGGACCTATTCCTACCCTAGTCATTCTTTTATTTCTGATATACCTATAGAAAGCCTTAGGGTTTTCCATAATCCTACCAACAAAGGACCTTTCATGTCCCCTCCTTGCTGCTCTTAGCTCTCTCTTCAGGTCCTTCCTGGCTACCTTATAACTCTCAATCGTCCCAATTGAACCTTCACGCCTCATCTTTACATAGGCCGCCCTCTTCAATTTAACAAGGGATTCCAATTCCTTATTAAACCACGGCTCCCTCACACGACCCTTTCCTTTCTGCCTGACAGGTAGATACTTATCCAGGATACTCAATACTTGGTCCTTGAACAAGCTCCACATATCAATTACGCCCTTGCCTTGAAGCTTAATTTTCCAAGCCACACATCCTAAGTCATGCCTCAACGCATCATAATTTCCCTGCCCCCAGCTATAACTCTTGCCCTGTAGTGCACACTTATCCCTCTCCATCACCAGAGTAAAAGTCACCGAATTGTGGTCACTGTCCCCAAAGTGCTCACCTACCTCTAATTCTAACACCTGGTCTGGTTCGTTACCCAGAACCAAATCCAGTATGGTCTCACCTCTTGTTGGCCTATCTACATATTGTGTCAGGAAACCCTCCTGCACACATTGGACAAACACTGACCCATCTAACGAACTTGAGCTATAGCTTTCCCAATTAATATCAGGAAAGTTAAAGTCCCCCATAACAACCACCCTATTACTTTCACTCTTCTCTTGAATCATCCTCGCAATCCTTTCTTCTACGTTTCTAGCACTATGAGGAGGCCTGTAAAAACTCCTAACAGGGTGAGCTCACCTTTCCTATTTCTAACCTCAGCCCAAACTACCTCAGATGGCGATTCTTCATCCATTGTCCTTTCCACAGCTGTAATACTATGCACTATCTATACAGTGCATTACTGCCAGCAAATGAGATGGAGGAATGTCTGATGCTCATTAATACTGAGTTAACGGCAGTAAGCGAAACAGTGATACTAAATCGATTAGTACTCGACATACTGACGGCCGAGATAGGGGGCTAGTGTAAAATGTTCGGTACCTCAAGCTGTTTTAATATTCCTGTCAGTGCGTTCCGTCTTCAGACAGCAGTTACTGAAACCGCAATTATCCTGTACCAGTTTTACTTTACCAAAATACAGGCTGAGACTTCGATTGTGCAGAGATGAGGACAGTCAGATGCCAGAAACTGCAAACTCATCCATGTCGCCAGGAAACAATTTTGTGTGTGGAGACACACAACGTAATTCTGCAGCCCAGACAATAACAGGAAAATCATGCAGATTGTTTTGTCTCTCGTTGTCTCTGTCTTGAATCCACGCTGTGATGTACAGACTCGAATCAGTCTCCCCAGAGACAAGTTTAGTGCTGAACCTTTGAAGAAGGAGGGGAAAGGCCAAGTTGAGCAGAGTTGAGACAATGAATTGAGGATGGTAGGAATGAGGGGATCAGAGAAAAAAGGGGGCCTGCGGGGTGATGGCGATAGATCGGAGCGGAGTGTGGAGCTGATTGATGTGAAGGAAGGTAGACAGGTAGGACAGTCAAGAGGGCGGTGCCGGGTTGGAGTGTTTAATCTGCGATGGGAAGATATGGAGGGGAAATGAGGAAACTGATGATGTTAACGTTGATGCCGAGTGTTTGGAGGGCCCCATAGAGGAAGATGAGGCATTCTTCCTCCACTCATCGAGTAGCTTGTATTTGATGGTGGGCGATGCCCAGCACTTGCATGCACTTGGAGTGGGAAGGGGAGATGAAGGAGTCAGCACAAGCACAGTGTAATTGTTTGGTGCTTTTTTCCCAGAGATGTCCTCCGCAATGCTCTGTGTTTTCCCATCCTGTCTCCCAAGTGTCAAGGAGACCGTGTCGAGAAGAACAGGCACGGTAAATGACGTGGTTGCATGTGTATGAAAATCTCGACTGGATATGTAAAGATCCTTTGGGGCGGTGGAACGAGGTGAGGTCGCTGTTGAAGGTGAATGTCTTTCAACTCTTGTGGTGGCAAGGGTAGACCTGGTTTAAGCCTTCTATTCTCCAAGGAGAACTGACCTAATTTTCCAATGTAACTTTCCAGCTGACATTGTACATACGCTGCACCATTCACATTACCCTGTTCAGCGCTGTATCAAACAGCAAGGCCGTGATCATCACCAACTGCATTTGGGCTGAAAGCAAAACAAGAAATTGGTAGTAAAACTCACCAGTTCTGACAGCTGCAGAATCAGAAGCCTTCAGCTCTTAAGAACAATCACTGGAACCAAAAGGTTCACTCCCCACAAATGCTGCCGGACCTGCTGAGTTTCCCATCAATTTCTGTGCTGTCTCTCGGATCTGCAACATCAGCAGTTCTTCGTCAAATAGAAAACAAACGTTGACGCATTGAAGGGGATATTTGATCAGGTGACAGTTCACTTCATCCAGAGAGAAAGATGGGGTGGAGCATAGCGTCATAAAACTCTTACAGTGCAGAAACAGGCCATTTGGCACATCATGCATCCCACCAATTCTAGCCTCCACGCTATTCTTGTAACCTAGCATTTGTCATGGCTAACCAACCTAACCTACACTCACCTGGACACTTATGACTATTGAGCATTGCAAATCCACCCTCACCTGCGCATCTTTGGACTGTGTGAGGAAACTGGAGCACCCGGAGGAAGCTCACGCAGACACGGGGAGAATGTGCAAACTGCACACAGACAGTCTTCAATCCGACAGGAATCTGGGTAATTGGATAGGTTCCAAGTGGGAGTGAAGACTGGCGTGTGAGTGATGGGCCGAAAGCCTGATGTCAGTGCTGTAAAGGCTCGACAATAACATGATTCCCTACATCCTGCATTCAACACAGTTTGCATTTTGTTTTAATCCGTCCTGTTATTGACATTATTTTGAGTGAAATGTATAGAGAGAGGTTGTTTGCGCATTCACTCTGATCTGTGTTTTGATGGGTCAGGAGCATCATATAAAATAACAACTGGCGGAGGGAGAATTGAATTCCCCATGCGAATCTGCCGAGACATGCAGGACCAGGAACTTCTCTATCACCACTCACTCACCACCCAACGCCTTGCGGAAAAACGCCTGATCTTCCGCCTCTGGAACTTCCAAACCCAGGGATTCAATGTGGCTTTACTATTTGCCTGATTGCCGCCTCCAACCACCTTATCCCAGTTCCTGCCTTTCCGCTCCACCGTCTACTCCGACCAATCACCTTTACCCCCAACTCCATACATCTATTGCGCTCTCAGCTACCTTGTCCGTAGCCCCACTCCCTCTCATTTACCTGTCTACGCTGGACGCTCCCAGCCTCATTGCTGATAACTGTCTTTTGCCCGAAATTGTTGATTGTCCTGTTCCTCGGATGCTACCTGACCTGCTTTGCTTTTCCTGTATTACTCTAATCTTGGCTCTGATCTCCAGAATATGCAGTCCTCACTTTCACCTCGCATGACTGAATTCCTGCCCCTTACAGATCGAATTGCGTCTCGCGTTTTCATCATGAATTTCATTATGTTTAAGATATTTTATGTTTAAAATCATCACAATATATTGATGCACTCATGAGCATGTTATGAATTTGGAAAGAACAATGCCTCCTTTCTCTGTGAACAAACAGAATATCAAGGAGTTGGATTGAAGAATGTTTCCTCTCACAGAAACAGGAATAGGGAGATGTAATTCTCGCTGAAACAAATACAGGCCATTCAGAGGAATCTGATAAGGTCATACAACATCTGCCGAGAGAAGGGAAAGGTTAGCTCATGTGTTATGAGAGTAGGGGAATTCAGCAGAGCTGTAGGAAGTTAGAAAAGTAAAAATTACTGAACAATTGGAATGGGGATAACGCTGAAGAAAGAATTAGGGGTCTATACAGCCTGTTTAACATGTTCAGTCTGCTCGAGTAGTCAATCCAATCAAAGCCACAATTAGATTTCATATCCAGTTTCCTATCCAATCCACATATAGTGAGACACCAGCAATCTGTGTCTTCCAATCTGAAATGTACTCAGTGAGGGTGCATCAGCAATCGTCAGGGAGAGAGAATATTAAAGTCTCAGAGGCCATACAGTTAATCGCGCTCTCCTCATCTCATTCCCAAATAACCTGCCCCTTACCCTGAGAGTGTGGCAATAATAACTAAAAGATCTGCAAATGGTGTCACTTTAACACTGACTTCTCTTCACAGATGCTGCCAGACCTGCAAAGCTTTTCTGCAACTCCTGAGACTGTGTTATCGTGTTTCAGATACCCAGACCCACAGGATCAATTTCTCACCATCTAACCTTTGAAGCCTGTTCTGAATTTGAAACATTCAAATGAAATCGTATTTCAATTTTCTGGAATATAGCACAACTTATTCAAAAGCTCAGCACTGGAGCAAGTGGGTTCCAAATAGTGAACTTGTTTTTGTGATTCATTAATGTGTTTGGCTCATTGCCTCAGGATTACCACGTACTACTCAGATATAATTGTTCTGGCGAAGTTGACAATGAGTTATCCTCTTGAACTGCTGCCATTCATTTTGTCCATATAAACCCATAATGATGTAAGGGAGGGAGTTCCAGGATCTCCGAGCCAGGGTGCGAGTGGTTTGATGTGGAATTGTCAACTGGTATCCCTTGTCTCTGCTGTGCTCAGTGTTCCACGCGATAATGACCTGGTTGTGGAAGCTGCTCTGTGAGGAACTTTGGGCAAGTTCTACACTGCATCTTGTCTGTGGTACACTCCACTGCTACTGAGTGTGGGTGGTGGAGACAGAGAATGTTTGTGACTGTGGTGCTGGGCAAGCTGCACTGCAAGTTAATTCTACTTAATTATGGAGAACACAACTACTTGCCATCATCATCAATCCATTTCCCAGCTGGAAATCCAGTGATTACACAGATGTGGTGTACAAGTCTGTCAGTTGCTCAAATGACCATGAACTTTTAACTAGATTCACCTTTTCACGGATATTATGCCGAGAGACGTCACGCGACTGTTCCACTTTCTCATCAACATTTCATCTGTAAAAACTGGAAACGAGCTGATGGACACAGATTGTGCTACAGATGGTTAGACACAGCACAGTGTCAGTTACTGCACACTGATTCTGTTTGGATTTATGCATGTGCTTCTCTGAATGTGTGTGTGTTTTATCGTGTGTTCCTGTCTCTGTGATTCTGTGTGTGTCTACCCATGTATCTCTGTCTGACTATCTGTGCCTGTGTGAGTGTGTTTGTGTCTCATTGTGTGTATTAGTGTGTGTCTCCATGTTTATGTATCTCTGTGTCTGTACTCTGTGCAACGGGCTCTCTGTTGTCTTCGGGATTGTAACAATTGAAATGGGGTTTAAACCCCAATCTATCTGTACCTCTATGTGTGTGTGTTTGTGTGTGTGTGTGTTGGTGTGTGTGTGTTTTGTGCCTGTCTCTCTGTGTGTGTGACAGACGGAAATCCGTACAAATACTCAGGCACAATCACATATACAGAGAGATGTGCAGAGACTCCTACAGACAGAAGCACACATATCGAATGAGAGAGACACACGTGCAGTCACACAGATATGCTCACACAAGCACACAGATGTAGATGAAGATAGCAAAAATGATACCAGTAGAAGTTCCTAAAACTAAATAAGGATTTAATAGATTTTTGGATTGTTTGACTTTACAGGAAATTTGACCATAATTTTAGCTAGACAGCTGTACCTTTAGCAAGTTTTTGAACGAAATAAGAGAAAGGTGGTTTAGTTATCAGAGCGCGAAGTTAATGTTGAAAGGATGAAAGCAATTTGAATCGGTGAACCTATTTTGGCCATCCCTGTGTTTTCCAGTCTTTTCAAAATGGCCGCTGATGCTTGTGAATTGGGTCGAAGTGCTTTCTTGTTCCAGGATGATGAATTAGGAATTGAGAACCTAGAGGATATTTCTATTGGAATCAATACTGATCATTGGAAAAGTCCTCTTCCATAGGAAAGGGGACTTTGGGATTGCTGTTAGATCTTCAGCACTTCGAAGACCACCCAACAAAGAACAATCAAATACAAAATTACGCACATTGTAATCCACTGGCCTTCTTTCAAAGTTTCAAATTAACAATGCAAGATAGTTCGATGGTGTCGTTTGTTGTAACCGTTTTATTATACACATCACTAGAAAACCTATTGTGAATTCAGATACATTGTCCTAAAATAGAAATGGTGAATACGTAAAAGCTGTAAGAAATGCGAAGGTTGCATAACATTGCAAGAAGGGAAAAATAATAAATAGACTGCACTTTTTAAAAAAATTTGTGCATCATGTATTTTGCAAGAAAATGCGGTTTTGAAATGGCATTTTAGTTTTCTCAGGACGAATACATATAAAAAAAAACATTTTTTTTAAAAAGAATTGAATTTAATTGTGGACTGAAATGTGAAAAGAGCGACCTAACAAACAGATCGTAAGTGGAGGATGGCTGCAAGGTTTGACAGCAATTCACCTGATAGTGACCCAATAATTGAAGTGTGATTGGAGATGAACGGAGTTATACACAGATGCAGCCTTTGTTTGTGACAAGGAGCTCATTGATTATTGGCCACTAGTTCACCACTGACAAAGGCTGTCTGCTACCAGCAACGATGTGATTGTTTCTCAGGCAACTAAACAGCTTGGTACTCTGAACAAGATACAGAGAAGTCTTCACCTCCTCAGGAGTTCTCTCTGTTGTCGGCAGTGATAGGTGCTTTAATCCTGAAGAAACTTGGTCTATTTTTGTTTCAGCTGTTCCTCAAGTCTCTGCCTTTTAATCAGTGTGGTAGAGACTGTTGTAAGTATTAAGCAGTCCTTCTGCATGGTATAAATCAATGACAGCCTCCAAGATGCACTGTACAACTTTACCAAGGCTACAAAGAAAGTAAATTCCAAACACATGACAACGAAGAAATCGAAGGGAAGGGGAACCAGATGAATGGGAGGGTTATGACTTGGAGCCAGTGATCAAACCTGGTTAAATTAAGAGTACAGGAGTTTCATTTATAAAGTCAGGAAGTATGGGTTACCGTGAGATTAGGCGATCTGGGTTCAGAATTGGCTGGCTGACAGAAGGCAGAGTGTGGTTGTAGATGGAAAGTATTCTCCCCGGAGGTCAGTATTGAATGGGGTCCCGTAGGACTCTATTCTTGGGCCTCTGCTCTTTGTAGTGCTTAAACATGACTTAGACGAGGAGCTTGAAGCGTGGGTTAGTAAATTTGCAGATGGCAGTAAGGTTGCAGGTGTCGTCGACTGCAGGCTGCAGCGCAACATAGATAGCATGCAGAGCTGGGCCATGAAATGGCAGCTGAAGTTCAACCTGGATAAACGTGAAGTGATGTATTTTGGAAGGTGGAACACGTATGCTGAATATAGGATTAAAGACAGGATCCTTGGCAGTGTGGAGGAACAGAGGGATCTGGGTGTGCAAGTATATAGATCCCTCAAAGTTGCCACCCAAGTGGATAGGGTTATTACGAAAGCATATGGTGTTTTGCTTTTCATTCATGGGGTTCGAGTTTAAGAGCTGCGAGGATTTGCTGCAGCTCTACAAGTCCCTGATGAAACCACACTTGGAATATTGCGTCCACGTCTGGCCGCCCTACTATAGGAAAGATGCAGAAGTTTTGGAGAAAACGCAAAGAAGGTTTACCAGGATTCTGCCTGGACTGGAGGGCTTGCCTTATGAAGAAGGTTTGAGTAAGCTCGGACTTTTTTCTCTGGAGAGAAGGACGAAGAGAGGAGACCTGATCGTGGTATAGAAAATAATGTGAGGAATAGATAGAATCAACAACCAGAGACTTTTCCCCAGGGCAGGATTCACTGGTATGAGAAGTCATAGTTTGAAGATATTAGAAGGAAGGTATGAAGGAGACATCAGAGGTCGGTTCTTTACGCAGAGAGTTGTGAATGCATGGAATCGGTTGCCAGCTGTGGTCATGGACATTGGTGCGACTCCCGGACATGCACATGGATAGCAGTGAGTTGAGGGGTGCGTAGGTTAAGATACTATATTTGACATTAAGATTAAATCTCGTGGGCCAAAGGGCCTGTTCTGTGTTGTACTTTTCTATGTTCTATGTTCTATGAGTGCATACACTGGGTCTATCTAAACGTAAGGTGTCAACCTGGTGAAGCTACGACACAGAAATAGTTGCATGCCAAAAACCATAAGAAGCAACGGATAGACAAGGCTAATGGACTTCATTACTCACGAATCAGACATAAACTCTGCAATCCTCCTACTCCCATCGCAAATGATGCGGGACAATATAATAAATCATTTCTTTCACATGAGCGTCGAGGCTGAGGGAGACTAAATAGATCCTTCCGAAATTATGACAGACATGAAAGTAATGGATAGTGAAAGTCTTTTACACAGACCACAGGAGACATAGGTTGAAGGCGTTGTCGAGCAGACCAGACCCAAAAGTATGGTATGCAGGTTGATTTTGCTTGTTTTATGATAGTCATACATTCTGAGAAACAGTGAAAAATATTGTGTTGCATTCTCTTCAGTACAAATCATACCTTACATAAGGACATCAGTTTAATATAGTTTCACTGCTTTTGAGCAGGTGCATAGAAGGATCAACTCTAATATATGACAGGTCCATTCATAATTTTAATAACAGCAAGGAAGAAATTGTTCCTGAATTCATTGGTGCATATTTTCAAACATTTGCATCTTCTGTCCAATGGAAGAGGTTGGAAAAGAACATTGCGGTGGTGGGAGGGGCCTTCACTACCTGCAGGTGCAGCAAGTAGTGAAAAAGGCTAATAGCATGCTGGTCTTCATAAGAGGGATTGAGTATAGAAGCAAATAGGTTCTTCTGCCGCTGTACAGGGCCCTGGTGAGACCACACCTGGAGTACTGTGTGCAGTTCAGGTCTTCAGATTTGAGGAAAGACATTCGGGATATTGAGGGAGTGCAGCATAGGTTCATGAGGTCAATTCCTGGAATGGCGGGACTATCTTACGCCGAAAGACTGGAGCGACTGGGCTTGTATACCATTGAGTTCAGATGACTGAGAGGGGATCTGATTGAGACATATAAGATTATTAAAGGATTGGACACTCTGGAGGCAGGAAACATGTATCCACTGATGGATGAGTGCCGAACCAGAGGACACAGCTTAAAAATGCGGGGTAGACCATTTAGGACAGAGATTAGGAGAAACATCTTCACCCAGAGTGCGGTGGCTGTGTGGAATGCTCTGCCCCAGAGGTTAGTGGAGACCAAGTCTCTGGATTTATTGAAGAAAGTGTTGGATAGCGCTCTCAAGGATGGTGGAATCAAGGGTTATGGAGATAAGGCAAAAACAGGATACTGATTAAGGATGATCAGCCATGATCATATTGAATGGTGGTGCAGGCTTGAAGGGCAGAATGGCCGACTCCTGCACCTATTGTCTATTGTCTATTGATTGTTTTGGCTGAATTCCTGGAGCAGTGGGAAATCACGACTCAGTCAATGGAAGGAAATGTGATTTGCGTGATGGATTCGGTGAGGTACACGCATCTCTGTAATTTCTTTCAGTACGGGCAGAGCAGCTACCATACGAAGTGTCTGGATAGAATGTTTTCTGCAGTGCAATGTAAAAATTGGTCAGGGTTATTGCCAAAATGCTAAATTTTCTTCATGCATTGATGTGCTTTCTTGGCTGTAGATTTGACATGGACAGAATGATTTTTTGTAATATTTCGTCCTCGGAACCTGGAGCTGTCCATCTCCTCCAACTCAGCACCAACGACAGAGACCAGTGTCTGTCCTTCGGTCGAATTCCTGAAGTCAATGGCAATTTCCCTTGTTTTGCTGACATTGTGGGAAAGATTGTTGTCTTTGCACCATGTCACTAAACTCTATTTCCTGTACACTGTCTCGCTGTTGTTTGAGACCTACCCACTAAGATGATGTCATTAATAAATCTGTAAATGGCGTTGGAGCTGAATTTGGCGGTACAGTCATGGGAGAGTAATAAGTATGGAAGTGGGCTGAGTACACAGCCTTGAATGGCACCAGTATTGCGGATAATTGCAGAGGAGGATTTACCAACTATCCTCATTCATTGTGATCTGCAGGTCAGAAGATTAATGATCCTTCTCGATGTGAGGAAAGAGTCCCAGGACTCAGACTCTGTCGATGAGTCTTGTTGGCATGATAGGATTCAAGGCAGAGCTAAAGCCAATATACAGAAGTCTGATGTAGGTGTCCTTGTTATCCAGATGTTACAGGGATGAGTGAAGTGCCAGAGAAATGACGTCTGCATGGAGCTATTACGATTGTGGGCGAATTATCGAGGACCTGATCAATCTGGGCGTTAATGTATGACATTCCTCACCTCTCAAAACACTTCATAGTTGATATCGTCCATGATTGTATTAAATATCGGAGCAGGTTAGAGGAGCCGAATTCCAGACTTATGCTGCTATTTCTTGTGTTCATTTGTTCTTTATAGCTCAGAGGGAAACATGTTAACGAATGGCCCTGGCATACAATGAAGATCCACATACACAAACCCCATTTCTCGGCTATAAGCCCATTGTCCTAAAGGTTTCAGCAATGCACGGGATTATTGAAATACCACACAGGTAATATGAATGCTTATGATTCAAATATTCATCCTAGCAATGAGCAAGTGTGAGACTTTACTTTGTTCTGGGTGTATGGTAGCCAACTGTGAAATGAACTGCAGCAGGAACCGCAAAGACGAGGGTCTCAGAGGAAGGAGCACAAGGAGTCCAAGAGCAGCAAGTGTTGTTAGGAATAGGGCCATCTGCACAAGAACTACCCAAGACAAGTGAGGGGCGCCTGGGAGTGAGGGTGTAGATCCGATATTAAAATTTGATGAATAACTGTATCAGACTCTCTCTGTCTCTCTTTGTTTAAAGTGGTACAATACCGCCAACTGCTGGCCTCCCAGTGTCACTGTACAAGCAGCAGATGTTTTTCTGAAACACTTTGCTACTGTCCATGTTCATTCTATTATTTCTGACACTCTCACAATGTCCTGAATGACGCAAAGGCGCAAGTGGCTGTACAGTGACTTCACAAAATGATGGCCGCAACCAGCGGGGAAAGTCTGATACCAAGGAAGCGAGAGGAGGCAACAGGTGACTCGTGCCAGGGCCGTGTGGTGAGAGAGAGCGATCCCCTCTGGCCGCCAGAAGAGGAATCAGCAACCACTTTCTGAATGAAAGCAACTAGATATTTTTGCAGAACTAGGTCATTTATTCTCATTTCATTATTCCGTAACAAGGCAGCACCCACCCCCTGAAATACTTCAATACTATCGTACAGGGAATGTAGAAATGTTAGGCACCACAGAACGATGAAAAGGTTGAACATTGTTGCTTGGACAGAATTTCAGCAGTGGCCCTGTTTTCTGCCTCCCTCCATTTTCAAATCGAAAAGTTTCATTTGTTGCTTCCAAGTTTAAATGAACCTTCTCTGAATTTAATTAATGCAGAAAACAAAAGAAGTGAGAGAGCAATAGTGATAAGGGATTGCATTTTTCGGGCATCAGGCAGATGTCTGTGACAGTGCAGATGCGACTCCAGGTCGCACGCAGCCTCCCTCGTTGCAGAGTCTGGGATGTCACTGAGCGGCTGAAGGACAGTCTGAAAAGGAGACTAGCAAATATAAGATGTGACAACGTATGAAGCCTTGAAAAAAGTATATAGGAAGTTGTGAGATCAATTGACAACAGAGGGTTAAATACAAAGTAATGTTCAGTCGATGATGCCTAACCAAACATTTTGAAGATATGTATCATCTGAAACGTGATAGAAATTTAACTCACTCTCAACTATCACTACAGAAACACATGCGCATACGTGCGTGCACACACACACTCGTGCGCACACACACAGACAAACACACACACACAGAGTAATTCTCGATTGTTATCCAAGAGGGTTCCCATTTTAAACGAAAATACAGTTTGGATTTCCAATTAGATTCCTGAATCGTAGCATCCCCATGGACAATTTTCCTCAACCCATGTGCTATGTCCTGCTCACAAAAACTGCATTTGATTCCAATACCGTGTATTGTTTGATACAGGAACCTTTCGGTGTCGGGGGGATTGAGTCTTGATTCTGACCCAGGTGTGTGAATGTCCTGTTTATCTGACATCCGGGATTGTTTAATGAAGCTTTGATGTTTGGAAAACCCGATGTTATTTTGACTACAGTCCCTTAGTAGAACTGTATTTGTTTTCAGCCCAGTATTCCTTTACGCTGGATTTTATTAAGTGATTCAGCATCGTTGTCCACATCCTTGGACACAAATCGGGAGAGTTTAAGTGATGGCGTCACCAAATATTTGGACGGTTTGGCAATTGCGACCAGGGCATAAGCCGAGGGAAGTGAGGAATGTTTACTGTCATCTTACAGGAGATATGGACACCATGAAGCATCTCCAAAAGGCAAATGGATGAATGTGGCAATTCACAGATATTCTGGGCGACCATAGCGAAACAGGCAGACACACTGAATAAGGGACAGAGAGTGACAGGAAGATCTTGGGATTTCCAACAGGCATCCGTTCAAGTCAGTCTTGATTTAAAACTTGAGTATATTATTGGTGAAACTATTTTAAAATAAACTGTGAAGTCGAAGTAAGCTGCTGTCACAAAGATCAATGTAGCGATGGTAAGTGAATGGGCAAAGCATTGTCCGTTACAATATAAAGTGGAGAGTGTAATGCTTGTCAGGGAGAATCGACAGAGACTTTAGTTTAAATGGGGAGATGTTGTATGACTCTGACGTAGAGAGGGATCTGTGTGTCCTGGGATATCAAAAATATTGAGTTAATCTGCAGGTGCAGCAAGGTATTAGCAAGGCAAAGGAATGATGTTTTCGTTTGTTCATTGGGTGTGAGCATCACTGGCTGGACAGAGTATTTATCCCTCATTCCCATCAACCCTTTAGAAGGTGGTAGTGAAATGTCTTATTGAACTGGTGTATTCAATAAAACTTTATTTTTTGTGAAACTGAATGTAGCAGAAATTAAACTACAGCTTTTTGTATTCTCAGTCCCAAATTTTAACCCATGTGTTTGGGTGGCACGGTGACTCAGTGGTTAGCATTGCTGCCTCAGAGTCCAGGTTCGCGTGTTTGATTCCAGGCGACTGTATATTGAGTTTTTAAGTTCTCCTCGTGTTTGCATGGGGTTCCTTTGGATGGTCTGGTTTACCTCGACATGTGCAGGTTAGGTAATATTGGCCATTCTAAATTGCCCAAAGTGATCAGACATGTGTATGTTCGGTGCATTAGTCAGCGAAATGTACGGTGATAGGGCAGGGGAATTTCACACCGCTGGGATTATATATTCATTTACTCAAGACTGAGTTAGAGACTGGAATTCCATGTGTTGTCAGCGAACTGATGTACAGCAGAATTAAGTATCTAAGCTAATTGAGTGGATCAATTCGTAGAGCAGGGAGAGATTAGGCAAAATAACAGAAATTTCTGATAATGGCTCAGCAGATTTTGGTAGCATCTGTGCAAAGAAACCAGGCACTTCGTATCCGGTTACCCTTTATCTGAAGCAAACATGAAACTTTAACTCTGATTTGTCCTCACAGATGCTGCCAGACCTGCTGAGGTTTTTCAGTGACTCTTGTTTTTTTTTCTGATTGACAGCATCTGCAGTTCTTTCAGGTTGAATTTAGGTAGTGGATGGGGTTAAGTTCAGAGAAAGCTGTCTCTACACTTCAGCTTCTCTAATTCCCAGACCATGTTCACCATGAAGTTAGATAATAACTAAGTCAACACCTATCCTCACACTGTCCCATTCAAACAAACTTGGCATAGTTATGTCACTGGCTTAGAGGCAGAGTATGTTTCCCTGTGCACTTTCTCCAGCTAAACCTCCCAGGGTCTGGGAAGAATAGGGTTACATACAATGTACAGGTATGTCCACAAACACTTTAGTATTAGGGGAACCTCTGTGTTCGATTACAGACTAAAGCTGCCTCAACAGTGTCTATCACAAACTCTTACATTGCTCAAACACACAGACACACTGTCATGCAGGCACACATGTTCAGTCACACACACAGTAGAACGTTACGAACTCCCTATCTCAGAATCTCACACTCGAACACAACCTCTCACTCAAACTATCTCAGCCACCAACTCTCATTCAATCAGCCACAGACCCCTCAAATCCACACTCGGTCGTTCACATACACAGTTACTCTTTCACAAATATATACATATGATTCACAATCCGAGAGGCTTGTTTAATAGTAAATCGATTTCTTTATTTTTAGAGAACACAAAATTTGAAAGCAAGTTACTTCAGGCTGACCCTTGATAAATGCCTGTTTTCTGGATAAAATTCATCTTACTCCACGTTAAATCTCTGACAGATTCTGAACAAGACCACGCACCTACAATTCAGTAGCTGACCTGTCATATGTCGATCGTATTTTCCTCTTGAAGTCTGAAAAGTTAGACAGACTTTTAAAAATATCAGGGCACGGACTTTAAAAGGATTTGTAATCTGCATCTTAATTAATGGAAACTTTGGAACAAACTTGCCCATATCCTGCTTTTACAGTTTAATTTATAAATTAACATTTCTACAATGTAGGAATGTATGAATGTCACCTATGCTGACAGAATTCATACTCAAACTGAAGCTTATCTGCTCCTGCATTCAGTTTAACATTGTATCATTTCGTTTAGATTATCCCTCATCTAACATCGAAAATGCATCGATTCACATCTCAGTTTATTTCATCTGCAGGAGGCCGAGCGATAGAGTCATACAGTCATGGAGATGCACAGCATGGAAACAGACCCTTCGGTCTAATCCATCCATGCCGACCAGATGTCCTAACCCAATCTAGTCCCACCTGCGAGCACCCGGCCCATATCCCTCCAAACCCTTCCTGTTCATATACCTATCCAAATGGCTCTTAAATGTTGCAATTGTATCAGCCTCCACCACATCCTCTGGCAGCTCATTCCATACACGTACCACCTTCTGCGTGAAAAAGTTGCTTCGTAGGTCTCCTTTATATATTTCCCCTTTCTACCTGAACTGATGACCACTAGTTCTGGAGTCCTTGACCACAGGGAAAAGACTTTGCCATTTATCCTATGCATGCCCCTCATAATTTTGTAGAACTCTATAAGGACACCCCTCAGCCTCCGATGCTCCAAGGAAAACAGCCCCAGCCTGTTCAGCCTCTCCCTGTAACTCAGATCCTCCAACCGTGCTAATATCATTGTAAATCTTTTCTGAACCCTTTCAAGTTTCACACCATCTTTCCAATAGGAAGGGAACCAGAATTACACGCAATATTCCAACAGTGGTCAAAACAATGTCCAGTACAGCCCTAACCTGACCACCCAACTCCTGTACTCAATACTCTGACCAATAAAGGAAAGCATACCAAACGCCTTGTTCACTATCCTATCTACCATTGACTCCACTGTCAAGGATGATGTATAAAGAGTAAGATGCGTTTTAATCTGCCAAACCAGGCCAAATGATTCCAAAAGTGTCTGTTAGCCATTATAGGTTTGTTTCAGGTAGTCAATTCATGTCAGCACAGCGCTGACAGCGACTTTATAAACAGGGAAAGGCAAGGACGCGTTGGGGACTTGGGCGTACATGTGCAAATGAATGCAGTAGATTCACAGAACTATAGCTGGACGGTACGGGTTCAATGGCCATGGAAATGACACAAGCCCGGGACTGTATCCCTGGAATTCAGAACGGTCTAAAATAATGAAGGTTTGAGAGTCAATGACAGGAACTGCAGGGTTAGATAGGGAGAAAATATCGTTGTTGCTTCTGGAGTCTATAAGTAGGTTCAGTGCCGAGTAATCTAACAATAGGCTGGAACCCTTTGAAAACTCAGGCCATGTTGAGCATGAGATTAAGGTTTGTTTAAATTACACGACATTATCCCCATCAACCTCTCGCAGAAAAGCGTCGGCGTAGGGTTAAGTACAGAGTAAAGCCCAATTACACTGTTCCCATCAACGACTCACAGGCCAGGAACAGCACTGAGTTAGAGAAAGAGTAAAGTTCCCTTTGTATTATCCACATCAAACTCTCCCAGGACAGGGACAATACTGTGACAAATAGTAAACAAAACATCGTCCATGTATCCAGAAAATGACTGCATTCCATCTGCTGATGCCTTGCCTTGTGTGGGGCACAGAGTGAGCTGTGAAACATCTCCAAAATAATCTTATCCTGTACCTGTGGTTGTAGCTCTCTATCCGTGTCTGTGAGTCTCTCTCGGTTTCTGAAATTACCTCCTATTCCCTCGACAATGCTGAATAAATTTCAAAACCGTTCACTTACCTTTAAAACATTTTAGAACACCCTTAAGATATTTTTTTACAGTGATTGTAAATATCCATCCTCACGTAACTTGCGGATATCCATTGTAATTCTTCTACATTTATATGGTCCATAAATCACAAAGAAAATTAACATCTAGGGTCCGTGAACAATCCGGAAGTTCCATGAAATGTCTGTCTTTATTGGGTGCGATTGGCCATTAACAGTAAGGAAGCGTTCCTACGATTTTTTTTTCACTGAGATGCCATCAGGAATCCTGAAGAACACTTTGCTTGTCAGACTTACGGTTCATCGTCACTGCAAAGAAAAGTCAAATTTTCAAGATGCAGGAGTATCTGAACGAAACCAAATACTGATGTGCTTCCCCAATGTATTCATTGATACTTTTTAGGATGAAATTATCAGGAGGACATTTAGCTGTCAGAAACCAGGAGCAGGAAGAAGCCATTCAGCCCCTAAAGCCTGCTCTCCCCTTCAATGTAATAATGCCTGATTCTCTGTCTCAACGCTATATTCCCAATTTCTCGCCAGAGGTCGTGGTGGAGAAAAGTACAATTACAACAATTGCTTCACGTTTGGCGGAAGAATCGAACAGAAACTGAATGATCCCGATGAAAATGGTGAAACGTTATTAAACATTATCATTCATGAGGATTTATGGTATCAGTAATTTAACTGACAGTGGAGTCAATGATGTGGAGGACAATTGATACAGAACAGTTCAGTGCAGGTCCTTCAGCCCTCGATGATCTGCTGATCGGTTCATCTACTTTAAGGTCAAACTAATCTGCATAACCTATCTTCCATGTGCCTATCGAAGAAACATCCGTAATGCATCTGATTCAACTTCCACCTGCCACAGAGTCTGGTCGATGCATAGAAAGAACTTACCTCTCATCTCCCCGAAACCTTCCTCCAATCACCTTTAAAGTCTGCCCCCTTAAAAATACATTTCTGTACTGGGAAGAAGTCTCTGACTATCCGCTCTATCTGTGGCTCTTATTATCTTATACACACCTATCAATTCACCCGCATCCTTCTTCATTCCAATGAAAAAAGCCGTCGGCCCCTCAATCTAACTTCATAAGAAATGCCCTCCAGTCCAGGAGGCATGGTGGTAAATCTTCTCTCCAGCGTCTCTAAAACTTCTGCCATCAGGATCAATCTCGTCAGATTGCAGATTTTAAAAACATCTGTGACTGATTCTGAACAAGCTTCACGTGGAATATGCTTTAGAAATCTCAATCTCTCAGCAACTTTGAGGCTTTGCCATGACAGGGAGTGATTTTGATTAAATACAGGAAATGTCTCTCCCCCACGGTCATTGGGTGACTGTTTTGCTCTTTATGACAAACAGAAAGCTCTCGCCTGTCTCGTGTCTGTTTCACTGGAATTCTGTGCTTCATATTAATTGGCCACTAACAATAAGGAAGTCTGGCTCTGACCAGTTCATTGTGAGAATATCAGGAATCCTGTGGACCACTTTCATCCTCAGACCGACTAGAGATAGCTTCTGCATGTGCCCTCATAAATTCTGCTACTATTCTCTTCACTGTTTACTGCACTGTCAATTTGTGTCTTCTGCACATTCTGAAGATAGGTCCTGTGTTATGGAGGTTGACAATGAGTAAAGCTCGATGTCCACAACAAAGACTCCCAAGCCAAGCGTCAGCATGCTGACATCTCTTGATGTCAGTGACCAAGTCCCCATTGACAAAGTGGGAGTTTGAGATTCAGAAACTGAATAACTGTGATACTCTGTTCTGTCCATTGATTCTCCACCTCTCAGTGAAATTCAAATAATGACCTAGTTTCCTGTTAAAAGCGTCAGTTTGAGCAGCCCCCATTAGAACTCCAGCAAGCCCCTCCACACAAACACCAAGCGTTGTGTGAACAAAAAACATCTCTTACTCCATATCTGTTACTTTTGCAGATAATTTCAGCCTGTGTTGTCTATTCGGGGAACAATTTCTCCCAGAGGTCTCATGATTTTTGAAAGTCCCATCATGTTCCCAATGTGAAAAGTTTCATTCTTTCCAATCCATCCCTAAGATTGAAGTTGCTGACCCAGGAACAAATGCACACAATATTCCAGTAATCTGTAGTGGTTAAGGAAGTGAGCTCACTCTCTGCCACCTTCTCGGGAGCAATATGTGACAGCACAGCCAGTGAAAGTCACATTCTGAATGAATAAATCCAGGTGACCTTCTGACAGCCGCCCTGCTAGCTAAGCCTCACTCCCTTCCTTTGGTATTCTTTGCCCCAACACAATGAACTCAATGCTGCATGCTGTACTGGACTACACTGCCCAGAATTGTTGCTGTTCGACCAACTTCCTGAAACTTGGATTAACTGTGATTATCTCGTACCATCCTGTAATGACTGAGGACTGATAAATACAGTGAATATTTGTCATTTCTTATACAAGCCTAAGAAGACAAATGGACAAACCACATCTGATCGTGATGTAAAATAAAGCACGCTGTAACGAGATGTATTGTCGGGTCATCAGAACATGAAAACAACATCAATACAACAGAGCGATGAGATAAGGAACCTGACCCAGAACTTCAAACTGTCCTAACTCTGGTTATCTGCCGCTAAGCTTGTTCTGTTAAGACCAGATGCCATGCATTATACCCACAGTCTTTTAGATGCAGGCCCTATTTGCCCATTTACTGCAATATAGTTCACACTGAATCAACAACATTTGTTATTTGTCGAGCATGCAGGAGAATTTACCCTGTCAGTTCTTTATCCAACATACTCTAGATGTCATGTACCCTTTCTGCAGTTAAAAAACTCATCGTTCAGTTGAAAATGGCACCAATAACAATGTGATAGAGTCTGCATTAAGTCCAATGGCCTGGATATTCTGACTGTGATTGCTAGTCCAATCATTTTATGTTGTAAGGTGTTTGTACAGGTCTTGCTGTTATAACATTCTGCTTTAACGTCACCACAATTTTGCAGTACCGATTAACGAATTGTGGATGTTACTCCTACAGCACAAAGTTTTAAAAGGTGTGTCTGAACTGTCACACGATTACAATGCCAACACTTTAAGCGGTTTGGAAAGAGCAATTTTTCTATACTTCACGGTTGCACAGGAACACACCCATCATGTTATATACGAACTGACTGTACTGAGCTCCAAACGTCGAGCTGGAAATTTGATTTCAGTCCCGTCAAAAATACAAAGTACAATTGAAATGAACACAATTTTTCTTCAATTCAGCTGTATTGGGGAAAGGCAAGCGATTTCATTCTTTGCAGGAGTGTACAGTGTCTGTGATTTGTACACTCAGATCCACAGTCAAACCCTGACACCGGCTGTGAAAGAATGCGTATCTAGGTAATTGTGGGATCAGGTGGCAGTTTTTTCAGGAGTTAGAGTGTCATAAAAGTGATTATGGGAGGCTGGAGTTCAGCGGTGTAAGGGATGTGGGGCTGGTGGCTTGGGGACTTGGGCGAGTGGGAAGGATTAGAAAGAATGGCAGGGTGTGCAGAGCGAGATGTTGGGCATATGTCGAGGCCTGCACATGGCCGAAGTGACTATCCAAATGTTGTTAGGTGGGAGCATTCTTGGCTCGCATTTCCTGGCCAACTAGTAACTTTCCAATTGGAACCCTCCAAATGGTCAAGATCTAGTGAATTATTAAGGAGAGTCTCCCCATCAGTGTCTTCAGGTCCCCAGTTGATTACCACAGAGTCTATGTCCAGGTTTTTGCAGGGGCCTGACATGCAACGCCAGCTTGTGCTTCTCCAACAAATACCTGACCACTGGAATGGTCCCTTTCTGAGTGAGTTAATGCAGAGAACTATTTATACTTCTCAGTGTAATTCTCTGGTTGCACAATCCACTAGGACCTACTGTAAATGATACTCTCCGTTAGGTGTTCGGCAGTATATCAGGTATTCGTAAAGTAGATATTCGACCCTGTGGACTGTCTGGATCTAACCCAGTGGTAAAGTTCATGTCCTAAACACATGCAGGTTCAATGCCCAAGCAAAGTCACAGGGCACAGGTGTCACATCAGTTCCCTTGGAACTGGCTGTCCAAGCTCTGTGTGTCATGGTCAGTGTCCCCCTGTGCAGCCTATAGTGAGGCCCACAGTGACTCCTTCCTGGTCGTGCCTTTCTCATTGGGAAACACTGAGATATGGAGATTCTACAGAGGCTGTTCGGTGGGGCCTGACCACTGAATCTCATCACACTGCGGCTGGGTCTCTTGACCTCACAATTAGATATAACCCTCTCTCAGCTCGAGCTGGAGATTCAACAACAGCCAATTGCATTTCCCCCTGGAACACGGCCGCTTAAACGGGAAGGAAGGTAAATCAGAGAAAGTTGCTCAGACAGAGAGAACACTGGGGAGAGAAGCTGAAGTTCCCACGTGTCCAATATCACGTTGCGTTGCAGTGATTACAGCGAATCCAGCTGTCTTTTGCCATTTGAACTGAACTGATTGTACTGGAATCTGAAATATAAAAATTAAATCGAGGAAAATACTAAGTGTCAATAAGGGAGAACCTGGACTTTATATTCCAACATCAATAAGTGTTAAGCGTAAATTTTCATGAATCCTAATAATACTTTACTTATTATATTGCCAATTAACAAATACTCACAATCTGCTGTAGACTCTTACTCTGTCTGAGTTCCATCTGCTTTCGTCAGAAATTAAAAATGCAGCAATTAAAAGGATTTCGTGACAAAGAACAAAGAGAGGAACCAGAGGGAACGAAAACAAAATGGAAGTGCAGGAATGATGAGATAACAAAATGATAAGGGTGCAAAACAGAACCTCTGCATCCCAACTTTCTTGCCCAAAGTTGCTTGGAAGCACAAAGTAATAGGTCGGGAATGGAGTTTGTGGTGGAATTGAGCATAAGTGCCAAAATATTACTGGAAGCTATGAAATGCTGGGACCAGGATTGGAATCAGGAGGTGTGGCCGCGTGGGCAGGGTAGGAAAAGTCTTGAATGCAATATTGTCAGAACTGGTCAATTAACTGTCGTCCAACCAATGTGGGCAGACGATGTTCCGTTTCAGAGAATGCAGCAATCATATTTAAAGACTGTTATCTATACTTTCAAACAACAGCTTTGGAGAGATATTGGCTACTAACAAACATTTTCCATCAATTAGATTCAGGTTGCTCCCTGAATCATTAATGTTCCTGCAGGCTGTTTGGGTACAGGAAAAGTCCCTGTTTTATCAAGGCTGGAGAAGATCAATAAGTCAATCTGGGCAAGTTCAGGTAGAGATTGCTGTGGTGGTGAGTACGTGTGGGGACCCTGGTTAAGTTGTCAAAAAGTGATCAGTGAGCGGACATTTTCTGGAAGGGTTACAAAGTTAAACTGAAGGACTTACATGTGGCCAGAGATGAAAGTGAAATTGAAAGCAAAACACATCACATCCAGCCATTGGCAAATCCATGGCAGCAGACTGTCCTTCCAAAAGGACAGTGTAAAGAGTATCCATTGTGCCCTGACAGGGTAGATCAGCTGCTGGCTGCTGTAACTGGATAATAGGGAGTGGTAGGGTTTCGGGGGAGTGGGGGTTGGGGGCCTCACAGGCACTTCCCGTGACCAACAGCAGTTCCTCAGCCCTCTGAAAATTACACCACAATCCGCGCAGAGATCTCTCAGGTTGTCGGCTCCCTGTCGTCTTCAGGCAATTAGACGAGAGCCAGAATGATCAAAACCAATGGAGAAAACAACTAGCAGCTTGACATCACTTCAGCTGTCAGTGCAGAGGTACAACATCATAGCACCCGCAATTGTTAAGAAGGTCACCTTGAAGACCTTAAATTTCACAAGAATCTACTTTGTTATTAAATGTCACCTTGGTTTATCGACATTTTCAATTAATTCTGGTGAGATGCATGACAAGTCAATACCGTCAATTATGCACCCCTCTGGAAGCAGCGAGTCAGAGAACTGTCTACAGAAAGGGGCCGTTGGAAAAAGGGCACGTAGGTGTCGAGAAGAGCGCACGGAGGTGAATTGGAGCATGACCAAGAGTAGCAAGAGCTTACCTGGTCAGAGGGTTCTGGGCTGTGTGAAATTACTGCCCACAGCATGGAATAATGGACGTCCGGGTTCTCTAATATGAGACCCTCAGAGGAACAGTGGATACTGACATTCAATTTACACAAGGTCTGCCGGGACAGGATGGCGACTGGGCGAGAGTCTGAAAAACTGGCAGCATCAGTCGCAGTGGCAGGTCCAAAAATGAAGTTAATGGGTTAGGAGGGTGTGTCTGTCATGTGTGTTCCTGAAAACCCTACAGTGCAGCGTGTCTTGCAACTCCGGTAATTTTCCGAGTCGGGAGCCGCAGACGGTTGGACAGACCCAGAATCCACCACAAAAGAAATGAACAGCTCCCCATCACATCCACATCCAACATCAGAATTTCAGACGGGGCGTTTGAGAGATATATTGAGATCGCCTGTGAAACTCCCTCTCACGATAGCCCTAGTTAGTTTCTGGAGCACGGGAGAAGGGACCAGCCACAGTGTAGGCAGTCTGTTGAAGCTGCCTCTGTTGTGTGGTGGACTGCTGTCGTGCCTGAGGGGAGAGGGAAAGGGTAGATGTCCCTGGGCGACATTGCCTGGACCAGCACTGTCTCACTCAGTGTTCCAATTTCCCACTGTTCCAGCAGTGCCATCTTTGACTTTCCCTAGGTTGCTGTACTGGCCTGGTGGTGTCCTTGTGGTTGTCGGTTTGCGCGAGCCAGTCGAACGTCCCCGTCCGTTTTGGTGTAGTGAACAACCCATTCCCGTCCAATTTACTAAGTACAATTAAAGTACTTAGTAAAGTCCGTCCAGCTTGTCGTTTGATTGTGCAACGTGAAAACGTGAGCATATGTAAGGTCTGCACGGCAAGCTTTTCGTTCTCTGCGAATTGAATGCCTGACGAGGAGTCCCAGACCACCCTAAAGCGGACAATGACATCCAGCAAGTCCTTGACTGCTCTGCAGGCACTGGATAACAGCCCGAAATCGGCGTGCAGTCTTGCACTGGCCTTTGTTGCATCCTTCACGGTGCTGCCCAGCCACTTTTTCCCAGTCTGAAGCGGTGTCCCAGGGTTGGATGGGGATGTCAATATCAGGGCTAATGATCGCCCAGTGAGTCATATTCGCAAGCTGTAATAAAGTCTGCACATCTTGGGACGGAGAGTTGTATATTCAGGAAATTTTGATGACCCAATTGTAGAACGGGAGCAGTCACTTCAACGGGTCTGGGGCATCTTGTCGCATGGCCCGGATCTCTGCGTGGATCCAGGTCTTATAAAGGGGAATGGGCTCAATCATGATGCGGGGAAACTGACAGTTGGTGGCCTGGTAATTTCGGCATGCACTCGGGCTTCTTGTGAGTCTGGAGTTCTCGTTTGTGTTGGGCAGCAGTGGTGATTCATACTGCCTGGCGGCTAATGTGTCCCATCGCGGGCTTGCTGTGTAATGCATGGTTAAAAAAAATGCAGCCACTTCATTCAGGTCCAACGGGTCTGGCTTTGAAGCCAGTATCGGAAATTTCGAATACTGTGGGGCAAAGGGCGATGTGGCCGTATCTGGAATTATTTTGATCACAGTGTCAATGCAGCAGTCTTTCGCCTTCGCGGCCTGATACTGCTGGGCAACTGCCGAAAATTTTCAAGACACTGCAGCATGTATACAGTGTCCCAGGAGGGGTCAACGTGCCCTCACGTAATGGCCGTGCTACAATAATCAAGCTTATCGGATTTAAAGGACCTCCCATATGGCCAATTTCCTTGTGGCCATGTGTAAAAGTCTCCTGTAAAGTGGGTAAAGTAACCGCCATCCCCTGTCTCTTTCAGCACAGTGTCTACCAGTGAACCAGGTATAACAAGAGAATCTCTGATCTTTACTTTGAACTTCAGGCATTGACAGGGCAGCGTGGTTAGCACTGCTACCTCACAGCGCCAGGGTCCCAGGTTCGATTTCAGCCTTGGGCGACTGTATGTGTGCAGTTTGCACATTTTCCCCATGTCTGCCTGGGACTCCTCCGTGTGCTCCGGTTTCCTTGCACAATCACAAAAATGTGCAAGTCAGGTGAAATGGCCGTGCTAAATTGCCCATAATGTCAGGTGCATTAGTGGGAGGGAAATGGGTCTTCGTGGCTTACTCTTCCGAGGGTCGGTGTGGACTTGTTGGGTCGACGGGCCTGTTTCTACACTGAAGGGAATCTAAACATACACGCCTCCTTAATATCGTCTTGTACAACTTCGGTCCTGGGCCGTTCTCACCTCATGGTTGGGGTTGCCCAGCTAGCACATCCCAGCAGTGGGTGGAATTCACTGCCCCCATGGCGTACTGGACGTCCTGCGTTGACTGCTTAGCATTGCACTTCAGCTTTCGAGGAAAGACAGAGGGAGTACTCACTGAACACAGAAGCAGTGAGTGATTGACAGGTCAAGCAATGAAGGATTACTGAGCGCATAATCGCTCACCGCACTGTCAACAAACACTTGTCTGATGGATAAACACACTTAGACGACACCTGAAACTGACAAGACATGCTGTCAGCAACTGCATAACAAACAGACACATCCAAAGCAAATGCTCAGAAACCACAAGACAGAAAAATAAGTGAACTGTTGGAGCCTCTGGCAATTTCCTTCGAGCTGAGGAATCTCTTAGGATTGATGCGAAAAATTTAATCAGCAGTCTCTCATTCTATTTTGCCAGGCTTCCCTTGCCCGTCCGGCTCTCCCCTGGCTGGATCCGGGTTACGGCACAAGCTCTGGCCATGGTTGATATAATCAAGCATCCAGTAGCATCAATCAGTTCTAGAATGGGATCGGGGGTTCCAGCTCTCTTCGTGGGTATATGAGAATGTCCCTTTCCTTGGCAGTAAGGTGATACCATTGGTGCTCTCCAGAGATGAGCAAGGTATTCTGATGCATCCCTGGCTGACCTGAGCTTCATGTGGCTTTGATATCACTGGGGTATTAGATTACACTTCGGCCTTTGGGACAGCTGTGTTTATCGGGTCGAGGAAGCTTATTGGTAGTTTTTCTTGGGAAGTATATTCTCTGGTTTGTGAATAACTGTGGTCATGTATGGTTTCCCTTGTCAGCCTGTTTGGTCAATGCTGATGCATTTTGGGTGTTCGTTGTATGGTTTGGACAGACTTGATTTTCTGTGTTCTTATTGGCCATGCTGTGTGTAGGCAGGTTTGCATGTTATTTCCCATACTGTTGAAAAATAAACTTTCAGATCTGCATCGGTTGTAAATTCAACATCTTAATTCGTCATCAACCTGTTCATTTGGGAACAAACCACTCAGCTGTTCCATGGACGGTAGGTATTCATTCGAGGATCAAACCTAATGGCACGCAAACGACTTCAACAAAGGGAGAGTAGATTTGTCTGCTCTGTTTGGTAAGTGATTATCTTCACAACCCCGCCTAATTTCATCCGATCGACATGATACTGGAGAGACACCATACTTCTGCTCTGTGTATAAGAAGGAATTTATTAAATCAGCAAAGCTTCAGATAAAAAAGAATGGGCACACTGTAGAGAGACCTGCACTGAGTGTGGAAAGAGATTCACCTGGTCATCTCTATTCAGTGAGCACGAGCATATTCACACGAGCGAGAAACATTTACTTGCTCCTTGCATGGGAAGTGATTCACTCGGGTCTCTAATCTCAGCAGTTATGGACTTGTTCCCACAAATGAGAGAAAATCTTAATGGTCTGACTTTGAAAAGATCTTAAGGAGTAGCAATGATGTAATGAAACACCAGAAAACACATGAGAATCCCTGCAGTGCAGCAACAGGCTCTTCGGCCCAACAAGTCCACACAAACCCTCCAAAGGACACTCAAACCAATTACCCTCCCTTATATTTACCCCAACTATTAACCTACGGTATGGGTAATATATCATGACCAATTCACCCAACAGGCGCACCCTTTTGTCTTGTGGGATGAAATTTGAGGACGGGGAGGAAACTCACGCAGACTCGTGGAGAACGTGCAAACGCCACACAGGCAGGCCTCCGAGGCTGGAATCGAAGCCAGCCCCTCATGCTCTGACGCAACAGTGCTAAACACTGAGCCACCGTGCGTGGAGAGGTAGTTAATTTGCACTGTGGGTAACTCGGGATTCAAATACTCATTCGCACGTGTGACAGCCCAGTCAGATGCAATCTGTTTCGCTCAGTTGGTGCTTTGTTGGCTTATAAAGCAGTGTGATGCTCGCAGCGTGGTTCCAATTCCTATCCCTGTTTTGAGGTTAATTTAAACGTTGTCCTTCACTAAATATTCTCTGACCTGTGGGCAGGTGGTGCTCTGGTTAAATCACCAACATCCCCTTCTTTCTCAAATGAAGGCAGCAGCCTCTACAGTTTGGTAAGACGGTAACAGTGCAAACAATCCAGTGAAGTCGCATGTGAATGCGATATGGGGTTATTGCTTCGAGAATTGAACTGTGTCCATTCTGTCAGCATGGGTTTACTTCATTGGATGTGTTTAATCTCTTTAATTGATCTGGTGTTGAATTGTTCAGTTTTCAATCACATCAAATTCAAAGATTTTGTTCCCCTGCTTTCCATACAATAAGGGGAGACTGGTAGATACCCATTGACTGCCCTGTTCTTGATCCTTTTCTTCATTGTTAAGTGTGGATTTGTACTTAAATATATTTCGATACATTCAGCATTTCTGAATGCTCTTCACATCTAAATGAAGACCTTGTGAAGTGTATTCAATTATATGAGAGAAACAACAGTACTACAGTGAGAGCACAAGATTGTGTTCTCATCAGCGTGAACATGTTGATGGGACGTCAATTACTGGAAAATTATAAAGCATTTCCCACACTGCGTCATTAAAACAAATTATTGTCACTGTTAACCCGTTGGTGTATCAGGAGGATGGATGGTTAAAGTGCATCCTTTCCCCAATTCAGAACATAGAAATGGCCTCTCGCCAATATCAATTCGCTCGTCTTTCAGTTCATTTGAGAAATGTAAGAGCAGGTGAATGGTCTCTTTCCAGTGTGAACTCTCTTGTATTTCAGCCGGAATCAATTAATTACTTCAAATCACAGCGGACGAATGGTCTCTACCCTGTGTGAACTCACTGGTGTCTTAGCAGACTGAATGACTGAATGAATCCTTTACCATTCTTGCAACAGGCGAACGGTCTCTGTCCTATGAGTTCGCAGATGTAAAGTGAGATCAAATGACCGCCTGAACCCATTTCCTCTGTGAGAACACTTGAATGGTTTCTCATTAGCGTGAACTCATTGATGGTACAGCAGTTCGTGAAAACTTTTAAAGCCTTTTCCATACTCTGGACAATTAAATGGTTTCTTCTCCGTGTGAACCCACTGTTGAGTCAGCAAGTTAGAAAACTGAGCAAATCCCTTTCCAGACTAGGAACAGTTGAATGGCTTTTCCCCGGTGTGGTTGCACTGATGAATTTACAGGGCAGAGAAGTAACTGAATCGTCACCACATTACCGCAGTTTCTCTCCAGCATCCTTCCAATTATGTCTCGATAGTTCAGATAGTGAGTGTTTTCATTCCACTGCGAATGTAGCTTTTTGCTTTCATTTTCAAAGGCCGGTGAGGTTCAGGCTACATGGAACAAAGAAACCCCATCAAATTCTGATGTGATGCTTCGTTTCAGTTTCCCAAATTCAAATCCTCATCTTTTATACCTCTCAAATAAAACCAGAAATATCTCAGTAAGAGAGAACTCCTCAGAACACCAAAGCATATGATTTTCATTCTTCGTCGGATGTGGGTATTCCAGAACAGGTCAGCATTTGTTATTTATTCCTGATTTGACTGGACAAGGTGATGATGAGCTGCCTTATTGAACCATCGTTTCGGTGTGCTGTCGGTAGTCCCAAATTATAGGGGAATGAAATCCACAATTTTGACCAAGTGATTCTGGAGGAACGGCAATATATTTCCAGGGCAGGATGGTAAGTGGGTTGTAGGTCTTTCCTATCTATCTACTACCCTTTTCCTTTTAGATGGAAGTAGCTGTGAGTTTGTAATGTACTGATTAAGGACCCTTGGTGAATATCTGCAGTGCATCTTATGGATGGTGCAGACTGCAAGTCTGAGTGTTTGGTTGTGGTGGGAATGGATGTTTGTCGATGTTTTATTAGTTGTGTGTTGCTGCTCAATTCAGCTGCTCTGTTCTGGACGGTGTTGAGCTTTTCAGTATTGTTGCAACTGCAGCAAGAAATCCTCAAGAAGGTTGTGATTTAAATATCTCTTGCAACTCAGATGCTAATCTGCTGTGCTTCTCCTGTGCATTGTTTCTTTAACACTGCAATCATCCAGGCGAAAAGGAACTATCCCATCATGTCTCATTCTGTATTGTAAAGGAGTAAACAATTGGTCGGGAAAGAACAAAAGAAATAGAAGAACATTTGGTCAATTAGGTGAATAACGCTGTTGCTCGGAGAGTGAACAGCTGTTAATGGAGACTGCCGGTGACAACTCATAGGTGGCGTGTAATTGCAGGCTATGTGTTCGACAGGCTTTAGGGAGTCAAGAAAATCCCTGACTATGACCCGCTCTTGGTGTCACAATGCTATACGACTGCTAAAGTTAGCTTCTCAAAGACATTGTGACTTTCACTGCACCAAAGAAGGACTTTGGACCCATCATGCAAATGTCCGTCATGACGCAATGATCCATTCTCATCTCATTTTTTGTCAGAACATGGTCTGGAACCTTAATCGCTGTGGTACTCCAAGTGATCCTTGAAATATTTTCCTAATTCCACCAAATATATATTCCTCTCCCCGCCTTTGTCCGCCTTCCCCAGGAACCATTCCCTCCGGGGCACCGTGGTGCACTGTGCCGTCTCTCTCAACATCTCCTCCAACAGCCCCATGGACACTTTCCCTAATATCGCGGAATATGTGACACATACACTCATAGAACAGGAGAACGAGAAGCAAGACTATGCCATAGGGGCCTTAGAGACTACTTCGCCATTCAATAAGATCATGCATGATCTGTCCACGGACATACATTCACTTAACCAACCTCTGAAGGTAATCATTACTTCCTTTATTGTTCAAACAAAAATCAGCCCTTGCTTAAAAAAAATATTTATGTAGCATCAACTACTTCGTTGGGCAAGCAGTTCCATAGAGTAACAACCCTCTGGTTGAAGAAATTCCTTCTCAATTCAGTCCGAAATCGGCTCCTTCTAATCTTGAGGCTGTGCCCTCTTGTCCTAGTTTCATCCGCCAATGGAAGCATGCTCTCTACTTCTATCTCACACATGCCCATCATAATTTGATATGTTTCCATAAGATCCGGCCTCATGCTTCGGAAATTTCGATATAATCCTATTCCACATAATCTCATGTCATCAGCGAACACCTTTAAATACGGAATTCCATCCGCCAGAATATTGCCCATTCACCCAATATTTCAATGTTCCTCTGCAAATTTTCACTATCCTCCGCACACTTTGCTCTGCTACTCACCTTTGTGCCAACTGCAGACCTTGACACGATGCGCATGGCTCCAAAATCCAAATCATCTATATAAGTTGTCAGTAATTGCGGTCCCAGAACCAATCCCTGAGGCAAACCGTTGACGGTCAATAGAATAGCACTGATTTATCCCCGCTCTGCGCTTCCTGTTGGACAAACAATCCTGAATCCATGCTCATACTTTACCCTTAACAGCATGCATCCGTTTGCTGTCAGCGCTTGAACGGCACCCTGTCAAAGGCATTTTGAAAATCTAGGTGCACCAATTCACTGGGTCCCGTTATATACCATGCTCGTAATGCCATCATAGAATTCGAAAAGATTTTTCAGGCATGACCTGCCCTTCATTAACCCATGCTGCGTCTGTCCAATTTCTGTCGAGATGCCCTGCTATTTCTTCCTCGATAATAGACTCAAGAAATGTCTGCACGACAGAGGTTGAACAAACTTCTGTAATGTTGGGGAATGGGTCTGGGTGGGTTGCGCTTCGGCGGTCGTTGTGGACTTGTTGGTCCGAAGGGCCTGTTTCAACACTATAAGTAATCTGATCTAATTCCTCATATTTTGTCTGCCTCCCGTTTTAAACAGTGCTGTCATATTTGTGTTTTCCACTCTGCTGTGACTGCCCCAGAGACCAATGAAATTTGGAAAAATACCACCAGCGCACTTCTTATTAACACAGCATTGCATTTAGTAACCCGCGATGCATTCCATCAGTGCCTGGAGACGTAACCATCCTTTGCTAAATTGGCTCCAACAATCCAACACGAGATCTTTTGTTATAATGACTATTCCCAGGTCGTCACCAACCATCATCGCTTTGTCAACTCCTGGCATGTTATTAATATCCTCCACTGTGAAGACCGACGCAAATGTCTGTTCAATGTCAAGGCTATTTCCGCATATCCCATAAGTAAATGCCCCTTCTTATCCACGAAAGTGTCAACGTTTACTTTTGCCACTCTTTTTCATTTTATATTTTAATAGAAACTTCTGCTATCGATCTTTATACTTCGTGCAAAATTTTAATGCCATGTTCTTTCTCACATTTTTACTGCATTAAATTTCATTTGCCAACTCTCAGCCCAGCTCTGCAGCGTACCTGTGCCCCTATGTAACCCACAATATCCTTCAGCACTATGCACAACCGTACTGAACTTTGTGTCGTCCGCAAATTTAAAAACCCATCCTTCTACGTCTCCATCCAGGTCGTTTATAAAAAAAATGAGAAAAAGCACTGAACCCTAAACAGATCGTTGCAGTACACCAAAAGCAACTGAATTCCAGGATGACGTTTTCCGATCAAGTAACGCCCTCTGTCTTCTTTCAGCTGGCTAAATTCTGATCCAAAGCACGAAATCCCCCTCAAGCCCATACCTCAGTATTTTGTGCAGTCACCTACAATGGCGAACTTTATCAAACGGCTGACTGAAATCCAAATGTGCATTACATGAACCGCTATATCCTCATCTATCTGCTTAATCACCTGGCGAGCTTTGACAAGATTTGTAGCTCAGGTTTAGCTTCCACATGAAGATTTCCTCGCTGAGCTGGAAGGCTCATTTCCAGACGTTTCGTTACCCTCCTGGGTAACATCTTCAGTGGGCCTTGGGGCAACTCCTGTTCATGATTTCTGCTTTCTATTTCCATGTTTGGGTTCATTGAGTTGGTCATGTCATTTCCTGTTGTGATTTTACTTTCTGTTCTTTTCCTCAGGGGGTTGAAGATGGGGTCTACCTGCATGTGCTTTTGATAGATTTCGGTTAGAATGCCATGCTTCTCGGAATCCTCGTGTCTGTCTCTGTTTCACTTGTGCACGGATGGATGCGTTGTCCAAGTCAAAGTGGTGCCTTTCTTTATCTGTATGTAAGGATACCAGTGAGAGAGGGTCACGTCGATTTGTGGCTAGTTGATGTTCATGTATCCTGGTGGCTCGTTTTCTACCTATTTGTCCATATGCAAAAAAACGGATGACATTTACAAAATACCATGCAAGAACAGTAAGAAACACGACATGAGACAAACACTACAGTCGACTGAGATAGCACATCCATCCTAGGACAAGCGAAACAGATACCTGCAGAAGAATTCGTCGAAGCATGGCATTCCGACCAGAAATCTACCAACAAACGCTTCGAGCTCTACGCCATCGAATACCCGCAGAGGAAAAAGAACAGGAAATGACATCACCACCGGAAATTACATCACTAACCCAAAGAAACCCAAATATATAAATAGATAGAAGGAATCATGAACAGTGCTTCGCCTGGAGACCCACTGAAATTGTTACCGAGTAGGTGATGAAACGTCTGGAAATGAACTTTCCAATTCAGTGAGCAAACCGACATCCAGTTTAATGACCTACTCAAATAACTCAATGAAGTTTTTGAGTCTCGACCTCCCTTTCACAAAACTGGCTTGCATTTCCCTCATAAACTTATTCCAGTCGAGATAATTACAAATGTTATCTCTTAGAACTTTTCCAACACTTTACCCACAGCCGACGGAAGGGTCAATGGTCTAGAATTTCCAGGGTTTTCTCTACTTCTCTTCTTGAATGAGGGAACACATTTTACTATCCTGCAGTGTTCTGGTACTATACCTTTGGACAATGACAACATAAATATCAAAGTCGAAGGCTCGGAAATCTGATTCTTGGTTTCCCAGAGAATCCTAGGATAAATCACATCCGGCCGAGTGAATTTATATATTTTCACATTTTCAGAGTTTGTAACACCTCGTCCTTGGGGACTTCAATCCAATCGCGTCTCGGAGCCTGTTTCTCAGCATTGTCCTCGACAACATTTTGTTTTACCAGAGCGAATTCTGACGAAAGATATTGCTTTTGTGCTTCCCCCATGACTTCTGACTCTACGCACTACTTACCACGACTGTCCTTCATTGGTCATATTTTATTCCATTCATTCTTTTAGCCCTTACGTACCTATGGAGAGCTTTAGGATTTTCCCTTATCCTATCTGCCAACAAATTCTCAGCTCCCCTCCTGGCTCATCTTCAGTCTCTCTTCAGGTCTTTCCTGTTTAACTTGTAACTCTCAATGGCCCTATCTGAGCCTTCACATCTCAATGCTAACGCAAGCCTTCTTCATCTTAACAAGAGATTCAACTTCCTTAGTAATCATGACTCCTGCGCTTGACAATTTCCTCCCTCTCTGACAGGTTCATACTTATCAAAGACACACAGTACCTGCTCCTTCAATAAGCTCCACATTTCTAAACTGCCCATTCCCTGCCATTTCCTTGCCCAACCTGTGCATGCATAATCTTATCTAATCGCATTGCAATTTTCTTTGACCCATCAGGAGCGCTTGCCCTCCGCTGTATTACTATCTCATTGAAAAGCTCAAGTAAACAATACTGAACTTTGGCAACTATCACCAAAGTGCTCACCTACCGCCAAATCTAACACCTTGCCGTGTTCATTACCCAGTACCAAATCGAATTTGGCCTCTCCCCTTGTTGGCCTGTTCCATTACACAGTATTTAAGGAATCTATTGCAGATACACTCAATACTCTCCTCGTCAAGGCTACCCTGACTGAGCTGCTTCGACCGATCGACATGTTGATTAAAATCCCGCATAATAATTGCCATACAATTTTTTCAGGTATTATTCATGTCTTTGTTTACTGCCCTCCCGAATGTGATCTTAAAATATGGAGGCGGATTGACTCCGACAATCAGTGACATTTTCTTCATAGAACTTCTAATTTCCTCCCAAATGGATTCAAACCCATTGTCCATAGAACATATATCATCTGTCAACATCGGTCTGAGGTTGTCCTTGAATGTTTGAGTTTCACCACCTTCCTTACCATCCTTTCTCTCCTTCCAAATTGTGAATATTTCCCTTCCAGTCTTGACTATGCGGTCTCCATGTCTCTGCAATGTCGACTAAATTGTATTCGTTCGTGATAATTTATGCCGTTATATCTCCAACCTTCTTCCGAAAAGTACGAGATATAGTGCCTTTATGGTCGCTTTCTTACCCATTTATTAACAACATCTCTAATAATATCTTCTATGCTATCCTTTCTTCTTGCTTCTTGCTTCTCCTCACTTGTCCATTTCTAAACTCCTTGCTTAGTACACAAGTGCTCAAATACACCTTCTAGGTGAAGTAACACTTTCCCTACACTTTGCACAATCCAGTCGAAAGGATTTACTGCTCGTATCATGGTCGCCACTCCCTTGGGAAATGAAGTGTGGACTGAATGACCGTTAATGACCGTTTTGCAGAATACCAAATTCTATCGCCAAAAATGTCCCTGAGCTTCCGGTTGACTGCTCCATTAGCACAGAATCATTTTTCCGAGCCAACGTCTCTATTTCAGGCTTACTGCAGTGTTCCACCATAGCTCAGCGCATGCTGAAAAAGCAACAGACCATTTTCTGCTTGAGGACCCCGCAACCCTCCATATCAATTTCAATCATTTTATAGGCCTAAAGTCTCCCATATCCTGGCCCCTGACACACCCACCAGGCCTAGTTATTGCACAGTAGCCATTACACAATACCTATGGTTAGTCATAAACAGTCTCCGTGAACAGTTGTTAATGCTCCAAACAAATCATTATCAATTCCTATGTCCAACTGTTAGTCTCTCTTTTTCGGCTCTGTCCCGACATCTCGTTTCCTCCTAATTACTGCGCCCCGACAAATCTTCTGCATATAGACCAAACTTTTCCTGAAAAATCAGTGCTAAGGACGGCGTCACTGGACCGAAAATGTTAACTCCGATTTCTCTTTCCAGCATCTTTTGGTCTTGCCGCTGAGGAAGCTTGATACTCTGCTTGTGTAATGACCCCCTGCATATAAGACAGAACAATGCTAATCCTGATAAGTTCTCTTGTTGATGAATCCCATTACAATGTGAGGCATTGGCATCGACTTCGTAGGTCAATAAATATAGAAATCATGTGGTTGGGATTTGTGCCGCAGTTCTGTTCTGGATATGATAAACAACAGAGAGCAAAATCTCCGTCATGTCAGATGTGAACATGCAGGTACCTCCATAAGAGGTAGAATAAAATGAATGTTTTTCAGTTAGAGAAAATTCAAACCATTTCTCACTGTAATAGCCTGTGGCTATCAAAGCAAAGTGTTTTTTTTTTACCACAAAGATTTAATACAGCGTTTTTGAGTTAAAATATCTGAATGATCTCCCTCCAGTGTGACAGTACAGTTGTGTCAGCAAATGTGATACCTGAGTGAATCACTTTACTTGTTCAGCTCGCGAACATTCCTCTTGTGGTAAGATATCGGGGCAGAATGCAGGAAGAGGGATGGAAAGGTTCTGAAGAAGTTTAACATAGTTACTGAAGTAGTGTTCGTGGTTCTAACCGGCTTGAAGTGGGCATATTCCCAATTCAGGACGGACTTGTATCTTATGTTCCTCTCTGTGACAAGGGAGGAAAATACAGGTGTTCTGAGCAATGTTTTACTATCCTCTTTGGGTTTTGTAGTGGACTGGACTAATGCAGTTCCACTTTCCAGCAAGATTGGGAGAGATAAACCAGAGAATCACACCGCAGTGAGTCTCACATCAGTTAATGGGAACCTTTTGGAGCAAACCCTGTAGGAGAGAGTTAACTGCCACTTGTCCAGGCAAGGTTTCATCAGGAAGAGCCATCACGGTTTTGTTACAGAATGTCATGCCTAACAGATTGGATTAAATATATTTTATTGGCAAGTGATCAGGAGTTTTAACGAGGGCAGTAAAGTTGATGTTGTTTGTGTGGATTTCAACATAGCCTTTAACACGACACCATACTGGTAAGAGGATAAAAGTGAAAAGGGATTTAAGGTCCCCTGGCAAGTTGTATCTAAATTTAATTTGGTGGTGATAGCAGACACAGGATGGTGATAGAAGGTTGATTGTGTGATTGGAACTGGTATTCAATGGTGTAACACAAGGATGAATGCTGGATCCCATGTCGTTTGTGAATGTGTGTAAAGAATATAGAACAGATTAACGGGAAATGAGAAGCAGAGTTGTCGATGATACGAATGAAAGTGTTTAATAGTGAGGAAGAAGGTCTGAGGATACAAGAGCTCAGAGATGGATTTGACAAATGTCAAATTCAGATAGGGGATGTTGAAACTAACCATGAAAAACATGAGGTGATGCACATTGGAAGTAACACGTCAACTGATTACTCAATGAATGGCAGGACACGAGGAAACCCAGAGGAACAGAGAGACTTTGCATGTTGGGCCACATATCCGTGAAGGCAGCAGAACATCGTGACAATCACAACTTTATCAGTCAAGGCAAAAGTTATAAAAGCAGATAAAGTGGTGTCACAAGTAGACAAGATGGTGAAGAATGTACTTGGCACGCTTTTCATCATCAGTCAGAAAGTCGATTATCCAAGTTGGAATGTCATGTTGTGGCGATATAGAGCATTGGCAAGATCACATTTAGAATACTGATTGCAATTATGGTCAACTTCTACAGGAAGGATTTTGTGAAAATTGAAACTGTGCACAAATGATTTACAAGGATGTTGCGGAGACCTAAGGGCTTGAGTTAAGCGTTGAGATGGAGTAGGCAGGGGCTTTATCGCTGGAATGTTGCAGGCAACGCGTAACGTTTCACCGTTTATAAAATCATGAAGGGGATGGACGGGCAACTGGCCTAAATCGTTTGCGCAGGATGGTGAAGTTCAAAACTAGAGGGCACAGGTTTAAGGTGACAGGCACTGAGACGCACTAAAAAAGGTATAGTCACATTGAATTTTCTGCAGGAGCATCAACTAATGCGGAAGGCAAAATGATATTTTTCATCTGTTCAGCAGTGGCGAAGCCAATATATATTCCTCAATTCCTATCAGCACTTGACAAGGTGAGCATGCATTGCCTGACCAAAAAATTCCAGTTCATTAAACTCTTTTTTTTTCTTTTGAGAAACAGGATGTAGCAGTTATTAAACTCCAGCTTTCTCTTTTCATTTACCAATTTTGATATTCAAACATTCAGTTGAACTGACAGAATGCTGAATTCGACAACAATTATTTCTTTTCTCTCCGATATTCAGTCTCTGTAGTTTTCTTTTATTTAGTGATCTGAACGACCTGATATTTACGGGGAAAAGATTATTGCAGTTTGTCTCGTATGCGACAGAAGAATCAACTGAGTGGGGACAGGTGCATCTTAATTTTCCTATGCAGTTGAGCTGAGGTGGTGTCGAGTTAAAAGTGTGGATCTGGGCAAGTACACCTGGTAAGGCAGCATCCATGGAGTAGGAAAGTCGATGTTTCGAACATAAGTTCTTCGTCAAGAACGTTGGAAACATTGACAATCCTGGTCCTCAGATGTTGCCTAACCACTGTGCTTTCTCGCGCCATCCTTCCTGACTCTCATCTCTCGCATCTGCAACCCTCGCCTTCTCCTCAGGTGGGGTAGTGTTAGATATTGTTCCTGAGATGTAATAACATGTTCGTAATGATAGTTTTGACATGCAGTTGGAAGCTCATCATTGATGGAAATCATTCTCCCTTCCCAATCTGCCAGGCACATGCAGGTCCTGCGCCTTCTTTATTGACATTCCCTTAACACCTGACGCCTGAAAGAAGAAGGCCTCATCTTCCGCTTGTGACCTTGATGCCACATGGGGTCACCAATTTCCTCATTCGCCCTTCCCTCACATTATTCTAGTTTCATGACTCCAACTCAACATTGCCTTCATGACCTGCACATCAACTTTCCAACCTACCCGCTCCACCTCCTGTCAGAACCAGTATCTTATTCTCCACCTTTATCTACTCATCGCATTCTCAGCTATCATGCCCCCAAACTGTCTATTTATCTCTCTGCCCCCACGGCCACAAAACTCATTCCTGATGAAGGTTTTATGCCCGAAACATCAATTCTCCTGCTCCTCGCATGCTGCCTGACCTGTTGTGTTTTCTATCACCACACTGTCGACACTGAGTTCTAGCATCTGCAGTTCTCACTGTCTCCACGGGGCAGTATTGTGTAAAAGTCACATTATTGGAAAAGTGCAGTTTCTGTGGCTTTCTAAGTTGTTAATTTCATTTGCTCAATCGGCTCAAGCTAGAGTATTGTATGTCTTTCTGAAATTATCAATATAGCAGGGATGTGATAGAATTGGAAACGGTGCAGAACAGATTTACCCGGATATAGTCTGTTCGAAGAGTTTCACTTCTGAAGATAGTTTGGACGACTGGGCTCTTACAAAGGTGTTCTCTTTTTAAAAAAAACGGAGCTGTACCTTTTCTCAAGTATAATGTGTCTTGATATCTTTTTTATCAAAGGCGTTGTAAAACAGTTCAGGCTCTGAATCAGATGAAATGTTACAGAGATGAAAGTGTTCGCTGTGAGGCCTTTCGTTTCTCCGTAAACAGCTGAGGCTTAAGGCCAAAGATTTTATATTTTTGAAATGAACTGTATAATGGAAAAAGAATGGTCTTTTTGGAAATCTGAATTCTGGTTTTTAGATCCTGCAGCAGTGGTGCACTAACTAACAACCTCTCTCCTTCTGCCCTTCTAATTTTTACCTGTAAGCTTCTGTTTCGTCTTTACTGTGTTTAAGTTGCTTGTTTTTTTAGGATTGTTGTGTTTTTTCAGAACAGCATAAGTAAGTCTACTTTGTATAGACTAAGTTCTGTGGGTATTCTATATTCTGTTTTTTTTTTTGTTTTTCAATCCGTTATTTTGTGAATAATTATTGTAACTAGCTTACTCGGGTAGTTTTCACTGTACACTTAACGAAAAAAATATAATGTTACGGTCTGGGTTGTCTGCTAAAAAAACGTTTTTAATGGTTTCGCCTCATCCATAACAAATTGGGAGTTAGATGGTGGATGAAAAGAGCAACTGATAGGTGCTTGCGTCTTAAATACGGGTGTTGGTTTGGATTGGGGTAGACAATGCTTGTGAAAGCAATGTCTCATTTAAGTACAAAGAGTTGTCTGGCAATGGACGATGTAAAGTTGATAGTTTTACAAAACATAATTCAGGCCAGGCTTCTGGAATTAGCAGATATGCTGGGGTTGTATTGGCCTCTTTCTGTGATGAAAGGAGAGATCATTCCCGCAATAGCTCAGCATTTCACTAAGCTGGAAAATCCATGAGAATCTGTAGAGATGGTTGAAATTTATTTAAAAATGAAGCAGCTTGAATTAGACACGAGAGATAAGGAAAGGACACCAGATTTGAAGCAGTTTGAGATACGATTCGAAGTAGAGAGAGGGAAGAAGAGAGACCAGCAGAGCAGGGAAAAGGGGAGACAGGGTTTGAACTTCAGAAGTTGGCAATTATTAAAGGAATTCACCTTAAAAGGCTGGAGAGAAAGGCTGAAGATAAGCTTACTCTGGAAGGGCATGTTGTTTAAACGGCAATGTTAGCAGCTGAAATGTCTGATTGTTATGAAGTGGTCCATAAAACAAGGATGGGCTTCCAGAATCATTTTAAGTCTGAGGGATAGAAATTGGAGCAAAGAGAAACCCTCACTTGGAAAGGGAAAGTTAAATCTCTGTGAAGATCATTAGGATAACTTATCACAGGGTAAATAGGAAACCCTTGAAGGGAACAAGATCTGAGGTTTACATTGCAATAAAGTAGGCCACATGAAGTCTGTGTTGGAGAACTAGGGAAAGCACTCGAAAGTCAGATGCAGGGAACCGAAACAAGCCTGGATGTTTTGTTGGCATGGTAATAGAAAGCACAGTGGAGGGTGGAAAGCTGCATCAGAGTGCACACGCCGATCAGAGTTTGGTAAGGGGGAAGTGCGACATCTGCTTTAATAATATACATGCAAAGTTAAAGTTCATTTACCTTGGCCAGGGTTAGCAGATAGAGAGGTAACAATATTATGGGACACAGGATCGTTTCTGTCTGTGATGCAGAAGGAGGGGGAAACATGTACTCCTGAAGAACTATGTATACGGGAATTCATGGTGGGAAGAAAAATTGCTGAGTTATGAACAGTGAGACGAGAGTGGGCGGAAAAGAGTGGGGAATTTCTTGTGGGAGTTCTGGAAAATCTCTCAGCTCCAAGAATACAATTTGTACTTGCAAATGATATAGCTCAATCGCCAGTAAGCGTGCTGCCTACTCCAGTTGAAAACCCAGTCAAGATGAAAGCAAGTGCCGCAATGCAGGACGTTTATCAAAGGAATTTTCCCAGATTGTGTATTAACGCGATCACAGAGTCACAAACTGAAGCAGGAGAAATCAAAAGGCACGGATAAGGAAGCTGAAATATGATTACAAAATATTTTTTATCAGATAATTGGGACACAGCAGGGGACAAGCGTTAAAAATGCAAGTATATTCAGCTCTGCTATGCTACTGAGTTACAGCAGAAAGATGAATAATTAAAGCAGTTGGATCAGAAGACATGTACTTGGAAGTAGAGTGAATGCATCCCCGTGTGATATTACTTCGCAAATGCAATATTAAGGAGGAAATGGAGAGCAACACATATTCAAGCAAGTGAGAAATGGGCAGAAGTTTTTTTTTTTCCTGGAGGGTACAGTAAAGTGGTGCTGCGAGTGCCACAAATTGGAGGTTACTTAGGCGTGAGGAGAACGGAGGCTAAAGTACAAAGATATTTTTACTGGCCTGGATTGCAGAGGAATGCATTTGAATTTTCCCAGACTATCATACATTTCACCTAATAGGAAAGCCATGGGATATAACAAAGCCTGCACCTTTAATACCTATTCCAGCGTTCGAGGAATCTTTCTTAAGTGTCTTCATTCATTGTGTAGGTTCCCAACATCCAACACGCGATGGGAATAACTATTAATTAACAGAAATTGATGTATTGACGAGATTTCCAAATGTTGTTCAATCGTGAAATATGACAGCTAAAAGGATTGTGGAATAATTACGATTTTTTTACAAACTGGATTAAGACTACCATCAGAGATACAATTAGCTCAAGGGTCAAACTTCACATCCAAACTTTTCAAGGAGTATTTCGAGAGCTTGGAAATAAAACGGTTCAAATCTACTGTGTACCATCCAGAATCACAGGGTGCACTGGAAAGGTGACGTCAATTATTAAAGACTATGTTGAGGTTTTATGGTTCTGAGTAGCCAGATTATTTCCATAAGGGAGTTGCGTCAGTGCTGTTTGCGATCTGAGATGTACCAAAAGAATTCACCAAACTAAGTCCATCTGGAACCAATTTTGAGCATAAAGTACGAGGATCATTAAAATTTATGAAGGAAAAATTAATAAGTCAGATTACAGAGACCACGCATTTGGACGATGTGTCAAAGTTTAGAGTTGAACTAAATAATGTTGGGGAGTTGTCGAGACACTATTTAAAAGTATCGCAGCAAAAGGTGAAGCAGGAAGTGTATGAGAAATCAAAAATTCACAATTTTGCCAGTAGGAATAATGTATTTATTTAAATTTCATTAACCAGTGAAACTTTAAAGCAAGGTTTATAAGATCTTGTCAAATTGAGAGGAAATTGAGTGTGGTTATATACTTGATAGGGACTCTAGGCATGAAGAAATCTCACAGAATGTGCGATGGGAATATGTTCGAACGGTATTTTGGGAGAGAACGAACGGAAAAGGAGAATGTGTTATTGACTACGACACACTGGGAAGAACTAATGTCAGGGAATTCTGCATTGGGCGTTCCTGAAATAAAATAGGACAATGCAAAAGTTGTCCAATATTCGTAAAGTTATTCAGTTATCTTGCAGAAGAAAATTGAAAGAGTTATTACTCTTGCATGGGGAGATCTGCTGAAATATACTGGGAATTAATAACCTAATTGTAGATGATTTTCACAGCAGAGAGCGGCGCGAGCTGGCCGGAAGTGAAGTTGGAGAGCGGAGCTAGTCGGGAAGGTAAGTGATTGACCGGGTCTCTGGCACGATGTCCAGCTCTGAGGCTCAGAAGGGAAAGTGGGAGAGAAGGAGAGCGCTAGTTGGAGGAGAGTCTTTAGTTAGAGGGACGGACAGGCGGTTCTGTGGACATGGGCGAGACTCTCGGATGGTTTGTTGCCTCCCGGGTGCCAGGGTCTGAGACGTCTCGCACCGTGTCTTCAGAATCCTTAAGGGGGAGGGTGTGCAGCCAGAAGTCGTGGTGCACGTTGGCACCAACGACATAGGTAGGAAGAGGGGTGGGGAGGTCATTCAGGAGCTCGGGGAGTTAAGCTGGAAGCTAAAAGCTAGGACGGTCAGAGTCGCCATCTCTGGGTCGTTGCTGGTGCCACATGGCAGTGAGGCAAGGAATAGGGAGAGAGTGCAGTTGAACACGTGGCTGCAAGGATGGTGTAGGAGGGAGGGCTTCAGGTATTTGGACAATTGGACTGCATTCTGGGGAAGGTGGGACCTGTACAAGCAGGACGGGTTGCACCTGAACCAGAAGAGCACCAATATCCCGGGAGGTAGGTTTGCTAGCACTCAACTAATTTGGCAGGGGATGGGACCCGGACTTGTAGTTCAGCAAGTCGGCTAGCTGTTTGTCAGGAAGTCCAAGAATGTAGGGAGGCTGTGGAGAAGGTAGCACTTACAGGGAGTACTTGCAGACACAGAGATGGCCTCAAGTGTGAATGCTTCAATGCAAGGAGTATCAGAAATAAGGTCGGAGAACTTAAGGCGCGGATAGGTACCTGGGACTACGACGTTGTGGCCATCACGGAAACGTATATTAGAAGAGAGACAGGAATGGATGTTGGAGGTTCCTGGTTACAGATGTTTCAGTAAGATTAGGGTGGGTGGTAAAAAAGGAGGGGGGGTGGCGTTGCTAATTAGAAATGGTATAACGTCTGCAGAAAGGCAGTTCGAGGGGGATCTACCTTTGGAGGTAGTATGGACTGAAGTCAGAAGTAGGAAAGGTGCAGTCACCTTGTTGGGTGTTTACTATAGGCCCCCCAATAGCAGCAGAGATGTGGAGAAACAGATTGAGAAACACATTTTGGAAAGATGCAGAAGCCACAGGATAGTAGTCATGGGTGATTTCAACTTCCCAAACATTGATTGGCAGCTCTTTAGATCAAGTAGATTGGATGGGGCGGTGTTTGTGCAGTGTGTGCAGGAAGCTTTTCTAACTCAGTATGTAGATTGCCCGACCAGACGGGAGGCCATATTGGATTTGGTACTTGGTAACGAACCGGTACAAGTGATGGGCTCATAAGTGGGTGAACATTTTGGTGATGGTGACCACAATTCTGTGACTTTCCCCTTGGTTATGGAGAGAGATAGGTGCGTGCAACAGGGAAGGTTTTACAATTAGGAAGGGTAAATACGATGGTGTAAGACAGGATCTGAGGAGCATAAGTTGGGAGAACAGGCTGTCAGGGAAGGATGTCGTGGAAATGTGGAACTTTTCCAAGGAACAGATACGACGTGTCCTTGATATGTATGTACCTGTCAGGCAGGAAAGAGATGGTCGTGTGAGGGAACCTTGATTGACGAGGGAGGTTGAATGTCTTGTAAAGAGGAAGAAAGGGGCTGTTATAAGGTTGAGGAAACAAGGTTCCGACAGAACATTGGAGGAATACAGGGTTACCAGAAGGGAGCTGAAGAAAGGGATTGGGAGAGCTAAGAGAGGGCATGAAAAATATTTGACGGACAGGATCAAGGATAACCCCAAGGTATTTTATGCATATGTGAGAAACATGAGAATGACGAGAACGAGGGTAGGTCCGATCAACGACAGTAGTGGGAGACTGTGTATTGAGTCGGAAGAAATAAGTGAGGTCTTGAATGAGTACTTTTCTTCAGTATTTACAAATGAGTGGGACCGTATTGTTGAAGAGGAGAGTGTGAAATGGATTGGTAAGCTGGAGGAGATACTTGTTAGGAAGGAAGATGTGTTGGACATTTTGAATAACTTGAGGATAGACAAGTCCCCCGGGCCTGACGGGATATATCCTAGGATCATGTGGGAAGCAAGAGAGGAAATTGCAGAGCCGTTGGCAATTATCTTTTCGTCTTCACTGTCAACAGGGGTGGTATCAGGGGACTGGAGAGTGGCGAATGTTGTGCCCCTGTTCAAAAAAGGGAATTGGGATAACCCCGGGAATTACAGGCCATTTAGTCTTACTTCGGTGGTAGGTAAAGTAATGGAAAGGGTAATGAGGGATAGGATTTATGAGTATCTGGAAAGACACTACTTGATTAGGAACAGCCAGCACGGATTTGTGAAGGGTAGTTCTTGCCTTACAAGTCTTATTGAATTCTTTGAGGAGGTGACCAATCATGTGGATGAGGGTAGAACAGTGGATGTAGTATACATGGATTTTAGTAAGGCATTTGATAAGGTCCCCCATGGTAGGCTTCTGCGGAAAGTCAGGAGACATAGGATGGAGGGAAATTTGGCCAGTTGGATAGAAAACTGGCTAACCGGTCGAAGTCAGAGAGTGGTGGTAGATGGTAAATATTCAGCCTGGAGCCCAGTTACAAGTGGAGTTCCGCAGGATCAGTTCTGGGTCATCTGCTGTTTGTAATTTTTATTAATGACTTGGATGAGGGAGTCGAAGGGTGGGTCAGTAAATTTGCAGATGATACGAAGATTGGTGGAGTTGTGGATAGTGAGGAGGGCTGTTGTCGGCTGCAAAGGGACTTAGATATGATGCAGAGCTGGGCTGAGGAGTGGCAGATGGAGTTCAATCCTGCCAAGTGTGAGGTTGTCCATTTTGGAAGGACAAATAAGAATGCGGAATACAGGGTTAACGTTAGGGTTCTTAGTAAGATGGAGGAGCAGAGGGATCTTGAGGTCTATGTTCATAGATCTTTGAAAGTTGCCACTCAGGTGGATAGAGCTTGTAAGAAGGCCTATGGTGTATTAGCGTTCATTAGCAGAGGGATTGAATTCAAGAGTCGTCAAGTTATGTTACAGCTGTACAGGACTTTGGTTAGGCCACATTTGGAGTACTGTGTGTAGTTCTGGTCGCCTCACTTTAGGAAAGATGTGGAAGCTTTGGAAAGGGTGCAGAGAAGATTTACCAGGATGTTGCCTGGAATGGAGAATAGGTCGTACGAGGGTAGGTTGAGAGTACGAGGCCTTTTCCCATTGGAACGGCGAAGGATGAGGGGTGACTTGATAGGGGTTTATAAGATGATCAGGGGAATAGATAGAGTAGACAATCAGAAACGTTTTCCCCGGGTACAACAGAGTGTGACAAGGGGATATAAATTTAAGGTGAAGGGTGGAAGGTATAGGGGAGATGTCAGGGGTAGGTTCTTTACCCAGAGAGTGGTGGGGGCATGGAATGCGCTGCCTGTGGGAGTGGCAGAGTCAGAATCATTGGTGAACTTTAAGTGGCAATTGGATAGGTACATGGATGGGTGCTTAAGCTAGGACAAATGTTCGGCACAACATCGTGGGCCGAAGGGCCTGTTCTGTGCTGGATTGTTCTATGTTCTATGTTCTATGATGTAAACATAGGACATGCTGTTCTGACTCTGTAACATCCTCGCAGGCATAACGCTCTAACGTTGTACAAGTTCATAAGGAGATGTCACACATGCTCCAAAATGGCATAACCGAAGTGAGTTTCAATGAAGGAGTTCACCCATTATCAAGGTGCCAAAGCCAGATAAGACCCAACAGTTATGTGTGGACTATCACAAAATCAATGTTGTTAGAAAGACTGATACATATCTGCAGTTGGAAGACTGTGTGGAAAAGATTGGAGGAGCAACTTACATTTCGAAGTTGGACTTCCTCAAAGGTTGCTGGCAGTGAACTTTGTCAGAAAGATCAAATGCAATTTTATAACACCTACTGTACTGCAGAAATTTTTAGTAATGCCGTTTGTACGGAAAACACTTCAGCCACATTTCAGAGGTTAACTGACAGGGTAATTGCCTGATACGCAACTGTGTGGTGCATATTATGCCTGGTGACTGTAAGTCTCTCATGGATTGAATATTTACAGCATTTATCGGGCTTGTTTGATTGAATTCGGAAGTCAAACTGATTTGTAAACCTAGCTGAAAGTGAATCTGCCAAAGCCAAGGTCCCCTACCTGGGATATGTCGTTGAACACGGACAAATAGTCCCACGGGATGCGAAATCGAAAGTTACAGGGGACTTTTACACATTGTTGACGAAAAGAGCGGCACGGTGGCACGGTGGATAGCACAGCTGTCTCACAGCGCCAGAGACTCGGGTTCAATTCCCGCCTCAAACGACTGACTGTGTGGAGTTTGCACGTTCTCCCCGTGTCTGCGTGTGTTCGCTCCGGTTTCCTGTCACACTCCAAAGATGTGCAGGTCAGTTGAATTGGCCATGCTAAATTGCCCGTAGTGTTAGGTAAGTAGAATATGTAGGGACAGGGGTGGGTTGCGCTTCGGTGGGTTGGTGTGTACTTGTTGGGCCGAAGGGCCTGTTTCCACACTGTAATGTAATGTAATCTAAGAGCATACTACGGATTGAGTGGCTTTTACTGAATGTTAACTGTGGGACTGCTCCACTCACCGAATTGTTAAAACAGACAAGAAATTTCAGTGAACACAAGACTTTCAAAATGTATTTGACAGCCTAAATACTTTATTAACCATTGCTAAAGTATCAGCCACAGCACTTACACGAAGCCTTTCAAAGTGCCTATCGATGCAAGTGATATGCGTGTCTCTCTTCTTCTGCAACTCTAATTTCGACCTGTAAACCTGTTTCATTATTACTCTGTGTTTATGGGCTTTAATTATCAGGACTGTTACGTATTTTTGGAAAAGCATAATGAAGTATATTTTGCGTAGCTGAGTTCTGTGGGTATTCTATATTCTGTTCACTGTGTTTCATCCCTTAATATTGTGAATACATTTCTCTCTGGAAGTCAACCTAGCTAAAGTATTCCGAATAAATTTTACTGTACATTCACCAAAACAAATAACGACGTTACGCTCTGGATTGCCTGCATAAGAATGTTTTGAATGGTGTGGCCTCGGCAAAAAGGGAGTTTTTTTTTCTCAGAGCAGAGCTGATTGTGAGGAGACATGATTGACGTGTACGAAATAATTAGGAGCATCGAATTACAGATTGAAGGAAACATTTGCTCTTGATCGATCACCAGGGTTTGTAGATTTCAGATAAGATGCAGAAAGCTTTGAATAGACAAGTAGGAAAAAATTATCAGTCAGCTGGTGGTAGACTCTGGAACTCACTCTCTATAAAGATCAGTTGGACAGTTAACCCTTCATTCTTCTCTGATTCCACTGGCCAAAGAGTTTCGAAAAATGCTCAAAGCCAACCATTCCCGCGGGTAACAGGTATTCGATCGGTGTCTTTATGAAATGGAAAGGTGCCTGTGAGTAACGTGTCCGACTATTCGGCTTCCCTCTTGTGCTGACGCTGGAACATTGACTCTCATGTTCTCGGGGACATTTAATGAAGGCATTCTCTTTGATGCAGATGAGGAACATAAACCTTATTTCGGCTTCAGAAAAATCCGTTGTTAGGATTGATAACAGCCTACACTTGCCCCGAGCCTGGTAGGATTCGAACCTACAGTTTCCTGATCCGTAGTCAGGCGCGTTACCCATTGCGACCCTGGCCCAACACACGCCTGGTACTTTAAGAGCCGTGATGTTAACACGGACATGGTTAATTGGCAAGTGTCGAAGGAAACTGCAACTGGACGTTCGATCATTCGGGAGACTGAGGAGATAATTGAGAGGAGTTATAGGCAGGCCGTAACGCCTCAGGTACAAGAAAAAGATCATTGGGTTTCAGTTGGTAAACGAAGAGGGAACTGACATACAGTGCATGCATCCACTGTGGCCGTGCTGCTCGTTTACAATCACAGCATACCGTTATTGATACTTTTGAGGTGGAATGACTTACGAGGGGTAAACATGGGGTACAGGTCTCTCGCACAGAGTTTATTCCTGTTGCTCAGAAGGGTAGGGGAGAGAGGAAAAGAGCATTATTTTTGGAGACTTCATAGTGAGGGAAACAGATCGCTGATTCAGTCGGAAGGGGACACACTTATGACTGGTGTGTTGCCTCTCAGCTCCCAGGGTTTGTGATGTCTCACATCGTGTTTTTGCGATTCTTAAGAGGGAGGGGGAGCAGTCGCAAGTCATGGTCCACACATGCAACAACAACATAGGCAAGAAAAGGCATGTAGATATAAGGCAGAAATTCAGTGAGCGAGAGTGACAACTTCGATCTCGGTCAAACAGAGATGTTCTCTCTGATTTGTTACCCATGACACTTTGTACAGAGATGAAGGCTAGGGAGAGAGCTTTTGAACATGTGACTACCGGGATGGTATGGGGGGAGGGATTCGGATACATGGACAATTGGGTCTTATTCTGGAGTAGGTGGTACCTCTACAAATAGGATGGTTTTCACCTGAACCACAGGAGAACCAATATCCTGGGGTGGGAGGGATAATTTGCTAATGCTCTTCAGGAGCGTTTAAACGAACTCAGCAGCGCAATGTAAACCTGAATTATAGCTCAAGCTAACAGGAGGTTTTGAGTAGTGAGGACATAAATAGGTTTTCAGGTTTGCAAGAGTGTACTGGCAAGGATGAGGATCGTTTGAAGTGTGTTTACTTCATCGCCAGGACCATCTGGAATAAGGTAGGTTTACTTATAGCATGGGCTATTAACTGGGACTTCGAGGTTGTGGCCATTTCAGAGACATGAATGGAGCAGTGAAAGGACTGTGTGTTCCGGGTGCCGCAGTTTCGATGTTTCATTAAGAACAAGGAAGGTGGTTAAGGACGGCAAGGTGAGGCAGGATTAGCCAAGCACAGTGTTACGGGAGCGAAAAGGTTATTTGATGAGCACTCTACGAAGTCTACCGAGCTAGAATGGTCTGATAGTAGACTCGGGAAAGGAGAGGAGAAAGTGAGGTCTGCAGATGCTGGAGATCAGAGCTGAAAATGCGTTGCTGGAAAAGCGCAGCAGGTCAGGCAGCATCCAGGGAACAGGAGAATCGACGTTTCGGGCATAAGCCCTTCTTCATTCCTGAAGAAGGGCTTATGCCCGAAACGTCGATTCTCCTGTTCCCTGGATGCTGCCTGACCTGCTGCGCTTTTCCAGCAACACTTTTTCAGCTCAGGAAAGGAGAATGGAGTTTTCAATAGCCCAGTGAAACGTTCTAGAGATATCGAGGAAAAGATTGCAAAGATGATTCTGGATAAAAACGAAAATAACGGGGTGACTGTCATGGGGAACTTTAACTTTCCAAATATTGATTGGAAAGGTTATAGTTTGAGTAAATCTGATCCGTGAGTTTTTGTCCAATGTGTGCAGGAGGGTTTTGTCCAATGTGTACAGGCCGACAAGAAGCAAAGTCACATTGGAATTGGTACTGGGTAATGAACCAAGCCATCTGTTCGATTTGGAGGGAAGTGAACACTTTGGTGACAGGAATAACTATATATTGCAGGGCAAGAGGTATTGCTGGGAGAAAGGTGATTAGGCGTCAGTTAGGATGCACAGAATGGAAAAATTATCTGCAGTGGTTCGGTACAACTCAAATCTGGAGCGTGTTCAGGTAGGAGCTTCTGCGTGCCCTTGATAAGTATGTATGCGTCATTCAGGGAATATGTGGTCGAGCCAGGGAGCCGTGTCTACTGAAGAACTTGAATCTATTGTCAAGAGGGAGAAGGAGGCTTATTTAAAGATGAGATGTTCAGGCTCAGGTCGGGTGCTTGAGAATTAAAAACTCGCCAAGACGAGCCGAAATAGAGAGCTACATCAAGCGAAAAGGAGACATGCGATGTCTATGGCTGGCAGGGTGAAGGAAAACCCTGAAGCCTTTTATTAACATTTCAGGAACAAATGAATGAGGAGGATACGATTAGAACTTTCAAGAACCGTCGTGGGACGTTGTCCGTGGAGTCCGAGGAAAGGAAAGGTGCTGAATGAATATTTTTCATCTGTGTCAGAAATGAAAAAAGACAATGCTATCGAGGAGAATACGCAGATACAACCTATTAGAGTACACGAAATTGATGTTCAGAAGGAATTTGTGTTGGGAATTCTTGAAAGTGTGAAAAAAGATCTGTCCTTTGGGCTTGATGGGATGTATCCTAGGATTCCCTGGGAATCGTGGGTCGAGATTGCTGAACTTTTAACTGTGAACTTTGTGCCGTCTGTGTCTATGTGATTAGTGCGATAAGACTCAAACTTAGCAAATATTGACCCCTTCTCCAAGACGAGGAGCAGAGAAAACTTTGGTAACTGTAGAACAATGAGCCTTAGTTTCGTTGTAGGTAAAGTTTTGGAAAAATTATGAGAGATAGGATTTATGATCATCTAATAAGGAAAAAGTTGATTCGGGATAGTGAATTCGATTTTGTGAAGAGTAGTTTGTGCTTCACAAACCTTATTGAGCTCTTTGAGAATGTGAGCAAATCGGTGGATGAGGGTGAAGCGTTTGAAATGGTGGATATGGTTTTCACTAAGGCATTGATAATATTCTCCACGGTTGGCTATTGCATAAAATACGTAGGCATAGGATTGATTTTTTTTTAATCGGAATGCATCAGAAAATGGGTAGCTGAAAGAAGACAGAGTGGGTAGTTGATAGGAAATGTTCGTACTGGAGTTCAGAAACTAATGGTATAGCAGAAGTTTTTTTTTCGGTCCACCGCTTGTCATTTTTATAAATAACCTGGATTAGGGCGTGGAATGATGGGTCAGTAAATTTGCCAATGACACGAAGCTCAATGGAGTTGTCAACAGCTCCAAATGCTACTGCAGGTTGCAGTGGGACATGAATAATCTGCTGAGACGAGCTCAGAGGTGGCAAACAGAGATTAATGTGGGAAAATGTGAGGTCATTCACTTTGGAAGGAGCAACAAGAAGAAAGAGTTCTGGGCTAAAAGTAAAATTCTTGCAAGTTTAGATGAGCAGAGAGATCTCCGTGCTACTGTGCATAAAACTCTGTAAGTTACCACCCGTGTTGACATGTTTCTTTGGAAGGAGCACGGTGTGTTAGATTTATTGGGAGAGGGATTGGGTTTCAGAGCCATGAGGTCATGTTGCACTTCAGACATTCTCTGCTGTGGCCGCACTTGTGGAGTCGCGCACAGTTCTGGTCGCCATATCATAAGATGTGCAAGCATTGGAAAAGGTGCAGAGGAGATTTATTGCGATGCTGTCTTGTGTGGAGGGAACGTCTAACGAGGAAAGACTGAGGGACTTGAGGCTGTTTATGTCAGAGATAAGAAGTTTGAGAGATGATTTAATAGAGACATGCAAGATGATCAGAGGTTTTTTAAGGTGGACAGCGAAGGACATTTTTTTCAAATGGTGATGGTTGGCACAAGGGCACACAGCTTTAAATTGAGGCTGATAGATGCCGATGTAGGTTCTATTCCCAGTGAGTAGTGAAGGTGCAGAACGCCTGGCATTCAACAGTCGTAGACTCACCAACGTTCAGGGCTTTTAAAAGATCAGGGGATAATATTTTGAGTTATAATGATAAAATGTCGTTAAGCTGGTTTTCTGATTTGTCTCGCGTTGGGTGCAACATCAAGGGCCAAAGAGCCTTTATTTCACAGTAATATTCGGTCCTCGAACTGTTCTTCAGCCTGATGTTGCAATCATCCTGCTCACTAACAGTGAAATGAGCACCTGGCGCGGATCAATCTCGCAATTTCGGCAGCTCACAAACTTCTAATCTGTTGGAGAAGCACGGCAAGCTGATCAATTGCCCCAATGGAGCTGGCATCAGAGAACGTCCAACGGCTCTTGTTCTTGCCACTGAGGCCCGGATTCCAATTACTCATTTTTTTCTGCTGTGGATCTGAAATGAAACCCAGCTCAGAGGTGATTGTACTGATAATGGATCATCCAGAATGTTTCAGGAAAAGGGCAGAGAAAAGCGTGGCAAATAAACAGACGGTACTGAATGTACGTTTACCGTGGTTTCCCGCGTTGATCACGGGCAAATTAAGGTTGCCACTGTCCTGGGATTTGCCTTCCATCAGTTTCAATTCGTCACGGAATTCGATTCACTGACACTTCATCAAGTTGCTTTGGAAATTTCAGACGAGACGATGACCCACATTGCACACAACGTCAACAATCTTCAGCATTACGACATCCAACAACACGTGGCATGGTTTGTATAAACAGAAGACACAGAGCAATATTATGCAAAGGCAAATTAAATTTCAGTTTAGACTAGATTACAGTCCCTCCAGTGTGGAAACAGGCCTTTGGGCCCAACAAGTCCGCACCTTCGAAGAGTAACCCACCCAGACCCATTTCCCTTTGACAGACGCACCAAACACTACGGGGAATTTAGCACGACCAATTAACCTGAACATCTTTGAATTGAGGGAGGTAGCCGGAGTACCCAGAGCAAACCCACGCAGACACAGGGAGAACGTACATACTCCATACAGACTGAAATCGAACCGGGGGCCCTGGTGCTGTGAGGTAGCACTGCTAATCACTGAGACACCGTGCCACCCGTGAGCCACGGTGCAAATTACCAAGAATCCACAGTAATATTCAAAATGTCAGAAATTCACATTCAATAACTTGGCCAGACCTCCAGGCTTGCAAAGGGCAAGTCTGCCCCTGAATCCCCAGAATCCACGTGGACACCTGTACCATTGGTCCACTTGGAAGCCTATGTGTAGGAACCTGACAGAGCACTTGTGAGAAACCTCCACTTTCTGATCTAAAGCTGCGCCAGGAGCTGTCTAATCCAGCTGGGAGGGCAGCGCGGTCGAGGTGAGAACTTAAGATTCCTTGATATTGATTCACATTGTCCTCATTATGTTAGTGTTTAAAAATGTGGGCCAGAAACAGCCCAGTTAGGAAGGAACATGAGGAGGACATTCTTCCCACCGCACCGGCCCCACTCTGTCATTCGATATCATCATGCTGAGCCAGAATATCAATGTCTTTTGTCAGCCTATCAACATCATCTTGTTGCCGACTAGCGAACACATATTTATCGAGCTCTATCTTCAACCGACATCGAAATTGTTCATTTGTGAGAAAAAGAAGTTCCGTTTCAAGACAGTTGGGTTTCTGCACCAATACTGAAGGTTTTGCAGAAGAGCAGCAGAGTCTGGTCTGATCACACATCAAACCATGAACTAAAACACGACTCTGGTGGAACTTGAATCGATGATCTGGGAATAAAGACTTCAGCAAACATGAAGAAATCCATCGGGTTTTTTATTGCGCCACAGAGTCACGCATGCAGGCCTTTTCCAGCACACAGGTTTGCCTTTGCCTCCATTCTATCTCACCTTCTGATAATCAGATAAGTCTTGACGAAGTCTCCTGTCAACCTTCTTCTCTCCGACGCAAACAACCTCACTCTCCTCAGACTTTGCTCGTGAGACGATCGATACACACCAACCAACAACCTAGTAAGCCTCCTTTGAACCCTTTCCAGACTTCCACATCATTCCAAAATTCAGTGACCAGAACTGCATGCAATACTTCAGGTGGTGCTCTACCAGGTGGTAAAGCCGCAACTTCTGTGATGTTATGGAATGGTGCTGTATGGGCAGTTGCTGGAATGCAAGGAATGCTGGACCAGGGCGTCGTGAGAGAAAATGTCCTGCATTGTGCTGGCAAAGAGTGGACTTCAGTGGGATTGATTTTGGTGAAAGTGGAAAGGAATGTATACCTTCCACCGCTTCCTGGTTCCAGTAAGCATTTAAATTCAGAACATATGTATCAAATGGCTTGCATTCCAACACGGCCAGAGCGTACGGCTTATAGAACAAATGTGTTTGCACTTTCACTGACAATGTGTCTCTCCGGGAGCTGCGGTCCTTCCCCACGCTGACTCATACAGCACCATCCTTCCTGAAACATGTCCCATCGATAATGGAAGCAGATGCTTAAATAACCCACGCTTGGGAATGAAATGGACAATTTACAATTCCTAAACTTGTTCCTTTTTTTTCGGCTATAGCTAGAATTTTGTGTGAAGATCTGCAAGTCACAAATGATAAAAAAAAAACTGTACAAATGACAAAACCTCAGAGGGACAGAAGTGATAGAATCACTACATTGCAGCCAAAGAACGTTCGCTCCATTGAATCCGAAGAGCTTCACACTCCCCCACCCTTTCTTTCCAACCCCGCAAGTACAAAAATAGAATTATTCGAAATGCACAGCCGATCTGACAGCATCAGTGGAGACCAATCAGAGTCAACGCTTCAGTGAAGAACTGTTATGAGGAAGGTTCACTCGCGTCGAAATGTTAACACCGAATTCTCTGATGCTTTATTTCCTAATTTTGTCTTTGATTTACAGTACTTTCATCTCTTTCACGTTTTATTTACCATCTACCTAACATGGTAACCTAACCAGCCAAAGGAAACCCATGCGGGAGAACCTGCAAACTCCACATTATCAATCACTCCAGGTTGAAATAAAAACTCGTTTCCTGGGGCAGAGAGACAACAGCGTTAACCAGAGAGTTGCCTGAAAAGTCAAGCACTTTTCTCGATGGGTAACTGAACCGTGGATTGACGCGGTGACAGGCAGACGTACTACCCAGGGCTACTGTAGAAAAATAAAGAAGCCCCTCAGCCTCTATTCCGGGACTGGACAATAACAACTATTTCACTATCCTAATTCATTTAAAAGCACTGACCCCAAAGCTTGGCGATGCCATCAAAAATTCACATCAGAATAGTTCTTCAAGTGATGAGTGTTTCTGACCCATACTGTGAGTTCAATATTCCGTACAACCGATTGCTGAGAAGGTTTTTTTTTTCCAAAACACATACTCAAACCTTTCTGCCTTTTAAATCTCTGCCTCCCTGGTGATTGATATCTTCATCAAGCTGAAACGTTTTTTTAGTTTACCCTTTCCATATCCCCGTTACATTTACATCTCAATCGTGTCTCCTTACAATTCCCTCTGCTTTCAGAAAAATATCAGACCAAACTCTCTTTATAACTGAAACTCCTCAGCCCAGACAATATCCTGAAAAATCTCTTCTAACCCGTTTCCAAAGCAATCACATCTCCTTTGTAAAGTGACTTGCAGACTGCATACAATAGTCCACCTGGAGCCGAATGAGCAAATTAAATGATCAAAAAGTCACAACACTTTTCCAACAAACTCCATTTTGCTCAGTACTATACTGTGTCCTTTTCATAGAACCATGGAACTCATACAGTGTGGAAATAGGCCGTTCAATTCAACAAGTTCACACTGACCTTACGATGAAGAACTCAACTTAGACCTATTCTCCTGACATTTTATTTTGTAATTACCCCTAACTTATGCGCCTAACTTACACATCCCTGAACACGATGCGAAATTTAGCATGGCCAATTCTCCGAACTCTTCTCGTTTCCTGATACTGGTGCTCCAAGAATCTCTGGTTCATGTTAGTTAAAATTGCTACATGAGCTTTGATCACGCAACCGCGTCATCGAACACGATCGATTAGTTTGAAGTTGCCAATGCTGAGATTGGAGCACGTGCACTCAGCCACAATGACTGCAGAATCACAGATTGAATGGGGTCAATGTGAAAGCAAGTGTTAGATTGCGCAGTTCCTGAGGGAAATTGGAGAGGAGATCGAGGGGAGGGTGAGTAAGTGCGGGAGAAAGACAAAAATATTCGACAATGGGTGGTTTCGAATCCTTATACATAAAACGCGCTGAGATGTCAGAGAGCAGGTTCTGAAGGAAGAATATCATGACCTTGGAGAATGTTTGCATGTGAAAACAACCGATTACATGCTGTGTTGATTTAGTACATGTCACCCAGCGTAAAATGGGGAAAATAATACGTTCGTTACTCGAATTCTAAACGTACTGATGCAGCCATAAAGCAAAGTATTGACCACTGATTACTAACGCGGCATCACGCAAACCAATGCACTTAAAAATACTTACAGTGGCAGAGGATATATCAGAAAGAGCAACACAAACAGAAGAAGGCCACTTGGCGAAGTCTGGAATGAGATGTAGGAACTCAGAATGGGCTTAAACTTTTATTTAGATAGTTCTAGATGCTGTGTAGTTCCCATCATTGGGTATGTTGATGACTGAGATGAACTGTTTTCTACAGAATATCAAAGGGTGAGAGTATAGTCTGGGATATTGTGGAAATGCATGTTTCAATAGTCATGTAGTTTAACATCATTTACTTTACCAGTTACCTCACATGTGGAAGTAACCACTGCTGACAACGATCACATGTTCTCAGTTACTATTCAGAGAAACTGATTGGTATGGCCGCGAAACTCCCAAATTAATGAGAATACGCGACTTTTTTATTCAGCTCAAGTTTACCTCGAGGTATCGAGGAAAAGCACGAAAGTAGAGATAAATTTTATCAGATCAGCGGTAATCCCATTGAATGGCTGCTCATACATAGGGGGAATGAAAGATTCATGAGACAAGTGTGTTTTCTTTGCGAAATTGTCTGTTTCACAATGTGGGGTCTATAGGAGTGAAGTGGTAAAGGTGATTATTTTTACTAGTTATTCACCCTGTGAACGGTTACAATTGTTTCTCCTGTCCCTGATATCATCACAGATCTGCACCGAGAGCACTGGAATCAATGGCTTAATGATTTGCTTGTTTGCAAATCAGGGGTTTGTTCATTCGACTCTTCACTGTCACAAAAACGCTGCCGATTTTTATTACACTTACAAACTGATTGTCCCAAAGCCGAGATGTGCTTTGAATTCTTTATCTGCAGGAAGAAGAATCTTTGAAATGCTGGGATGTATGAACTATTGAAATGAGAGCATGCCCACCTTCAATCTATTGTCCACTTGTAAGCATCGTCGATTACACAGCAGTTCTTTGTTTAACAGATTCGTTTTTAAACAGTAGTTCGGTGAGGTAATAGAAAGTACAAAAATGATCAACACAATTCCACCGAATCGTTCAAAAGAATTGACGTCTTCATTAGAAGCATCTTGCAAAGCAAGTTGTTTATCTTCTAAACCTTGGTTTTCCTAAATATCTCTCAAAAATGAGCAGTTTCTGAGTACTTTGTAGCCAGAACATTCGAAAGAATTTCATTCTGTTTGGATTTATTTGTGGCACTTCTTAATATACCGATTAATGTCTCCGATCGACGAATGCAACCGAGAACATCAGAGTCAACCTCACAGCGCTGTCAGAGGAGGGGAAGAGAATCGTATCGCACGCTGCTCTTGTGCACATTATCAATTTCAAACCAAACCAATACCTACAACCCGTGGTAGTGCAAAGGAAGCAATTTAACAGAGTCCCACTTCAACTCTGTGAATCTTTAGAAACTCTGTGGGAGGGGAATAAAGGGTGAACTGACCGACAGGGCAGAGACTTTCAAGGTACCTTCCCCTTCTTGAAGGAGCAGGGACATGAACTCTGATGTTCTCGAGGCACGAGCTGATCTGAGATGTTGAAAACATTCCCATTAGAGCTGCTTCACTCTCGCTGTTGTCACTCTCACTGACCAGGCACCCAACTCTGGCCACGGTGAAGAAAACACTGACTCTTAACCATTACACCCCCAGCGCAGCCTCCCAAGCTGTTGGACTGCTTCTTAATTCCAAAGCATATGGTGTTTTATTTATCAGGATGTAAGTTTGAGCAAGTCATCGACTGTTTGCAGAATGGATAGAGACCCATCATCCAAGTTTTCAGCACTTGGCCTGCTCCCGTGTATTCTCAAATGTTTCAAGCACTCGTCACAGTGCTATTATCCAATCACGTTTTACAATGTATGCGACTGAGGTTTAAGATGGATAACCTGTGTTCACGCCCCCTCGGTGATCTGAACCCCATTTCAACTACAGAGGCAAACACACAGACACGTTCTGGTGAAGTGACTGAGGCCTCAGGAGAGATCAGCCAGAAAGTAGGATTTCACTCAATTGGTTTATTTTGTCTCATTTCAGATTTAAACACCAGCGTCAGGTTACAGCAAAGAAAGGAAGCATTCAGCCATTCCCCTGTCCGTGTTCCTCCCCTATCTAAGCTTTGAACTACGGAGGCAATGTGCTCTGAGAGAAGGATTCTCACTCTTTAGAAACTGCAACATAATAGATGATTGCATAGCCTGTGTATTAGAAACCAGTCGTAACAAAAGCAAGACAGAACCTAAGGCATCATGTGCAGAAGGATGGGAGACTGTAATGCCGCATCTGACAGTGTCCAGGGTGAAAGAAACAGCAACTGTCCCTGTAAGTCGAGTAATTTGGATTCCGTGCTCTCACAGCCATGGCCTGCAAATCGTTAGCATTTATTGTTACCAATATGAAATGTTGCCTTCTCCTTAGAAGTAGAATTCTGACCGGCACATGCACACATAAATTGTGAAATTGATGTATCTTTTTATTTCATATTTGAGCAGAAAGAGTAACATTTAAACACTTAGATTATCATTAAAATCCAATTTTAAAGCCAGTTAGTGTTTACACAAAACTACAAAACCAGAGGAAAGCTGGGAGTTGCATGACTGAAGGAGGTGACTGCTCCTGCTTTCGACCCAGAACGTTTCATCCCTTTCTTCCCAAGAACAAGTGCAGAAGTAAAATACTGGCAATCTGATATATATTTAAAAAAAAGAAAACGCTGGAAATATTCAGCTTGTCTAACAGCTTCTGAAAGTGTGGTAGATATCAACGCCATCACAAACTGATTGTCTTTACTTTGTATTCACGATAACTAATGTCCAAGTCACAACTCATTCAGACACATTTTCTCATCTTTACAAGGTATGCACGCTTTCAGTTTACTGATAAACGTTTGGTCAATTAATTCAGTACTGACAGGATAACCGTTTAAATTTGTATGCAACATGTTGCAAACGGTCATATCAGACAAAATGAGGTGTCACGTGAAGAAATATGTGTTTTATTCAGGAAAGCTAAAATAGAACTGTTCATAGAAAATTGTGGGGAACTGTCTGCCGATTTTTTGGATGAGTTAAGAAGAAGCCTTGATAATGCTAATCCAAAACGATCAGGTAAATGTGGACTGGCGAAACAAAAGCCAAAGGTTCTGTGAGACCGCTGTGCATGAAACCTGGGCATGAAGGAACATAAGGGATAGTAGCAATATTGATCATATATTTGCTGCGTGAAAGGTTACTGATGAAGGGTGCCTGCCTGAAACTTCGATTTTCATGCTCCTCGGATGCTGCGTGACCTGCTGTGATTTTTGAGAACCACTCTAATGCTGACTCTGATCTCCAGCATGTGCAGTCCTCATTTTCGCCTGCGGGAAAGGGAACAGAGTTATCATGAACAATTGTGTTTTGAATTGGAAGAATTTTTCAAGCAAAGTTTGAGCGTTGGGGTGTGGACGTTCTGGATAGATTAGTTTAACCCAACAACATTCTCTGATTTATCAGAGCCCCCAGCGCGCCCATGAGTTTCTCTGATTGGTTGGAGGACCAGTGTCTCCAGCTTGGTCCTATAGGTCCGCCTCTTCGCTGTTGGACATTATATGTCATCAGTTGGGATGGGTCCTGCAGCATGCATAGGGTTAACATGAACTGTGAGCATGCTTGCAGCGAGCGATCATTGGAACGAAATGTTGTTGTCTCCAATCGACAGTCGGTGAGTGAGGGCTAAAGGGGAGCGAAGCGCCAGGTGCTATAGCCCCAGTTAGAGGTTTCATGTTTAGTCATTATATGATTCTAGACCCAAACGTAGTGTATCTGGGGTCGCGAATTAAGCCACAGAGAGCCTGAGTCTTCTTCCCAGAAGCAGGCCCCAGTCAGCGATCGCTATTCTGTTTCAGTTTTATTTTTTTTTAAATTTATCAGGCCACTGTTGGTTTATCTATCTTTAGTGTAAATAGAGCTGAAAATAAATGATACTGTTTGAAATCATTGCGGTGGTCCATGAGGATGTGGTGTTGCTGGGAGACGCTTGGGTGTGTATTCGTGAATGGGATTGATGGGAAAGTGTACCCCATGAAATCTTCTGTCCCTGACCTTACTGTACATTTGTCAGAGAGGGAAAGAATGGAGCAGAAAGTGGAGGTTCAGGACTCCTGAGCACCATAGCGGGTCGCGGGAGTTTTGGAATGTGGGGTCATTCGTTGCCAATTGCTCAAAAAGAACCCGACCCATTGTGTTTCTCACGACTCCCCTTTCCCACCCTTTCCTACTACTCCTTCCAGGAGAAAGTGAGGTCTGCAGATGCTGGAGATCAGAGATGGAAATGTGTTGCTGGAAAAGCGCAGCAGGTCAGGCAGCATCTAGGGAACAGGAGAATCGACGTTTCGGGCATTAGCCCTTCTTCAGGAAGAAGGGCTAATGCCCTTCTTCCTGATTCCTGAAGAAGGGCTAATGCCCGAAACGTCGATTCTCCTGTTCCCTAGATGCTGCCTGACCTGCTGCGCTTTTCCAGCAACACATTTCCATCTCTTACTACTCCTTCCACCGAGTATCAGCAACATTTTAAAGCTGTTTACTTATTTCATCCATACTATGTCGCTTTTGTTAGAACATTCAGTAATTTGAGAACTGGAATGAAATTGAGATACAGATCAGCCAGTGTACGAACCTCAACAATTACGTTGCAGCTCCTCGAACTGCTGAAGTTCGTATTCTAAAATTGCTCCCTGATTGCTGTTTGGTAAGTATTTAAATGATTATTTTTAAAATCTAGATAATTTGTTACTGATATTTGTGTCAGTTAAAAACAATTGGTTTTTATATCCCACCTTTAACAGAATGGAGGGATGAAAAATTAAAACAGGACTGGCTTGGTGTGATGTTTGATCCTTCTCCCTAATTCAGTCTGATCTTGGCTGATCATTCCACGCAGTAACCTGCTATTTCTTTAGGCCTACACCTTTTGATCCCTCTTGCCCTCAAAACTATAGATATCTTCATCTTGTCAACATTCCACGTTCTGGCTTTAATTACTTTCTGTGGCAGCAAATTTCACTGAGTAACCAGTCTTTGATTAAAAAAATAAAACCCTCATCTCAGTCTTAAATGGACTACCCCATATTATTAGCAGTGACGCCACCTGCCCACCCTCTATGGTTTGGACGCCCTGGTCATTGAAAGCATCCTTCCTGCATTTACCTTATTCGTACCATTTAGAATTTTATTCTTTTCTGTGACATCCTACTTCATCATTCTAAACTTGAGTGATTTTCATCATAACGAATCCTCACACGTCAGTCCTGCCACCCCATGAATCAGTCTGGTAAACCTTTGCTGTGCATTCTCCGTATGGAGAATATTCTTTCTCAGATAAGTGCACACAACTCTCTAGGTTGTGTTGTCAACAAGACCCTGCACAATTTCAGCAAGTCTTCAATGCTCCTTTCTTCAAATCCTCTCAGTACAAAGGCTAACACACCGTTTGCCTTCCTCACCTGCTGCTGCGCCTGCATGCTTACGTTCAGCGATTTGTGTACATACCTCGACACGGTTCTGTCCCCCTTAGTCCAAGAACTCCCCACCTACGTTCGGGACACCACCCATGCCCTCCACCTGCTCCATGATTTTCGCTTCCCCGGTCCCCAACGCCTTATTTTCACCATGGACATCCAGTCCCTGTACACCTCCATCCCCATCACGAAGGACTCAAAGCCCTCCGCTTCTTTCTTTCCCGCCGTACCGACCAGTACCCTTCCACTGACGCCCTCCTTCGACTGACTGAACTGGTCCTCAACCTGAACAACATCTCCTTCCAATCCTCCCACTTCCTCCAAACGAAAGGAGTAGCCATGGGCACCCGCATGGGCCCCAGCTATGCCTGCCTCTTCGTAGGATATGTGGAACAATCCATCTTCCGCAACTACACTGGCCCCACCCCCCACCCTTTCCTCCGCTACATCGATGACTGTATCGGCGCCGCCTCGTGCTCCCACGAGGAAGTTGAACAGTTCATCCACTTCACCAACACCTTCCACCCCGACCTCAAATTCACCTGGACAGTCTCAGATTCCTCCCTCCCCTTCCTCGACCTTTCTATTTCCATCTCAGGCGACTGAATCAACACAGACATCTACTACAAACCGAGTGACTCCCATAGCTACCTGGACTACACCTCCTCCCATCCTGCCCCCTGTAAAAACGCCATCCCATTCTCCCAATTCCTTCGACTCCGCCGCATCTGCTCCCAGGAGGACCAGTTCCAAAAACGCACAACCCAGATGGCCTCCTTCTTCAAGGACCGCAATTTCCCCCCCGACGTGGTCGACGATGCCCTCCACCGCATCTCTTCCACTTCCCGCTCCTCCGCCCTTGAACCCCGCCCCTCCAACCGCCACCAGGACAGAACCCCACTGGTCCTCACCTACCACCCCACCAATCTCCATGTACAGCGCATCATCCGCCGTCATTTCCGCTACCTCCAAACGGACCCCACCACCAAGGATATATTTCCCTCCCCTCCCCTATCAGCATTCCGTAAAGACCACTCCCTCCGTGACTCCCTCGTCAGATCCACACCCCCCACCAACCCAACCTCCACTCCCAGCACCTTCCCCTGCAACCGCAGGAGGTGCAAGACTTGCGCCCACACCTCCCCCCTCACCTCCTTCCAAGGCCCCAAAGGAAACTTCCATATCCGCCACAGATTCACCTGTACCTCCACACATATCATCTATTGCATCCTCTGCACCCGATGTGGCCTCCTCTATATTGGGGAGACAGGCCGGCTACTTGCGGAGCGTTTCAGAGAACACCTCTGGGACACCCGAACCAACCAACCCAACCACCCTGTAGCTCAACATTTCAATTCCCCCTCCCACTCCACCAAGGATATGCAGGTCTTTGGACTCCTCCATCGTCAGACCACAACAAAACGACGGTTGGAGGAAGAACGCCTCATCTTCCGGCTAGGAACCCTCCAACCACAAGGGATGAACTTGGATTTCACCAGTTTCCTCATTTCCCCTCCCCCCACCCTGTCTCAGTCAAATCCATCAAATTCAGCACCGCCTTCCTAACCTGAGATCTTCTTTCCCGACCTCTCCGCCCCCACCCCAGTCTGACCTATCACCCTCACCTTGATCTCTTTCCACCTATCACATTTCCGACGCCCCTCTCCCAAGTCCCTCCTCCCTACCTTTTATCTTAGCCTGCTGGACAAACTTTCCCCATTCCTGAAGAAGGGCTTATGCCCGAAACGTCGATTCTCCTGTTCCCTGGATGCTGCCTGACCTGCTGCGCTTTTCCAGCAACACATTTCCAGCTCTGATCTCCAGCATCTGCAGACCTCACTTGCTCCTCAAAGATTTGTGTACATATCCTTTCCAAGCTTACTTTCGTAAATTTATGATGGTTCTGTCCAATCCAGTTACTTTTTTCCAGTGTTAGGCTAATTTTTCTGTCATTCCATGTTTTCTCGCTACTTCCTCTTATAAATATTGGGGTAACATTAACTGACCTCCAATCCATAGATATCGTTTCAGATTCGATAGAACATTGAAATGTGACATTTAATTTACTCTAGTTGGACTCCACACTCTAGTTACCGAAAGCATTCACTGCATTTAGGGTGAGTTTAAGTACACTGGTGTTTGACTCGCAGTTGGTGGAATTTATTGTCTTTTAATCTTGTCAATTTCCACAACACCAACTCACTGATAATACTGATTTCCTCGAGTTCCTCCCTCTCCTTTTCTTACCAGCATTTTAGGAATATTACTTGCGACATCATTTGTGTTGACATAATCAATATACATATTTATTTGGTATGCCATATATTTATCCCACATTATAACATCCTCTGTTTCTCATTGTAAGGAATTTGTTTTCAATAATCGCTTTTTTCTCCCTTCAAATACCTTCAGGAGCTTTAACAATTCATTATATGCTTCTCACAAGCTTACTGCTAAACGAAATTTTCGCTCTGCATTAACTCTTTCTTCATCTTGTGCTGATATCTGACCGGCTCCCAGTCTTCATATCAGCTGCTATTTTCAGCCAATTTGTAAGCCTCCTCCTTGAGTGCAGTACAATGCTGTATTATCCCTTGTTAGCCATGACATGGCCATGTTTCCCGTTTTCTTTGTGTCAGACAGGAGTGAGAAACAGTTGCAGTTCCTGCAAATGCTTTTTAAATGCTTGTCCTCCCTTTAATTTCTGTTCCCCAATTCGTTGTGCACTGCTCACGATTCATATCAGTGTCATTTCTTCTATTTAGATTTCGGCTCATAGTCTCAGTCAGCTCTATCACTCTCCACCGTAATGAAGAGTTCGCTCACTGACTTCACTCTTTCATTAGGGACAGCATAGAGATATATTGTCAATTATTCCTTGTCATATATGCAAATAAAGCTTTGAAATCAAAATGGACATGTTCTCAGGCCTGCTGTCTCATTAGAGAGAGAGAGAGAGAGAGATCGCACGAGTTGACTGATGGTGCTTTAACTTGAGAGTCGTTGTGCCTCAGGCAAGGCGCAGGATTGAGAATGTGGGTACTTCATGAGGCCATTCTTCATCGTAATCTCGTCGATCAGCCAAATAAATTAATCCACCAATGGCCAGTAAACAGTACGTAATCGAGGGTGTTCTGTCCTCCATTTGTGTCCTTAATATAGGGACTCAGAAAACCATCTCATGCATACACCAGGTACGTCTCCAGAGGATTTTTACTCATCTGACTTGCTCAGTCGATGGGCAGATTGAAGTCACACGCAATAGCGAGAAGGCCACCAGATAAAGGAGCAGAATTAGGCCATTCAACCCTTCGAAACCTCTCCATTATTTGGTCATTGTTGATATGTTTCTCAACCTCATTCTTCTGCTTTCTGCCATCTCCTGTAACTGTTGATCCGCTCATCAATCAGGGGCCTATCTATGTCTATCTTGAATATTCTCAATGACTTGGCAAAGAGTTCCAAAGAATGACTACCCTCTTGCTGAAGAAGCTCCTCCACATCTCACTTCAAATGGTCATCCTTTCTCTCTGAGACTGTGCAGTCGGCTCCTGTGCAGTCTCTCGTGCTAGTTGAAAAACTTCTTCACAGCCACTTTATTTACACCTCTCCGTATTGTTTAAGTTTCAATCAGATCCTCCTCAAACTTCTAAACTGCATCAAGTACAGCCCCCGAGTTTTCAACATTTTATGACAAGCATTTCCTCCCCCCAGGATCATTCTTTTAAATCTTCTTCGGACCCTATCCAATGTCAACACATCTTCTGGAGTATTGTGTACAGTTCTGGTTTCCTCGTTATGAGAAGGATTTTATTCAATTGGAGAGGTTTCAGAAAGTATTTACCAGGATGATGTCATGAATGGAAGTCTTCTGTTATTAAAATAGGCTGTGTTTTTTTTTTTACTGGAGCAGAGGAACTCGACTCATGGCCTTATAGAGATTTGTAAAATCACGAGGAGCATAAATAAGATTATTATCAAAGGTGAGGGAGTTCGAATCTAGGGGCATATTTTTAAAGTACGAGAAGGAAGATTTATAAAGGACATGATGGGCAGCTTTTGTTTTCCGCACTTTGATCACTGTGTGCAATAAACCTCTAGAGGAAGTGATGGATGCAGGTACAGTTAAATTATTTAAAAGTCGTTTGGATAAGTAACTGTTTAGGAGTATATTGGAGGTATGTGGGCCAAATGCAGGCAGGCAGATCTATTTTAATTTGGCAATGTGTTCTGCATGAATGGAGTGAATGGTCTGTTAAACTGATGTATGCCTCTGACTCTACCCTTCGATATCGGGCCTAACTACTTGCAATATTCCAAATGCGGTCTGCCACAACTATATAAATCCCCAACTGGACATCTCTGTTCTTGCATTCGAGGCCCCTTGATATAAATTATAAAATTGAATTTTCCTTCCTTAATTCCAACTGAACCTGCCTGATCTCGGGCTCCCAAATCACATTGCGCGTCGGATTTCTAAAGGCTTTCATGAACAGAAACTAGTCGAAGCCTGCCTTCTTCCTCTCATATTGCATAACCTGACACATCCCATATTTTATTCCATTTGCCAATTCTTTGACGACTTTCTGCGTCTGCCCAGGTCATTATGAAGTCTCCCAGCTTTCTTGACACGACCTGTCTCTCCAACTTCGTTTGTGTCAACTGCAAATGCAGTGACAATGTACTCTGCTCCTTTGTCCAGATGTTTAATGTATAACGTGAACAGTTATGCTCTCAACACCGATCGCTGTGCACGTCTTAGAAGTCAGTGGCTGCCATCCTGGAAAGGACCCCTCTGTTCTCACTCAGCCTATCAACCAATCCCCTCCTTGTCACTAATAGCACGCTCTTATCTTATTTAGCAGTATGCTGTATGGCACCTTATCAGAGGACTTATGAGTATTGAATTAGATCACGTCCACTGGCTCTGATTTGTCTTACTTGCTTTGTACTTCCTCAAAGAGATCTGACATAGCTGTCAGACATGACGTCCAATTGATGAAGACATGCAGACTTTGCTCTATTTTACCATCCATTTCCAAGTAGTGTGCAACACTGTCGTTCGCATAGCTGACAGTAGTCTGTGTCTGCCTCTCCCCTTTCTTTCAGCAGGGGTGTTGCATTTAAAAATTTCCAGTCATCTGGGACCCACTCTGACGCCAGTTACTCTTGACTGATCACCACCATTGCCTCGACAATATCCTCAGCAATCTCCTTCAGAAATCGGGTATGCAGTCCATCTGGTCTCAGTGATTTAATTCCTTCAAACCTTGCAGCTTCCCCGTCATCTTCTCATTAGTGTTGGCATTTCATTCACTTCTTCCCTACGCGCCTCTTAATTCACGTATTTTGTTGTTGTCTTCCACTGTGAAAACTGATGCAATATACGTGCTCACCTGCACCATTTCGTTGTTCCCCATTACGTCTTCTGCAGTGCTCCAATTTGCACCCTTCTCTCTGTTATCTCTCCACCCTTCAGGCGCTCTGCCTGTATTCCTAATGAAGGGCTTTTGCCCGAAACATCGCATTTTCCTGCTTCTGGATGCTGCCTGAACTGCTGTCCTTTTCCAGCACCACACTACTCCAGAATCTGGTTTCCAGCATCTGCAGTCATTGTTTTTACCTTACTATTCTCTCTGTAAACTTTTAAATATATGAACAAACTCTTGCAACATTCTTTATATTTCCAGTTCACTCACTTACGTGCTAAATCTTAATAACTCATCTTGCCATTTCAGCTGTTCTGTGCTCGTTATTAAAGTCTTCCCAATGCTCTTGGTTTCACTAATCTACATCAGATTTATTTTTTTGCTTTTGTTTCTGTGCTCTCCCTGACTTCTCTTATCAGTCATGTTTGCTTTATCCTCTCTTAAGCATGTTTAGGTGGCGTGAGCATTGGATCCGGTGTTATTAGGCGCTGACGGAGTGCCATTTGGACTTGGGATAACGTCTGCCAACTTTACAGGATAGCAGAGTACATGGAACAAGACTTTGACCAGGACACAATGATTGTGGGTTTCTCTCCTGGACTGGTAGAAATGGGTTTACGGAACTGCATTTAGAGTGAGTTCAGAGGAGAGCATTTACACACACCAAACCCAAGCCAAGGAAGATTTGTTAAGAAAGTGAGGACTGCAGATGCTGGAGATCAGAGCTGAAAATGTGTTGCTGGAAACGCGCAGCAGGTTAGGCAGCATCCATGGAACGTCGATTCTCCTGCTCCTTGGATGCTGCCTGACCTGCTGCGCTTTACCAGCAACACATTTTCAGCAAGGTATATTTGAATTTCTCAACTTGATTGACAGTGATGAATTTTATACACTCCTTTTTGTTATTTTACCGTAAGTCTTGTCGACTGTGTCTTTATGAGATTTCCACCAATTACCATACCTGGAGCCTGTGATTGTCACAACTCAACTCCATTTTCCTTCTGCTTCTCAGATCATAAGGATCCAGAACATCTGCTTCATTTTTATTTCCTGATGTCTGTCTGCACACGCTAAAACATTCATCTTCCTTCTTTCCCTGCACATACAAACCGACCAACTAATTTAATCCAGCATAAATTGTTTTTTTTAAAATAATATTTCAGTTGCTGCAGTATTTTGCTATTATTTTCTTGCAGGTGTTTCTCGCAACACTGAGTCTGAAAGTACAGATGCTCCAACGATTAGCTGCTTTCTCACTGAGTGGTGGATACAGAAACAGATCCATGGACTAAAGTGTGAGCATTTGTTTCTTTAATTTTAGTCACAATTACCGAATGATGTAATTTGGCGCATCGTGCCCATGCTAGTTCCCTGAGCAGATTAGTTCACCCCACTTTCCAGCGCTTTCTTGAGCAAGACTGGCAGATATTGTCAATCTCCTATGTAGAAGTCGATGAATGATCTTCTTGAACTGCTGCAGTCCAGTAGTGCACGTAGTCTCAAATCATTGGCAGGTGAGGAGTTACAGGTTAAACACCTGGAAATGATGAAGGAATTGCAATGGATATCGAAATTAACAACATCAGATTGTAATTCTATCCCGTCTTCCATCTATCAAAATGTACAAGATGATTCACAGGAATGTGAAAAGGCAACACTTGACACTGAGGCACATAAAGAGTTGTTTAGGCACTTGACCGAGCATGTTTGAATGGGTTCTCTCACAATTATATGCTTCAAATCAATTTTACACGGTATTAATAGGATTGATTTGCAATCAGCAAATTTGGATCAAAGATCACTGCAGAGTCTGACGGAGCCACATCATTTACCCTAACCTGAATAATATGGAATTCTGAACAGAAAGGTACAAACTTCGTTCAAAGTCAGGTTAAACAGAGCACGTGTGTGTGGGCGAGGCTTCAGAAGATCATCTGGCCTGGCAAGACGCAAAGCGAATCAGCACAGTGAGAAACTTTACAAACGTCAGGATTGTAGAAAAGAAGAAAGTGAGGATTGCAAATACTTTCAATCAGTGTCGAAGAATGTGGTACTGGAAAAACACAGCCCGTCAGTAAACATCCAATCATGAGCCCTTCATTAGGAGATTAAATGTCCCAAAATATGAAACAAGGGGCACTAAAAAAAAAAACAGGAAAGAGGTCGTACTTGAAAAGTTAACTGGACTAAACTTTGAGTCAAATAGACCAGACAGGCTACGTCCCAGAATTTTGAAGAAAGAGGAAGACAATGAGAGAATGTGCATGCACTGGGAGTCATCTTTCAAGTTATGTGATCTCTGCAAAGTCCCCTGTGGAGTGGAATTCATGTTGTAACCCCACTGTTTTGCTTGTTCAGGAGGCATTTTATCAGGTCCCACACAACATCACGAAATACAATTTGACTGTTGAAAACATACGAGCATTCATTAAGGATTGTTTACCAGCTATAAAGCATAGAGTAGGAATAAGCGCACTTTTCTCAGGATGGTTTTCTGTTACTGGTGTAGTACCACAAGGATCAGTGACAGCACTGCTGCCTCACATGCTGGAGACCGGGGTTCAATTTAAGCCTCACGCGATTGTCTACATGAAGTGTGCACATTCTCAGTGTCTGCGTGGGATTCCTGCAGATGCTGCTGTTTCTGCACACAGTACAAACATTCAGGGTTCAGGTGAATTGCCCATTATATCCAGGAATGTACAGGCTAGGTGGATTGGGCATGCGACATGCTGCATAATAGGGAGAGAGTGAGGTCTCATTGCAGCGACTGCATTGCAGAGATCCTATGATCCAATGCTTGAACCAAATTGTTCCAACCATTATACATGACTTGGACATTTGGACCTCTTGTATTTTTTACAAACCTGTTGATGACACCAACTGAATCAGAATGTACGTTGTGAGGAGGATGGAGGGAGCCTTCAAGAGAAGTCTGACAGGTTCACGAATGGATCAGGACATGGCAATTTATCCATAGCACACGATAGCTCCACAAAGAACTTCATTAATCTGTTTAAATCTGACTACACTTTCGTAAAGTATCTTGAATTTGCATCATACCCATGATTTTCTTTCTCTAATTGCCTTGCTCAACAATTTTAATAAAAGAATATTGAGAAGCTTTTTTGTGACAGATGTTCAGCTAACTGTCTGTCATTTCCTTCCTGACTTCCTTCTGTTCTGACTAAATAAAACTCTATGATCTACATTGGATCCCAGGATGCCTCTCCACTGATTTTGCAATTCTCAGATGTGCTGTCAAATCCATCCATGGTCTTACACCCCATTAATCCACCACTGCTTCCAGCCCAACATTCCTCTGTGCTCTTCCCACTCCTCTACTTCTGCTCTCTGTATTCGAACGTTCCTTACTCCCCCACTACTAGATATGGATTTTACACTGAATGAAAGTGTCTGAAGCAGGGTTGTAGTTCACTAAACACTACAGGCTACTGCTCTTGGCGTTAACATGTAGTTCTACCACATCACCATGTCATGTAAAAAAAAAAATCAATTCATTCTCATGCTATGTTGTAGATTCCTGCAAAATACTTGACTACTTTCTGTGTGCTGGCTAGTACAGTATCTTTCTCTATCCCCTATTTCATTTTGACTGGAACAAGGCACATTTTACTGCTGAAAATGTGTTGCTGGAAAAGCGTAGCAGGTCAGGCAGCATCCAAGGAGCAGGACAATCGACGTTTCGGGCATGAGCCCTTCTTCAGGAATGGCTCATGCCCGAAACGTCGATTCCCCTGCTCCTTTGATGCTGTCTGCCCTGCTGCGCTTTTCCAGCAACACATTTTCAGCTCTGATCTCCAGCATCTGCAGTCTTCACTTTCTCTACAGTTAACTGCTCCCTCAGTCACTTATAACTGTCCTTTATTTGACGTCTTTATTTCTAAATTTGTGTGTGGTGTGCCAGTGACGGCCTGATGTGGAATTCCAGATTGTTATGAAGTTGAAAGTGTATACTGTACCTTTAAGAGAGGGAGAATGTTGTCTGCACTGAGAACGTATGAGAGCAGTGTCAGAGTTTACTGGAATATTGAAAATATATAACATTTAGTTGTGTAATAGGTACCTGAAATGGTTGCTATTTTGACGACAATTCAAATTTAACCAACGAGTTTCAATTACGTCTCAGTAAACTAAAAGCCAATCGATTTCGAATTGATTATTCTACCAACATCGAACCAATGAGAAAATCCGGTTTTTGGGGTATCAGAAAGGCAGGCATTTTGAACGTCAGACAAAGTTACTGTCATCCAGAGAGAACTATAGGAGAAAAAGACAAGCCAAAAACAAAAAGACAGATTGTGAAATGAAGTGGAATGACGCTGGCATTTTGTGCAGCTAACACCAAATAAATGTTAGCATGAAAGCTGCTGGGTTGCGCTGTTGAATCTTATCATTACCTCGATCACATGTGCCCCACACGCTGACAATCGATAACTCGGCCGAATCTCAGTTCATCTGCTGCTAAAACTCTCACTTTTTCCCCTTTTGATATCACTGGAGGAGACTTTAAATGAAAGGGCTGGCGATTTTGGTCGAATGACAAATTGTAGTTCTGAGGAATGATGCTTTAAAATGAACATCAAACGCGAGTGTAAGAATTCAGTGAAGGAACAAAAAATGCAGTGACACTGCTGGAAGAGTGCCACAGAGCCCCGAACAACCTTGTGGTACAGTGGAGCTAACGGCAGTTAATCTCTCTCAATAATGATCAAATAAAAGGGTACGAATAATGAGAGTTTTTCACAACTACAATGTAGTGTGTCATTGTAATGCGAAATGATTTTTGAAGTGATTTCAAGAGCACTGTTTTGATCAGTCATGGCAAGACAAACAAGAATAGCACAATAGGAGGAATGGCGTCGGGGCAGCATCTTGGTAATAGAGATCACAAACCAGTCAGCTTAACGTCAGACTGAAAGCCAACTAGCACAAGAATTAGACTAGTATGGTTGACAAAGTGTGTGTTTATTTCACCATGGCAAAGTGGTAAAAAGATAAATGTCTGTGGCATTAATGGAAACGGAGCAAGTGAGGTGCCATACTGGCTTAGTGGCAGGAAATCAAGACGAATTGTTAACAGGTAATCTCTGGTTCATTCCAGTAAAGGCTCCAACATGATGATTGATTTCACAACCACCGGGATTGAAATGGATCGAGTGATTTCAAGTTCCCGATGATGGGATGGGACACGTTTACCCATCAAGAGTGACAGCAGCAGCACAGACAGAATGGTGCCGATGTGTGCGATGTGTGCGTTAGATTATAGAATGCCTCAGTGAAATGGCAGGAGCGATGTAAAGGAGGATTAGTGAACATGCAAGGGAGGGAAATCTCTGAAAGCGCGTTGTTTGAAAATTTATTTATGAAATGGAGAAGTGTGGGACTCCAACCTCACCTGTACTACCTTCTATTGACATGGAGCAAGGAGCATTGTGATATCAGATTGGGACCTCCAACTTATATGGAGCAGCTTCTGTTGGCATAAAGCAGGGGGCATTGTGGCAGCAGGCTGGAAGTTCCAACCTCACCTGGAGCAGATTGTATTGATAAGGAGCACGGAACAATGAGACATCAATTTGGAGAAAGGATACTCAGTTATTTTAATCTGAATTAAAGTAGTATTTAGCAGGACCCATGTTTGTAGATTGAATGAATATCTTTCCCAGGGAAATCTCGCAAAAATAAGGGAAAATGTGGCAAAGATTCAGCTCGTGGAGGAGAATCTGTGCAGAAAGAAACGTAGGTAATATTTTCTTTTTCTGCCTTTTATCCTAAGACTGATCGCGTATTTGGCTAAATTGCAGCAAGTAATTTTCAGCTCATGTCATGATATTAAATTCCCGGAAAACCCATACAAGTTATTAAAGCAAACTAAATTGCCAAAAATTAACGGTATATAACTATCTCAAAGGGAGAGGAGAGAGGGTGGTGCTGGAGTTTGTTTTTCAGACTGGAGTCCCGTAACCAGTGGAGTGCTACAAGGATCAGTGCTGGTTCCTCTACTTTTTGTCATTTAATTGGAGGTGTAGTGGACAGCGAAGAGAGTTACCACAGAGTAGAACAGGATCTTGACCAGTTCGGCCAATCGGCTGAGAAGTGACAGATGGAGTTTAATTCAGATAAATGTGAGGTGCTGAATTTTGGGAAAGCAAATCATAACAGGACTTCTGTACTTAATGGTAATGTCCAAGGGAGTGTTGCTGAAGAAAGAGACCTTGGAGTGCAGGTTCATAGAATTCTGATATTTGAAATTAAACTTAAAAGTGGAGTCGCCGGTAGATAGGATAGTGAGGAAAGCATTTGGTGTGCTTTCCTTTATTGGTCAGAGTATTGAGTACATGAGTTGAGAGGTCATGTTGCGGCTGTACAAGACATTGGTTAGGCCACTGTTGGAATATTGCGTGCATATCTGCTCTGCTTCCGATCGGAAAGAAGGTAGGAAACTTGAAAGGGTTCAGAAAAAAAAATGAGGATTTTGCGAAGGTTGGAGGATTTGCGATATAGGGAGAGGCTTAACAGGCTAGGGTTGTTTTCACTGGCGCTTCGGAGGCTGAGGCGTGACTTGTTCGAGGATTTCAAAGTTATGAGGGTCAAAGATATGGTAAATAGAAAAAGTCTTTTACCTGTGGTCTGTGAGTCCAAAATTAGAGGGCATAGTTTTAGGGTGAAAGGGGAAACATATACATGAGCCCGACTGGGCAATGTTTTCACACAGAGAGTGATAAGTGCATGGAATGTGCTGCCAGAGGAAGTGGTGGAGGCTGGTACACTTGCAATATTTAAGAGGCATTTGGATGGATATACGAGAAGAAAGGGTTTGGAGGGATATGGACGGGGTGATCGCAGATGGGACTAGATTGGGTTCGGATATCTGGTCAGCATAGACGAGTAGGACCAAACAGTCTGTTTCCATGCTGTACATCTCTCTGACTCTATGACTCTATTTGATGTTGACATTATGCTTGAGTTTATCTTGATCTATGGAGGAAAAGCAGGAAACTAATGTTGAAATTTACAAGATCAACGATGATCCCATTCAATGACTGAACAGACAAGAGGCTGAATGGAAGTTTCATCATGACAGATATGTTTTCATTATGAATCGCGCTGAAACACGAAGTGGGGAGGATTGGACTGAAGCAGTGGTGGTGATTTTCTTTCCTGGTTAAATTTTTGAATATGACTGCTATTTCTCCTGTCCATGTTAACATCATAACTCTGAAGCATGAAATCGTGAAGAACATATTGGGCAAGTGGCGCAAAGTCTAACGTGCCTGACTCAAGATCAGAACATTGTAGGTTTCACTCCTCTCCAGCTCGAGGTTAACGCAGGTATTTATTAATATCACACCCTTATCTTCCTCATTGTTCTGAAGCCGAGGTGATGATTGAGGTTCTGACATGCAGACACGAGAATCTCTTTCAGTACACATCCCGGAGAACATCACAGGAAATGTCGCAGCGTCATCACAAGCGAGGAAGCCAAATAGCCCACACACTGCAAATCGGCACTTTTCAATTTCACAGAGCCATCGACCCAATCGCTGCGGCTCCTCGTAATGGCAAGCAAACAAAATAAATATCTCAGTCTCATGTTGGTTCATGTAGTGCCGAAGCCCCTTCTCCTTCTTTAAGAGGCTGGAATATTGACTCTGATGTTCGTGGAGACATTGATTGATTCGAAGCATTGAAAGGAATCCTATCACAGATGCCCGTGCTGTTGATGCTGAACAAAACAGCCCTTACAGGGAATTGATCTCGGGCCGCAATGGTAAAAGTGCCAATTCAGAACCACGACACGACCAGGGACGAGTACAGCGGTCAGACGCACGTAGAGTGACAGCAGTATGTAAATGGATCGACTAGTTTTAAGGTCCTAATTATGGGGTTTGATCACGTTTGCCCAACAAAATTGACTGCAGCTGCACAGACTGAACAATGTCAATGCGAGTGCTTGATTGCCAAATGCCTCAGTAAAATTGGAGGAGGGACCTTAAGCAGGTTTACTGATCGTGTGATGGGGAGAAATCTCCGAGAATTGGTGGGTTTGAATCAAGATACATAGACAGCAGAGATGTGAAAGGGCGAGGGTTTGAAGGAGCAAAATCATCACCTCGACGAATATTTTCATGTTAATAAAGATTGATTCGCTCCTGCTTTTGTGAAGCATGACTTACTCTGCATAAAAAGGAAACAAGTGACAATACTGGATGTCAAATTGCAGATGAGCTTTCTGCTGCCACAACGCAAAGAGCTAACCACTGCACGATACCGGCACCACATGGAATAGCATGATGCAAAAAGCAGTAAAGATAGTGGCAGAGGATATGTTAGGATCAGGTTTACATGAACAGTATGAATACTTGACAAACAGTGACTGAGACATGCAAACTCATGGTTGGCTGAATGGGTAACTTCGGTATTTCTCGAGCCGATGGATATTTCATCACTTAGTTTGTTGAAGGCGAAGATTGATATAGTCCTCCAGAAAATGAAAGCGTCAGGGAATAGCGCAGGGAATTGCTGGAATGTATTTCTGCAAAAGAAATGTAGTTTACCATCGGTTACTTTGCCAATTTCATCATACAAGAAGGTGACCACTGCTGTGGAATATCATATAGTGCCAGGTTTCAGGCCTGGAATACGAGAAAATGTATGGTGCAGCAGCGAAGATCAAACTGGAAATGCGGATGAGGATGAGCCAGCGGATATGAGGTCAGTAATGAAATCATTGAGTGTGAAGTATTTCACTGAAAGTACAGAGTGAATTGAAATGCCGGGGACTGGGATTTCCAACATTGCGTGGAGCAGTTACTATTGACGTGGTATACGTCGCATCAGGCTGGGAGGTCCAACCTGAACTGCAGCAGCTTCCATTGACACGAAGCAGGGAGCATTGGAATATCAAGCTTGTAGGTCCAACTGTATCTAGAGCAGCTTCTATTGACATCTGTACTGAGGGAAACGGAGGTAATGTTTTCGCTCTCTGAGCTTTCTCATATGGCTAAATCTGCTCTGGGCAGAGAGGGAATTTCTTTGCTCATTTCATTTTATTCAATTTCTTGAAACTCGCACAAGTCGTTAAAATACTTTCAGACTTCGAAAATTAGCTTGAATGCGATGTTGTGATTAGGCATTAGTTTATCAAAAGTGATGGAGCAAAATCAGTAAAGTGAATTTGAAATTCATCAGATGAGCGGAGATCCCATTGTGTTGCTGAGTAGACACAAAGTGAATGGAAGTTTCATGAGGATGAATGTCGTTTCGTTACAAAACATCCCGCTGCACAAAGAGTGGAGCATTGAAATGAAGCATTAACGGTGATTATTTTTCCTGGTTATTCAACTTGTGAACATGAGTACGATTGGTCATGTCCGTGTTTGGATCACAACTCTGCAGAATACCAACCTCAAGCACTTGGAAGCACAGTGTCACAATGGATAATGCGCTTGGTTACGGTCCAGAGATGGTAGTTAGGGTTTCAACTTGGTTCAAGACCAATACTGGCAGGCTTCAAATTCGCATACAAGCTAATCTCCCGCACAATGTAGCACATACAACGGGCCAGTGGTACATGGATAACATGCTTAACTACAGATCTGCTGTATGGAGTTTTGATTCCAACCTGGCTTGCGGGCAGCGCTGACTTTATTGCACTAATAACTGACTGTTCTGAAGCCAAATGCGGTTTGCACCTTGAACTGCAGGGTCAAGAGTCCCTTCATTAAATGCCCCTGCGAACGTCAGAGTCAATATCCCAGAGTCATCACGGGGCGGGGGGGGGGGAGCTGAATTCGTCACTCACGCTGCCCTTTACACCTGTCAACTTTCTGAGGTTTACTGTGGCACGTGCGATTGTGAAGGAAACAAGACACAGAGCCAAGTCTCAGTTTTGACAATTTTGGGAAAACCTTTAGGAAGCGGAATCAGAGGAGAATGGAGAGTGAACTTTCTGAATGAACAGAGACTGCCGAGGCACCGTTCCCCTTCTTTAAGAGGCTGGGACATCGTCTCTCATTTCTCGACGTCATTAATTGATCCGAGGTACGAAAAGCACTCCCTTTGCAGGTGGTCTGCTTTTTTTGATGTCGCTGTCAGGATCAAAACAAACCCCAACTCCCGGACTGAGAATCAAAGCCGGGTGACAGCGAAGAAAGCGAAAACAATGGAACAGCTAGCCCACCATGGACAGCTACACGAATACCAGATTGTGCAGAATGAGTGCCCTCAAGGTCGTTGTACATGCTTTCGTCAGATGCAATCGCTTGACTACCTTTATTCATTTTCATCACTTGGCCTTGTATGCATTAACAACTCAAGTTCAGATCCCTGTATTTCTGAAGGTTATGTGGGTTTGCCTCTGCGCATCCCTTCAGACAGTGAATCCAGATACAACCATCCGCTGGCTGATGAGATTTTTCTGCATATCTCCTCAATCCTTTCCACATCTTAACTTCAGTCTACGTCCCTGTTGATCGGTCAAGAGGAAACGTTTCTTTTAGTCTGCATTGTCCATGTAGCTCATTACTTAGTGCAGATGAAACATGTATCCTCACAGTTTCCTCTGCCTTAAGAAAGCAACCCCAGTCAAAACAATCTGTCTTCATAACCTAAACTTTTCAACTTGGTAAATTTCTGCACGGTTTCCAGTGCGATCAAATGACTACTGTAATGTGAATTGCAGAACTGCACGCAATATTTCGGGGGAACCGAATGAACAAATGAAATAAATGACTGGAGAAAGCCACAGAAACTTGTCTTTTCCAATAAAACATCTTTAGCTCAAACCTGCGCTTTGCACTTATCCTGAGATTGATGCTCCAGTAATCTCTTGTCCGTGTCAGTAAAAGCTGCTCCACGAGGATTAATTACAGAACAGCTGCATCTAAATGGATTGAATTGCTTGAAGATGCCGACCATGGGATTGAGCACTTTCACCCAAAACAGTGACCGCAGAAGTGCAGAATGAACAGTGTAAATGTCAGTATTGTATTGCACAATACCTCAGTGAAATGGGAGGGTGGACGTTTAGGCGAGTTAGTTCTTGTGGGAGGGAGAGATTTCTCCGATAAAGGGTGGTTATGATATGTGAAACGCAAAGGTGTGAGACAGCGTGTGTTTGAAGAAGGAAACCTATCACCACGTAGAGTATTTTCATGTAAAACAAAGATTGATTTTCTCAGCGTTTGCTAAGCACATATTACCTGGAGTAAAGCGGAAAAAATTCCGATTGCTGTGACAGTGATTCGAGCAGAACTTGCTGTGTTGACAATGCCAAGGAAGATTCTGGATCAGTGGTGCTGGAAGAGCACAGCAATTCAGGCAGCATCCGAGGACAGGCTGTCCTCGTATGCTGCCTGAATTGCTGTGCTCTTCCAGCACCACTGATCCAGAATCTGGTTTCCAGCATCTGCAGTCATTGTTTTTACCCCAATGCCAAGGAAGAACCATTTCATGATCCTGGCGCCACATGGAAAAGCACGATGCAAAAAGCAATAAGGATCGTGGCAGAGGTTATGCCAAGAAAAGAACCACACGCACAAAGGAATACTTGTCAAACAGTGACTGAGATGTGGGAACTCAGATTCGGTTGAATATATAGCTTCTATGTCCGGAGAGACTGCAGAGTTTGCAACACTGAGGTTGTAGGATGTTAAGTTTGCGAGATATCTACAAAACTTCAAAGGTTCATGGGATACTGCAGGATATTGCTGAAATGTATTTCTCAATAACACTGTATTTTAACATTGGTTGCTTCACCAATTTCCTCACTTCTTGACGTAATCATATAATGGCATGTCATATAATCCCAGCTCAAGGGCGTGGAATCAGAGAAATTCATTTGCAGTGTACTCAAAACTAATTGGAAATGGTAATTGCGTTCAGCGCGAGCATGTGGCTGCGAAAATGCAATCGGTGAGCGTCGTGCCATTCTCTGATGATACAGAGGCACGTGAAATATCGAGGCTAAATGCTCTCGCCTTAACGACAGCGGCTTCAAATCCCACGCATCAAGAAGCAGTGGACATCATGCTGGGAGCACCAATTTCACCTGCAAGAACTTGTATTGACATGGAGCAGGGAACATTGGGACATCAGCTGGTCGAATAGATGGTCAACTATTTTAATCTTAAGTAAGTAGTTTTCAGCAGGATACTTGTTTGTGGATTGTAAGAGTATCTACAACTGGGACAGCCTAAATTACAAAGAAGAATTCTGCAAAGAGTCAATTCTTGGAGAAGCACTGTGCAGAGTGATGCAGAGAAATGTTTACGTCATCTGCCGTTCTTATATGTTTGACTTTGCACTGGATTAATTTCCATGAAGGGATTTTTTTGCTTGGTTCACAGTATTCACTTTCCTGCATACTCGCAAAAGTCGTTACTGTACTCGAAACCTCTGAAAGTTAACTGGTATATACAATGTGGTGATTAGGCTCACATTCACGTCAGTTATGCTGAAAAAGTGGATTCGAAATTCATCACATCAGCAGTGATTCCATTAAATGACTGAGCAGACAGAGTGTGAATGGAACTTCATGAGGACATATGTGTTTTTTTTTGAAAATTCGCTGCTTTGAAAGGTGATGAAGATTAGACTGAAGCAGTGACAGTTATTATCTTTATTGCTTGTTCAACTGGTGAACATGACTGCTATTAACCGTGTCCGTATTAACATCACGGTTCTTAAAACTGCCTCTGTGCATCAGGCCAGTGGCGCAATGGATAACGCGCGTGACTACGGATCAGGAGACTGTAGGTTCGAGTCCTACCTGGCTCGCATGCAGGTTAATCCTGCTTAAAAACTGATTTTTCTAAAGCCGAAATAAGGTATGAGCTCCCCATCTGCAGGAATGAGAATGCCTTCATTACATGTCCCTGAGAACATGAGAGTCAATGACAGTGATGATCCCTATCGCTTGTTCAACTGCTAAACATGACTACTATTAACCATGTCCGTATTAACATCACGGCTCTTAAAATGCAGCGCGTGCGTTGGGCCAGTGGCGCAATGGATAACGCGCCTGACAACGGATCAGGAAATCCTAGGTTCGAATCCTACCTGGCTCGGGGGAAGTGCAGACTGTTATCAAGCCTAGCAACTGCTTTTGCTGAAGCCGAAATAAGGTATATGTTCCTAATCTGCAGGAACGATTATGCCTTCATTAAATGTCCCCGAGAACATGAGAGTCAATGTTCCAGCGTCATCACAGGAGGGAAGCCGAATAGTCGTACACGTTGCTCATGGGCACCTTTCCATTTCATAAAGCCAGCGATCGAATAACTGTTGCTCGCGGTGATGGTCTGCTTTGAGTATTTTTCGAAACTCTTTGGCCAGTGGAATCAGAGAAGAATGAAGGGTTAACTGTCCAACTGATCTTTATAGAGTGTGAGTTCTAGAGTCTACCACCCGCTGACTGATAAAGTTTTCCTACCAGTCTATTCAAAGCTTTCTGCATTTTATCTGAAATCTACAAACCCCGGTGATCGATCAAGAGCAAATGTTTCCTTCAATCTGTAATTCCTTGCTCCTCATTATTTCGTACACGTCAATCATGTCTCCTCACAATCAGCTCTGCTCTGAGAAAAACAACATTTTGAAAGTCTTGTGTTCACTGAAATTTCTTGCCTGTTTTTAACAGTTCGGTGAGTGGAGTAGTCCCACTGCTAACATTCAGCACAAATTTTCAGTAAAAGCCACTCAATCCGGGGAACCGTAGTACTACTCTTTTCGTCAACAATGTGTAAAAGTCCCCTGTAACTTTCGATTTCGCATCCCGTGGGGCTATTTGTCCGTGTTCAACGACATATCCCAGGAAGGAGACTTTAGCTTTGGCAGATGTACTTTCAGCTAGGTTTACAAATAAGTTTGACTTCCGAATTCGATCAAAAAAGCCCGATAAATGCTGTAAATATTCAATCCATGAGAGACTGAAAGTCACCAGGCACCATATACACCAATCAGTTGCGTATTCGGCAATTACCCTGTCAGTTAACCTCTGAAATGTGGCTGAAGTGTTTTCCGTACAAACGTAATTACTTTAAATTTCTGCAGGCCAGTTGGCGTTATAAAATTGCCTTTGATCTTTCTGACAAAGTTCACTACCAGTAACCTTTGAGGAAGTCCAACTTAGAAGTGTAAGTTGCTCCTCCAATCTTTTCCACACAGTCCTCTAACTGCAGATATGTCTTCTCATCAGTCTTTCTAACAACATTGATTTTGTGATAGTCCACACACAACTGTTGGGTCTTGTCTGGCTTTGGCACCATGATGATGGGTGAACTCTATTCATTGAAACTCACTTCGGTTATGCCGTTTTGGTGCATACGTGACATCTACTTATGAACTTGTACAACTTTAAAGGGTTATACCTGCAAGGATGTTACAGAGTCAGAACAGCATCTCCTATATTTACATCATCTACAATTAGATTATTAATTCCCAGTATATTTCAGCAGATCTCCCCATGCAACAGTAATAACTCTTTCGATTTTCTTCTGGAAGATAACTGAATAACTTTACCATTTTTGGACAACTTTTGCATTGTCCAATTTTATTTCAGGAACGTCCAATGCAGAACTCCCTGACATTGGTTCTTCCCAGTGTGTCGTAGTCAAAACCACATTCTCATCTTGCGTTCGTTCTCTGCCAAATTACCGTTAGAGCATATTCCCATCACATTCTGTGAGATTCCTTCATGACTGGAGTCCCTATCAAGTAGCTAACCTCACTCAATTTCCTCTTAATTTGATAAGGTCTTTTAAACCTTGCTTTAAAGTTTCACCGATTAATGAATTTTAAATAATTGCATTGTTCCAAGCGGCTCAATTGTGATTTTTTGATTTCTCATACACTTCCTGCTTCATATTTGCTGCGATATTTTTTAATACTGTTTCGACAACTCCCCAACATTATTTAGTTCAACTCTAAAATTTGACACATCATCCAAATGCGTGGTCTCTGTAATCTGACTTACTAATTTTGCCTTAATAAATTTTAATGGTCCTCTTACTTTATGCCCAAAATTGGTTTCAGACGGACTTAGTTTGGTGGATTCTTTTGGTACATCTCAGATCGCAAACAGCACTGACGCAACTCCCTTACCGAAATAATCTGGCTACTCCGAACCATAAAACCTCAATATAGTCTTTAATAATTGACGTCACCTTTCCAGTCCACCCTGTGATTCTGGATTGTACACAGTAGATTTAAATCGTTTTATTTCCAAGTTATCTATACACTCCTTGAAAAGTTTGGACGTGAAGTTTGACCCTTGAGCTAATTGTATCTCTGATGGTAGTCTTCATCTAGTTTGTTAAAAAACCGGAATTCGTCCACTATCCTTTTAGCTGTCATATTGCATGATTGAACAACATTTGGAAATCTCGTCAATACATCCTTTTTTCTGTTAATTAATACTTATTCCCATCTTTTACTGGATATAGGGAAACTTCACAATGAATGAAGACACTTAAGAAAGATTCCTCGAACGCTGGGACAGATATTAAAGGTGCAGGCTTTATTGTTTCCCATGGTTTTCCTATTATTTGAAATGTATGATACGTCTGGCAAAATTCAAATGCATTCCTCTGCAATCCAGGCCGTAAAAATGTCTTTGTATTTTAGCCTCCGTTTTCATCACGCCGACGTACCCTCCAGTTTGTGGCACATGCGGCACTCGCAGCACCACTTTTCTGTACCCTACTGGAAAAATAAACTCATCCCATTTCTCACTTGCTTGAATATGTGTTGCTCTCCATTTCCTCCTTAACATATCATTTGCAAAGTAATATCACACGGGGATGCATTCATTCTCCTTCCAAGTACATGTCTTCTGATCCAACTGCTTTAATTATTCATCTTTCTGCTGTAACTCAGTAGCATAGTAGAGCTGAATATACTTGCATTACTAACGCTTGTCCCCTGCTGTGTGCCACTTACCTGACAAAAAAAATTGTAATCATATTTCTGCTTCCATATCCGTGCCTTTTGATTTGTCCTGCTTCAGCTTGTGAATTTGTGATCGCGTTTAGACACAATCTGGGAAAATTCCTTGATAAACGTCCTGCATTGCTGCACTTGCCTGCATCTCGACTGGCTTTTCATCTGGAGTTGGCAGCACGCTTACCGGTGATTGAGCTATATCATTTGCAAGCACAAATTGTATTCTTGGAGCTGAGAGTTTGTCCAGATCTCCCACCAGAAATTCCCCACTCTTTCTGCCCACTCTCTCCTCATTGTACATAACTGAGCAATTTTTCGTCCCACCATGAATTCCCGTATACATAGTTCTTCGGGAGTACATATTTCTCCCTCCTTCTGATTCACAGTCAAGCACGATCCTGTGTCCCTCAATATTGTTCCCTCTCTATCTGCTACCCCTGGCCAAGGTAAATGAACTTTAACTTTGCAGGTATATTGTTAAAGCAGATGTGGCACTTCCCCCTTATCAGCCTCTGATCGGCTTGTGCACTCTGATGCAGCTTTCCACCCTCCACTGTGTTTTCTATTGCCATGCCAACAAAACATCCAGGCTTGTTTCGTTTCCCTGCATCTGACTTTCCAGTGCTTTCCCTAGTTCTCCAACACTGATTTCATGTGGCCTACTTTATTGCAATGAAAACCTCAGAACTTGTTCCCGTCAAGAGTTTCCTATTTACCCTGTGATAAGTTATCCTAATGATTTTCACAGAGATTTAACTTTCCCTTTCCACGTGAGGATTTCTCTTTGCCCCAATTTCTATCTCTCAGACTTAAAATGATTCTGGAAAGCCATCCTTGTTTTATGGACTACTTCATAACAATCAGCCATTTCAGCTGCTAATCTTGTCGTTTTAACAATATGCCCTTCCAGAGTAAGCTTATCTTCAGCCTTTATCTCCAGCCTTTTTAGGTGAATTCCTTTAATAAATGCCAATTTCTGAAGTTCAAACCCTGTCTCCCTTTCTGTCTGCTCTGCTGCTCTCTCTTTTTCCCTCTTTCTACTTAAAATCGTATCTCAAACTGCTTCAAATCTGGTGTCCTTTCCTTATCTCTCGAGTCTAACTCAAGCTGCTTCATTTTCAAATAAATTTTCACCATCTCTACAGATTCTCATGGATTTTGCAGCTTAGTTAAATGGTGAGCTACTGCGGTAATGATCTCTCCTTTCCTCACAGAAAGAGGCAAATACAACCCCAGAATTACGTCTGCTATTTCCAGAAGCCCGGCCTGAATTATCTTTTGTAAAACTACCAACTTTACATCGTCCATAGCAAGACAACTCTTTGTACCTAAATGAGACATTGCTTTCCCAATCATTGCCTACCCCAATCCAAATCTACACCCGAAATAAAGACGCAAGCACCTATCAGTTGCTCTTTTAATCCATCAACTACCTCCCAATTTATTATGGACGAGGCTAAACCATTCAATACGTTATTAAGCAGACAACACAGACCGCAACGTTATACTTTTTCGTTAAGCGTACAGTGAAAATTACCCGAGTAAGCTAGTTACAAAAATTATTCACAAAATGACGGATTGAAAAACAAAAGACAGAATATAGAATATCCACAGAAATTAGTCTATCCAAAGTAGACTTACTTATGCTGTTCTGAAAATACACAACAATCCTTAAAAAAAAAGTACCTTAAAAACAGTAAAAATGAAACAGAAGCTTACAGTTAAAAATTAGAAGGGCAGAAGGAGAGAGGTTAATAGTTAGTGCACCACTGCTGCAGGATCTAAAAACCGAATTCAACTTTCCAGAATGACCACTCCTTTTCCATTATACAATTCATTTCTAAAACATTAAATCTTTGGCCTTAAGCCTCAGCTGTTTACGGAGAAACGAAAGGCCTCACAGTGAACACTTTCATCTCTGTAACACTTTATCCGATTCTGAGCCCGAACTGTTTTAAAATGCCTTTGATAAAAAAGATATCAAGAGACATTATCATTGAGAAAAAGTACAGCTCCGTTTCTTTTTAAAAAAGAGAACATCTTTGTGAGAGCCCAGTCCGTCCAAACTATCTTCATAAGTGAAACTCTTCGAACAGACAATATCCTGGTAAATCTGTTCTGCACCGTTTCCAATGCTATCACATCCCTGCTATAATGATAATTGCAGAAAGACACACAGTACTCCAACTAGAGCCGATTGAGCAAATGAAATTAACAACTTAGAAAGCCACAGAAACTGCACTTTTCCACTAATGTGACTTTTACACAATACTGCCCCGTGGAGACAGTGAGAACTGCAGATGCGAGAACTCAGAACCGACAGTGTGGTGATAGAAAACACAGTATGTCAGGCAGCATGCGAGGAGCGGGAGAGTTGATGATTCGGGCATAAACCCTTCATCAGGAATGAGGTTTGTGGCCTTGGGGACTATAGATAAATGGGAGGTTCGGAGGCTTGGGGGCGTGATAGTTGTGAATGCGTGGAGTAGATAAAGGTGGAGAATAAGATACTAGTTGTGACAGGAGGTGGAGCGGGTAGGTTGGAAAGGTGATGTGCAGGTCATGAAGGCAATGCTGAGTTGGAATCATGAAACTAGAATAATATGAGGGAAGGGCGAATGAGGAAATTGGTGATCCCATGTGGCATCAAGGGGAAGATGAGGCCTTCTTCTTTCAGGCGTCAGATGTTGAGGGAATGTCAATGAAGGAGGCGCAGGACCTGCATGTGCTTGGCAGATTGAGAGGGGGAGAATGAATTTCATCAATGATGAGCTTCTAACTGCATATCCAATCTATCATTATGAACATGTTGTTATATCTTTGGAACAGTATCTACCACTACCCCGCCTGAGGAGAAGGCGAGGATTGCAGATGCGAGAGATTAGAGTCAGGAAGGATGGCACTGGAAAGCACAGCGGTTAGGCAACATCGGAGGACCAGGAGTGTCAATGTTTCCAACATTCCTGACGAAGAACGTATGTTTGAAACATCGACTTTCCTCCTCCAAAGATGCTGCCTTACCAGGTGTACTTTTCCGGATCCACACTTTTAACTCGACACCACCTCAGCTCAACTGCATAGGAAAATTAAGATGCACCTGTCACCACTCAGTTAATTCTTCTGTCGCATGCGAGACAAACTGCAACATTCATTTCCCCATAAATATCAGGTCATTCAGATCACTGAAGAAAAGAAAAAATGCAGAGGCTGAATATCTGAGAGAAAAGAAATAATTGTTGTAGAATTCAGCATCCTGTCATTTCAACTGAATGTTTGGATATTAAAATTGGTAAAGGAAAAGAGAAAGCTGCAGTTCAATAACTGCAACGTTCTGTTTCTCAAAAGAAAAAAAAGAGTTTCATGAACTGGAATGCTTCGATCAGGCAATGCATGCTCACCTTGTCAAGTGCAGATAGGAACGGAGGAATATATATTTGCTTCGCCACTGCTGAACAGATGAAAAATATCATTTTGCCTTCCAAATCAGTTGATGCTCCTGCAGAAAAGTCAATGTGACTCATAAACCCAGCACAGTCAGTTTGGTGTGTATTTTAGAGTCCTGCAACATCACATTTTATTTAAAAGATCTTGATTGATTGTTCCTTATAAATATGGCATTCTCCATTTCATTGTGCATTGGACAATATTGTACCCACTCACTTATTAATTGGTACATCACTCAATTTTAGTACCCCTAACGTTCCATTCACGATTTAACTACCAAACTACTTTCACGAAAAAAATGCTTATTTTTAAAACCGAAGACTGAGCTGAAGCAATGCCTCTTGGAAATCAACCATCATTCTCTCACTCTCTATACCTTATTTAGTGTGTCCCAGTGCCTGTCACCTTAAACCTGTGCCCTCCAGTTCTGAACTTCACCATCCTGCGCAAACGATTTAGTCCACTTGCCTATCCATGCCCCTCATGATTTTATAAACCGTGAGAACGTTACGCGCTGCCTGGAACATTCCAGCGAAAAAGCCCCTGCCTACCCCATATCCATGCTTAACTCAAGCCCTCAGGTCGCCACAACATCCTTGTAACTCATTTGTGCACAGTTTCAATTTTCACAAAATCCTTCCTGTAGAAGTTGACCATCACTGCAAGCAGTATTCTAAATGTGATCTCGCCAATGCTCTATATCGCCACAACATGACATTCCAACTTGGATAATCGACTTTCTGACTAATGACAAAATGCGTGCCAAGTACTTTCTTCACCATCTTGTCTACTTGTGACATCAGTTCATCTGTTTTTATAAATGTTGCCTTGACTGATAAAGTTGTGATTGTCAAGATGTTCTGCTGCCTTCACGGATGTGTGGCCCAACATGCAAAGTCTCTCTGTTCCTGGAGGGTTCCTCGTGTCCTGCCATTCATTGAGTAATCCGTTGACGTGTTACTTCCAATGTGCATCACCTCATGTTTTTCATGGTTAATTTCAACATCCCCTATCTGAATTTGACATTTGACAAATCCATCTCTGAGCTCCTCCATCCTAAGACCTTCTTCCTCACTATTAACCATTTTGCTAATATTCGCATAATCGACAACTCTGCTTCTCATTTCCCCCGAATTTGTTCTATATTCTTTACACACATTCACAAACGGCATGGGACCCAGCATTCATCCTTGTGTTACACCATTGAAAACCAGTTCCAATCACACAAACCGCCTTCTATCACCATCCTGTATCTCCTATCACCACCAAATTAAGTTTGGATCCAACTTGCCAGGGGACCTTGATTCTCTTTTCACTTTTATCGTCTTACCAGTCTCCAGTGTGGTGTCGTGTTAAAGGCTATGTTGAAGTCCACACAAACAACATCAACTCCTCTCTCCTCGTTAAAAAAAACCCGATCAATTACCAATAAAATATATTTAATCCAATCTGCCAGGCATGACATTCTGTAACAAAGCTGTGATGACTCTTCCTGATGAAACCTTGACTGGACAAGTGGCAGTTAACTCTCTCCTCCAAGGTTTGCTCGAAAAGGTTCCCTTTAACTGATGTGAGACTCACTGCTATGTGATTCTCTGGTTTATCTCTCCCAATCTTGCTGAAAAGTGGAACTGCGTTAGTCCAGTCCACTACAAACCCAAAGAGGAAAGTAAAACATTTCCTCCATTGAGACAGAGAGGAACATAAGATACAAGTCCGTCCTGAATTGGGAATATGCCCACTTCAAGCCGCTCAGAACCACGAATACTTCATTAGTCCCTCTGTCAAACGTCTTCAGAACCTTTCCACCCCACGTCCTGCAGTCTGTCCCTATATCTTAGCACAAGAGGACTGTTCGCTTGCTGAACAAGTAAAGTGATTCACTCAGTTATCCCTTTGCTGACACAACTGTACTGTCACACTGGAAGGAGATCATTCAGATATTTTAACTCGAAAATGCTGTATTAAGCCTTTGTGGTTATAAAATATTTTGCTTTGATAGCCACAGTCTATTACAGTGAGAAATGGTGTGAATTTTCTCTAACTGAAAAACTTTCACTTATTTCCACCTCTTGTGGTGATTCCTATCTGTTCCCATCTGACATGACCGAGATTTAGCTCTCTGTTCTTTTCCATATCCAGAACAGAACTGTGGCACAAATCCAAGCACATGATTTCTATATTTATTGACCTACGAAATCGATGCCAATGCCTCACATTGTAATGGGATTCATCAACAAGAGAACTTTTCAGGATTGACACAGTTGTGTCTTATGTGCAGGGGGTCATTCCACAAACACAGTAACAAGCTTCCTCAGGGGCAAGACAAAAAGATGCTGGAAAGAGAAATCCGAGTTAACATTTTCAGTCCAGTGACGCCGTCCTTCGCATTGATGGTTTCCAGGAAAAGTTTGGTCTATATGCAGAAGATATATGGGGGCGCAGTAATTAGGAGTGAATGAGATGTCGGGACAGTGCCGAACGAGAGAGACTAAACGTTGGACATAGGAATTGATAATGATTTGTTTTGAGCATTAACAACTGTTCACGGAGACTGTTTATGACTAACCATAGGTGGTGTGTAATGGCTGCTATGCTATAACTAGGCCTGGTGGGTGTGTCGGGGGCCAGGACATGGGAGACTTCAGGCCTCTAAAATGATTGAAATTGATATGGATGGTCGCGGGGTGCTCAAGCAGGAAATGGTCTGTTACTTTCTCAGCATGCGCTGAGCTATGGTGGAACACAGCAGTAAGCCTGAGATAGAGTCGTTGGCGAGGAAACATGATTCTGTACTAAAGGAGCAGTCAACTGGAAGCTCAGGGACATTTTTGGCAATAGAACGTTGTATTCTGCAAAACGGTCATTCAATCCAGACTTCATTTCCCAAGGTAGTTGCGACCACAATATGAGCAGTGAATCTATTCGACTGGAATGTGTGAAGTGTCGGGGAAGTGTTGCTTCACCTGGAAGGTGTACTTGAGCACTTGTGTACTAAACAGGGAGTTCAGAAATGGACAAGTGAGGGGAAGCAAGAAGAAAGAAGAAAGGATCGTGAAGAAGATATTATTAGAGTTGTTGTTAATAAATGGGTAAGAAAGCGACCATAAAGGCACTATACCTGAATGCTCGTACTTTTCGGAAGAAGGTTGGGGATATAACGGCATAAATTATCACGAACGAATACAATTTAGTAGACATTGCAGAGACATGGAGACCGCATAGTCAAGACTGGGAGCGAAATGTTCACGGGCATGAGACAATTTGGAAGGACAGAAATGGTGGTAAGGAAGGTGGTGTAACTCAAACATTCAAGGACAACCTCAGACCGATGCTGACAGATGATATATGTTCTATGGAGAATGAGTTTGAATCCATTTGGGAGGAAATTAGAAGTTGTATGGAGAAAATGTCATTGATTGTCAGAGTCTACCGGCTCCAAATTTTAAGATCACATTGGGGAGGGCAGGAAACAAAGACATAAATAACACCTGAAAAAATGGTATGGCAATTATCATGCGGGATTTTAATCAACATGTCGATCGGTCGAACCAGCTCAGGCAGGGTAGCCTTGATGAGGAGAGTATTGAGTATCTGCGATAGATTCCTTAACTACTGTGTAATGGAACAGGCTAACAAGGGGAGAGGCCAAATTAGATTTGGTACCGGGTAATGAACACGGCAAGGTGATAGATTTGGCGGTAGGTGAGCACTTTGGTGATAGTTACCAAAATTAAATTATGTTTACTTGAGCTTTTGAAAGGACAGTTATACACCGGAGGGCAAGCACTACTGCTGGGGGAAAGAAAATTGTAATGCGATTAGATAAGATCACGCATGCACAGGTTGGGCAAGGAAACGGCAGGGAATGGGCAGAATAGAAGTGAGGAGCTTATTCAAGGTGCAGGTTCTGTGTGTCTTTAATAAGTATGTCAGAGAGGGAGGAAATTGTCAAGTACATGAGTCATGGTTACTGAGGATGTTCAGGAAAGAGCTGAAGAGAGACTGAAGATGAGCCAGGATGGTAGCTGAGAATTTGTTGGCAGATAGGATACGGGAAAATCCTATATCTTTCCATAGTCACATCAGGACTAAAAGAATGAATGGAATAAAATATGGCCAATGAAGGACAGTCGTGGTAAGTAGTGCGTGGAGTCAGAAGTGATTGGGGAAGCGCAAAAGCAATATCTTTCGTCAGGATTCGCTCTGGAAAAACAAAATGTTGTCGTGGACAATACTGAGAAACAGTCCACTAAAGGAGATGGGATTGAAGTTCCCAAGGACGAGGTGTTACAAACTCTGAAAATGTGAAAATATATAAATTCCCGTGGGCCAGATGGGATTTATCCTAGGATTCTCTGGGAAACCAAGAATCGGATTACCGAGCCTTCGACTTTGATCTTTATTTTGTCATTGTCTAAAGGTATAGTACCAGAAAACTGCAGGATAGTAAAAGTTGTTCCCTCATTCAAGAAGTAGAGAAAACCCTGGAAATAATAGACCATTGACCCTTCCGTCGGTTGTGGGTAAAGTGTTGGAAAAAGTTCTGAGAGATAAAATTTGTAATCATCTCGACTGGAATAAGTTTATGAGGGAAGGTCAAGCCGGTTTTCTGAATAGGAGGTCGAGACTCACAAACATTATTGAGTTCTTTGAGTAGGTCATTAAATTAGATGTCGGTTTGCTCACTGAATTGGAAAGTTCATTTCCAGACATTTCATCACCCTACTCGGTTACAATTTCAGTGGGTCTCCAGGCGAAGCACTGTTCATGAATCATGCTTTCTATTTATATGTTTGAGTTTCTTTGGGTTGGTGATGTAATTTCCGGTGGTGATATCATTTCTTGTTCTTTTTCCTCAGCGGGTAGTCGATGGTGTCGAGTTCGAAGTGTTTGTGGGAAGAGTTCTGGTCGGAATGCCATATATCGATGAATTCTTCTGCATGTATCTGTTTGGCTTGTCCTAGTATGGATGTGTTGTCTCAGTCGACTGTAGTGTTTGTCGAATGTTGTGTTTGCTTCCAGTTCTTGCACGGTATATTGTAAATGTCATCAGTTTTTGCATATGGCCACTAGGCAGAAAACGAGCCACCAGGAGACATGAACATCAACTAGCCACAAAACGACGTGACCCTCTCTCACTGGGATCCTTACATACAGATAAGGAAAGGCACCATTTTGACTTGGACAACGCATCCATGGGAACACATGTGAAACAGAGACAGACACAAGAATTCCGAGAAGCATAGCATTCGAAACGGAAATCTATCAAAAAGCACATCGAGGTGGACCCCATCTACAACCCCCTGAGATAAAGAACAGGAAATGATATCACTACATGACCAACCCAAAAAACCCCAAACATGTCAATAGAAAGCAGAATTCCTGAACAGTACGTCGCCCGAAGGCCCACTGAAGATGTTACCCAGGAGGGTAAAGAAATGTATGGAAGTGAGCCTTCCAGCTCAGCGAGCAAATCTTCATGTGGAAGCTACTCCTGAGCTACAAACTTGTTAAAACTCGCCAGGTGACTAAACAGATAGATGAGGATAATGCCGTTCATGTAATGCACGTTTGGATTTCAGTTAGCCGTTTGATAAATTTCGCCATGGTAGATGACTGTACAAAATACTGAGGTATGGGCTTGAGGAGGATTTCGTGCTTTAGATCAGCAATTAGCCAGCTGAAAGAAGACAGAGGGTGTTATTTGATGGGAAAACGTCATCCTGGAATTCAGTTGCTTTTGGTGTACTGCAACGATCTGTTTTGGGTTCAATGTTTTTTGTCATTTTTAAGAAACGACTGGATGGGGGCGTGGAAGGATGGGTTCGTAAATTTGCGGATGACACTAAGTTCGGTACAGTTGTGCATAGTGCTGAAAGATATTGAAGGTTACATAGGGACACAGGTATGCTGCAGAGCCTGGCTGAGAGTCAGCAAATGGAATTTAATGCAGAGAAAATGTGAGAAAGAACATGGCATTAAAATTAGCACTGAATATAAAGATCGATAGCAGAAGTTTCTATTAAAATATAAAATGAAAAAGAGTGGCAAAAGTAAACGTTGATACTTTCGTGGATAAGAAAGGGCATTTACTTATGGGATATGCGGAAATAGCCTTAACATTGAACAGGCATTTGCGTCGGTCTTCACAGTGGAGGATATTAATAACATGCCAGTAATTGACAAAGTGATGTCGCTTGGTGACGACCTGGGAACTGTCATTATTACAAAAGAGCGAGTGTTGGATTGTTGGAGCTAATTAACATCGCAGGGTGTTAAACGCGATGGTGTGTTAAAAAGAAGTTTGCTGACGGTATTTTTCCAAACTTCGTAGGTCTCTGGGGCAGTCCCAGCTGATTGGAAAACACAAATATGACATCACTGTTTAAAAAGGGAGGCAGACAGAATATGAGGAATTAGATCAGATTACTTACAGTGTCGAAACAGGCCCTTCGGCCCAACAAGTCCACACCGACCGCCGAAGTGCAACCCACCCAGACCCATTCCCCAACATTATAGAACTTTGTTTAACCTCTGTAGTGCAGAAATTTCTTTAGTCTATTATCGATGAAGAAATAGCAGGGCATCTCGACAGAAATTGGACAGACGCAGCATGGGTTAATGAAGGGCAGGTCATGCCTGAAAAATCTTTTGGAGTTCTATGATGGCATTACGAGCATGATGTATAACGGGACCAAGTGAATTGGTGTACCCAGATTTTCAAAATGCCATCGACAATTTGCGGTTCAGAGGCTTACAGCAAACGGATGCATGCTGTTAAGGGTAAAGTATGAGCACGGAATCAGGATTATTTGTCCAACAGGAAGCGCAGAGCGGGGATAAATCAGTGCTATTCTATTGTCCATCAACGGTGTACCTCAGGGATCGGTACTGGGACCGCAATTACTTACAACTTATATGGATGATTTGGATTTTGGAGCCATGCTCAGCGTGTCAAAGTCTGCAGTTGACACAAAGGTGAGTAGCTGAGCAAAGCGTGCGGAGGACAGTGAAACTTTGCAGAGGAACATTGAAATATTGGGTTAATGGGCAATATTCTGGCGGATGGAATTCCGGATTTGAAGGTGTTCGCTGATGTCAGGAGACTATGTGGAATAGGATTCTATCGAAAATTCAGAAGAATGAGGCCGGATCTTAAGGGAACATCTAAAATTATGAAGAGCATGTGTGAGATAGAAGTAGAGAGCATGCTTCCATTGACGGATGAAACTAGGACAAGAGGGCGCAGCCTCAAGTTTAGGACGAGCTGAGTTAGGACTGAATTGAGAAGGAATTCCTTCAACCAGAGCAGTACTCTATGGAACTGCTTGTCCAACGAAGTAGTTGATGATACATCAATAAATGCTTTTTTTAAGCTAGGACTGATTTTTGTTTGAACAATAAAGGAAGTAATGATTACCTTCAGAGGTTGGTTAAGTGGATGCATATCCATGGAAAGATCAGGCATGATCTTATTGAATGGCGAAGCAGTCTCTAAGGCCCGTATGGCATAGTCTTGCTCCTCGTTATCATGTTCTACGAATGTATGCGTCACATATTCCGCGATTTTAGGGAAAGCTTCCATGGGGAGGTGTTGAGACAGAAGGCACAGTGCACCACGGTCCCGCGGAGGTAATGGTTCCTGGGGAAGGCGGACAAGGGCGGGGAGGGGAATATATGTTTGGCAATAGTATTTCTCTGGAGGTGGTGGAATTAGGAAAATATTTCGTTGATGACTTGGAGTACCATAGCGCTTAAGGTTCCAGACCATGTTCAGAAAAACATGGGATGAGAAAGGAATGTTGCTTCATGACGGACATTTGAAAGATGGGTCCAAAGTCCTTCTTTGGTTCAGTGAAAGTCACAATGTCTTTGAGAAGCTAACTTTAGCAGCCAAAAGCATTGTGGCCACAAGAGCAGGTCATAGTCAGAGATTTTCGCGACTCCCGAAAGCCTGTCTAACACATAGCCTGCGACGACATGCCACCTATGATTTGTCACCGGCAGTCTCCACTAACAGCTGGTCACTGTCCGAGCGAGAGTGTTATTCACCTCATTGACCAAATGTTCTTCTCTTTCTTTTGTTCTTTCCCGACCAACTGTTTACTCCTTTACAATACAGAATGAGACATGATGGGATAGTTCTTGTTCGCCTGGATGATTGCAGTGTTAAAGAAACAATGCACAGGAGAAGCACAGCAGATTAGTCAGCATCTGAGTTGCAAGAGACATTTAAATCACAACGTTCTTGAGGATTCCTTAGTGCAGTTGCAACAATACTGAAAAGCTCAACACCGTCCAGAACAGAGCAACTGAATTGAGCAGCAATACACAACTAATAAAACATCGACAAAAATCCATTCCCACCACAACCAAACACTCAGACTTGCAGTCTGCACCATCCACAAGATGCACTGCAGATATTCACCAAGGGTCCTTAAACAGTACATTACAAACTCACAACTACTTCCGTCTAAAAGGAAAAGGGTAGTAGATAGGTAGGAAATACCTACAACCCACTGGCCATCCTGCTCTGGAAATATATTGCCATTCCTCCAGAATCACTGGGTCAAAACTGTGGATTTCACTCCCCTATAATTTGGGTCTACCGACAGCACACGGAAACGATGGTTCAAGAAAGCAACTCATCACCACCTTGTCCAGTCAAATCTGGAGTGAACAATAAATGCTGACCTGTTCTGGAATACCTACACCCGACGAAGAATGAAAATCATACGCTTTGGTGTTCTGAGGAGTTCTCTCTTACTGAGATATATCTGGTTTTATTTGAGGGGTATCAAAGATGAGGATTTGCTGTTGGGAAACTGAAACGAAGCATCACATCAGAATTTGATGGAGTTGCTTTGTTCCATGTAGCCTGAACCTCACCGGCCTTTGAAAATGAAAGCAAAATGTTACATTCACAGTGGAGTGAAAGCATTCAATCTCTGAACTATCGAGACATATTTGAAGGGGCGCTGAGAGAAACTGCGGAAGTGTGGTGACGATTCAATTACTTGTCTGTACTGAAAATTCATCAGTGCAACCACACCGGGGAAAAGCCATTCAACTGTTGTGAGTATGGAAAGGGAGTTACTCAGTTTTCTAACTTGCTGACTGAACAGTGGGTTCACACGGAAAAGAAACCATTTAATTGTCCAGAGTATGGAAAACGCTTTAAAAGTTCTCACGAACTGCTGTACCATCAATGTATTCACGTTGATGAGAAACCATTCAAGTGTTCTCACAGAGGGAGTGGGTTCAGGCCGTCATTTGATCTCACTTTACATCTGCGAACCCTGTGACAGAGGCCGTTCGCCTGTTCTAAGAATGGGAAAGCATTCAGTCAGTCATTCAGTCTGCTGACACACCAGTGAGTTCATACCATTCGTATGGGACCATTCGTCTGCTGTGATTTGAAGTAGTTAATTGATTCCGGCAATCTGCTGAAATACAGGAGAATTCAACTGGAAAGAGACCATTCACCTGCTCTGACGTTTCTCAAACTGACTGAAAGACGAGTGAATTCATATTGGCGAGAGGCCATTCATATGTACTGAATTGGGGAAAGGATGCACTTAAGCCATCCATCCTCCTGATACACCAACAGGTTCACTGTGACAATAATTTGTTTTAATGACGCAGTGTGGGAAATGCTTTATAAGTTTCCAGTAATTCCATCCATCCTCCGGATACACCAACAGGTTCACTGTGACAATAATTTGTTTTAATGACGCAGTGTGGGAAATGCTTTATAAGTTTCCAGTAATAAACATGTTCACGCTGATGAGAACACAATCTTATGCTCTCACTGTAGGATTGTTGTTTCTCTGATATAAGTGAATGCCCTTCACAAGGTCTTCATTTCGATGTGAAGAGCATTCAGAAATGCCGAATGCATCGAAATATTTTTTAGTACAAATCCATACTTAACAATGAAGAAGAGGATCAAGAGCAGGGCAGACAATGGATATCTACCAGTCTCCTCTAATTGTACAGAAATCTGGGGAAAAGAATCTTTGAATTTGATGTGATTGAAAACGGAACAATTAAACACCAGATCAATTGAAGAGATTAAACACATCCAATGAAGTAAACCCCGGCTGACAGAATGAACACAGTTCAATTCTCGATGCAATAACTCCATATCGCATTCACATGCGACCTCACTGGATTGTTTGCACTATTACCGTCTTTCCAGACCGGAGAGGCTACTGCCTTCATTTGAGAAAGAAGGGGCTGTTGGTGATTTAACCAGGTCAGAGAAGATTTAGAGAAGGACAACTTTTAAATTAACCTTAAACCATTGATAGGAATTTGAACCACGCTGCGAGTATCACACTGTTTTATAAGCCAACAAAGCAGCCAACTGATCGAGCAGATTCCACCTGACTGGGTTGTCACACGTGCGAATGAGTAATTGAATCCCTTGCTACCCACAGTGCAAATTAACTGCCTCTCCACGCACGGTGGCTCAGCCTTTAGCACTGCTGCCTCAGAGCATGAGGAGCTGGCTTCGATTCCAGCCTCGGAGGCCTGTGTGTGTGGGGTTTGCACGTTCTCCACGTTCTGCGTGAGTTTCCTCCAGGTCCTCAAATTTCATCCCACAACACAAAATGGCGCCCCGGTTAGGTGAATTGGCCATGATATATGACCAATACCGTAGGTTAATAGTTGGGGTAAATATAAGGGAGGGTAATGGATTTGAGTGTTGTTTGGAGGGTTTGTGTGGACTTGTTGGGCCGAAGGGCCTGTTGCTGCACTGTAGGGATTCTCATGTGTTTTCTGATGTTCCATCACATCATTGCTACTCCTTAAGCTCTTTTCAAAGTCAGAACATTAACGTTTTCTCTCATTTGTGGAAACAAGTCCATATCTGCTGAGATTGGAGACCCGAGTTAATCACTTCCCAGGCAAGGAGCAAGTAAATGTTTCTCGCTCGTGTGAATATACTCGTGCTCACTGAATAGAGATGACCAGGTGAATCTCTTTCCACACTCAGTGCAGGCCTCTCTACAGTGTGCCCATTCTTGTTTATCTGAAGCTTTGCTGATTTAATAAATTCCTTCTCATACACAGAACAGACGAATAGTGTCTCTTCAGTGTCATGTCGATCGGATGACATGAGGCGGTGTTGTGAAGATAATCACTTACTAAAGAGAGAAGACAAATCTTCTCTCCCTTTGTTGAAGTCATTTGCGTGCCATTAGGATTGATTCCCGAGTGAATACCTTCCCGTCATGGAACAGCTGAGTGGCTTGTCCCCATGTGAACAGGTTGATGTTGAATTAAGATTTTGAATTTAAAACCTTTGCAGATCAGAAATTTTATTTTTCAACAGTATGGGAAATGACATGCAAACCTGCCTGCACACAGCATGGCCAATAAGAACACAGGAAATCAAGCCTGTCCAAGCCACAAACGAACACCCAAAATGCCTCAGCATTGACCAAACAGGCTGACAAGGGAAACCATACATGATCACAGATATTCACAAACCAGGGAATACACTTCCCAAGACAATCTACCAATAAGCTTCCTCGACACGATAAACACAGCTGAACCAAAGGCAGAAGGGTAATCTAGTACCCCAGTGATATCAAAGCCACATGAAGCTCAGGTCAGCCAGGGATGCACCAGAATACCTTGCTCACCTCTGGAGAGCAATAATGGTATCACCTTACTGCCAAGGAAAGGGACATTCTCACATACCCACGGAGAGAGCTGGAACCCCCTGATCCCATTCTTGAACTGATTAACGCTGCTGGATGCCTGATTGAGTCCAGATTGTATCAATCAAGTCCAGAGCCTGTGCCGTAACCCAGATCCAGCCAGGGGAGAGCCGGATAGGCAAGGGAAGCCTGGAAAAATAGAATGAGAGACCGCTGATTAAATTTTTCGCATCAATCCTAAGAGATTCCTCAGCTCGAAGGAAATTGACCGGGGCTCCACCAGTTCACTTTTTTTTCCGTCTTATGGTTTCTGAGCATTTGCTTTGGATGTGTCTGCTTGTTTTGCGGTTGCTGACTGCATGTCTTGTCAGTTTCAGGTGTCTCGTCTAAGTGTGTTTATCCATCAGACAAGTGTTTGTTTACAGTGCGGTACGCGATAATCCTTTATTTCTTGACCTGTCAATCACTCACTGCTTGTGGGTTCTGTGAGTACTCCCTTTGTCTTTCCTCGACAACTGAAGTGCAATTCTCAGCAGTCAGCGCAGGACTTCCAGTAGGCCATGGGACAGGGAATTCCACCCACTGCTGGGATGTGCCAGCTGGGCAACCCCAACCATGTGGTGAGAACTGCCCAGGATCGAAGTTGTACAAGACGATATTGAGGAGGCATGTAAGTTTCGATTTCCTACAGTGTAGAAACAGGCCCGTCGAACAAACCAGTCCACACCGATCCTCGGAAGAGTAAGCCGTGCTGACCCAATTCCCTCCCGCCAATGCACCTGACACTATGGGCAATTTCCTGAAGAAGGGCTTATGCCCGAAACGTTGATTCTCCTGTTCCCTGGATGCTGCCTGACCTGCTGCGCTGTTCCAGCAACACAATTTCAGCTCTGATCTCCAGCATCTGCAGACCTCACTTTCTCCTCCACTATGGGCAATTTAGCACGGCGATTTCACCTGACTTGCACACCTTTGTGATTGTGTGAGGAAACCAGAGCACACGGAGGAGTCCCAGGCAGACATGGGGAGAATGTGCAAACTGCACACAGACAGTCGCCCAAGGCTGAAATCGAACCTGGGACCCTGGCACTGTGAGGCTAACCACGCTGCCCTGTAAATACGTGAAAATCAAAATAAAGATAGGGGATTCTCTTGTTATACCTGGTTCACTGCCGGACACTGTGTTGAAAGAGACAGGGGATGGCGGTTACTTTACCCACTTTACAGGAGACTTTTAAACATGTCCACAAGGAAATTGGCCATATGGAAGGTCCTTTAAATCCGATAAGCTTGATTATTGGACCACGGCCATTACGGGAGGGCACGTTGACCCCTCCTGGGACACTGTATACATGCTGCAGTGTCATGCAAATATTCGGCAGGTTGCCCAGCAGTATCAGGCCGCGAAGGCGAAAGACTGCTGCAATAACAAGGGACACTGTGATCAAAACAATTCCAGATACAGCCACACCGCCCTATGCCCCACAGTACCTGAAATTTCCCATACTGGCTTCAAAGCCAGACCCGTTGGGCCTGAATGAAGTGGTTGCATTTTTTTTACCATGCATGACACAGCAAGCCCGCGATGGGACACATTAGCCGCCGGGCAGTATGAATCACCACTGCTGCCCAACACAAGCGATAACTCCAGACTCACAAGAAGCCCGAGTGCTTGCCGAAATTAACAGGCTACCAACTGGCAGTTTCCCCGCATCATGATTGGGTGCACTCCCCTGTATAATACCTGGACCCACGCAGAGTTCCGGGCCATGCTACAAGATGCCCCAGGCCCGTTGAAGTGATTGCTCCCGTTCTACAATTGGGTCCTCGAAATTTCCTGTATTTTCAACTGTCGGTCCCAAGATGTGCAGACCGTGTTACAGCTTGTGCATATGACCCACTTGGTGACCATTAGCCCTGTTATTGACATCCCCCTGTGACACCGCTTCAGACTGGGAAAAAGTGGCTGGACAGCACCGTGAAGGATGCAATAACGGCCAGTGCAAGACGGCACGCCGAGTTTGGGCTGTTATCCAGTGTCTGCAGAGCAGCCAAGCATTAGCTCGATGTCATTGTCCGCTTTAGGGAGATCTGTAACCCTTCCAGAAAATGTCCGTTCGCTGATCCCTTTTTGTCAACTTAACCAGGTTCCCCACACGTACTCACCACCTCAGCAATGTCTACTTGAACTTGCCCACATTGACTTATTGATCTTCTCCGGCCTTGATAGAACAGGGGCTGTTCCTGTGCCCAAGCACCCTGCAGGAACTTTAATGAATCAGGGAGCAATCTGAATCTAATCGATGTTAAATCGTTGTTAGTAGCCAATATCTCTCCAGAGCTGTTGTTCAAAAGTATAGGTAACAGCCTTTAAATATGATTGCTGCATTCTCTGAACCGGAACATCCTCTGCTCACATAGATTGAACGACGCCCCCTGCTGACCGACCGTTAATTAACCAGCTCTGACAATGTTGCATTCAAGACTTTTCCTACCCTGCCAACGTGGCCACACCTCGTGATTCCAATCCTAGTCCCAGCATTTCATAGCTTCCAGTAACATTTTGGCACTTATACTCAATTCCACCACAAACCCCATTCCCGACCTATTACTTTGTGCTTCCAAGCAACTTTGGGCAAGAAAGTTGTGATGCAGAGGTTCTGTTTTGCACCCTTCTCATTTTGTTATCTCATCATTCCTGCACTTCCATTTTGTTTTCGTTCCCTCCGGTTTCCCTCTTTGTTCTTTGTCACTAAATCCTTTTAATTGCTGCATTTTTAATTTTTGACGAAAGCGAATGGAACTCAGACAAAGTAAGTGTCTACAGCAGATTGTGAGCATTTGTTCATTTGCAATATAATATGTAACGTATTATTAGGATTCATTAAAAATTACGCTGAACACTTATTGATGTTGGAATATAAAGTCCACTTTCCCCCTTATTGACACGAAGTATGTTCCTCGATTTAATTTTCATATTTCAGAATCATTTCAGTTCAAATGGCAAAAGACAGCGAGAGTCGCTGAAGTCACTGCATTCCAACCTGATTTTGGACACGTGAGAACTTCAGTTTCTCCCCCTACTACTCTCTCTATCCGAGCAACTTTCTCTGATTTCCTTTCCTTCACATTTAAGCGGCCGTGCTCCAGGGGGAAATACTATTGGATGTTGTTGAATCTCCAGCTCGAGCTGAGAGAGGGTTATCTCCCATTGTGAGGTCAAGAGACCCAGCCGCAGGTTGATGCGACTCAGGGATCAAGCCCCACTGCGCAGCCTCTGTAGGATCTCCATGTCTCAGTGTTCCCCAAGGGGAAAGGCACATCCAGGAAGGAGTCACTGCGGGTCTAACTATAGGCTGCACAGATGGACACTGAGAATTACACACGGAGCTTGGACAGCCAGTTCCAAGGGAACCGATGTGACACCTGTGCCCTGTGACTTTGCTTAGGAATTCAACCTGCGTCTGTTTAGGACAGGGACTCTTCCACTGTGTTAAATCCAGCCATTCAAAAGGGTCGAATATCTCCTGTACGAATACCTGATATACTTCCGAACACCTCATGAAGACTATCATTTACAGCAGATTCTAGTCGATTGTACAACCAGAGAATTACACTGAAAAGTATAAATATTTCTCTGCATTAACTCATTCATAAACGAATCACTCCATTGGTCAGGTATTTGTTGGAGAAGGGGCATGTCAGGCCCCTGCGAAAATCTGGACATAGACTCTGTTCTAATCACCTGGGGACCTGAAAACTCTAATGGGGAGACCCTCCTAAAGAATGTGACCTTCACTGTCTGTACTGTCACTTATTCCTCCCGAGAAGGTGGTGGAGAGTGAGCTCACTTGCTTAATCACCACAGATTACTGGAATATTGCGCGCATCTGTTCCTGGGTCCGCACCTTCAATCTTGGGGATGGATTGGAAAGAATGGAACTGTTCAGATTGGGAATCTGATGGGACTTTCAAAAATCATGAGACCTCTGGGAGTAACTGTTCCCCGAATATAAGGTTCAAGAATGAGACAACACAGGCTGAAATTATCTGCAAAAGTAACAGATGTATAGTAAGAGATGTTTTTTTGTTGACACAACGCTTGGTGTTTGTGTGGAGGGCCCTGCTGGCGTTCTAATGGAGGCGGCTCCAACTGACGCTTTTAACACGGAACTAGGTCATTATTTGAATTTCACTGAGGGGTGGAGAGTCAATGGACAGAACAGAGTGTCACAGTTATTTAATTTCTGAATCTCAAACTCCCACTTTGTCAATGAGGACTTGGTCACTGACATCAAGAGATATCAGCATGCTGACGCTTGGCTTGGGAGTCTTTGTTGTGGACATCGAGCTTTACTCACTGTCAACCTCCAGACAACGGGACATGTCTTCAGAATTTGCAAATGACACAGTGGAGTCAATAATGTGGAGGACAATTCATACAGAAGAGTACAGTGCAGGCACTTCAGCCCTCGATGATGTGCTGATCGGTTAATCGGAAAATGCAGGAAACAGGGAAGAGAAGAGTAGCAGAATTTAGGAGGACACATGCAGAAGTTATTTCTAGTCGGTCTGAGGATGAACGTGGTCCACAGTATTCCTGCTATCCTCACAATGAACTAATCAGAGCCAGACTTCCTTATTGTTCGCGGCCAATTAATATGAAGCACAGATTTCCTGTGAAACAGACACGAGCGAGGCGAGAGCTTTCTGTTTGTCATAAAGAGCAAAACAGTCACACAATGACCGTGGGGGAGTGACCTTTCCTGGATTTAATCAAAATCACACCCTGACAAGGCGAACCCTCCAACTACCTGAGGAACTGTGATTTGTAAAGCATATTCCACGTGAAGCCTGTTCAGAATCAGTCACAGATTTTTTTAAAATCTGCAATCTGACTAGATTGATCCTGAAGGCAGAAGTTTTAGAGACGCTGCAGAAAAGATTTACCACTATGCTTCCTGGACTGGAGGGCATTTCATATGCAGTAACATTGAGGGGCTAGGGGCTTTTCTCATTAGAGTGAAGAAGGATGTGGGGTGAATTGATAAGGGTGTATATGATGATAAGAACTACAGATAGAATGAATAGCCAGAGACTTCTTCCAAGTACAGAAATGTCTTCATAAGGGGGCATAATTTAAAAGTGATTGGAGGAAGGTTATTGGGGAGATGAGAGGTAAGTTCTTTCTATGCACCGACCAGACTCTGTGGCGGTGGTAGTTCAATCAGATGCATTATGGATGTTTCCGCGACTCTTGGATAGGGACATGGAAGATAGGTTATGCAGATTAGTTTGACCTTAAAGTAGATTAACCGATCAGCACATCATCGAGGGCTGAAGTGCCTGCACTGTACTCTTCTGTATGAATTGTCCTCCACATTATTGACTCCACTGTCAGTTAAAGTTCTGATACCATATATCCCCCTGAACGATAATGTTTAAGAACGTCTCACCATTTTCAACGGGATCATTCAGTATCTGTTCGAATCCTCCGACAAACGTGAACCAATTGTTTTAATTGTACCATTCTCTACCACGACCTCTGGAGAGCAAGTGGGAATATAGCGTTGAGATAGGGAATCCGGCATGATCACATTGAATGGAGAGGAGGCAGTAGGGGCTGAATGGCTTCGTCCTGCTCCTGGTTTCATTCAGCTAAATGTCCTCCTGAAAATCTCATCCTAAAAATTATCAGTGATTACATTGGGGAAGCACATCAGCAGTTGTTTTCGTTGAGATTTTCCTGCATCTTGAAAATTTGATTTTTCTTTGCAATGACCATGAACAGTCCGTCTGAGACTTCTCATGGCGTCTCAGTGAAAAAATTCATAGGAACGCTTCCTTACTGTTAATGACGAATCACATGCAACGTGGCCTGAGATTTGAAAGGGTTCCAGTCTATTGTTAGATTACTCGACACTGAACCTATTTATAGATTCCAGAAGCAACATCGATATTTTCTCCCTATCTAATCCTGTAGTTCATCTCATTGACTCTCAAACTCTCATCATTTTAGACTATACAAAATTCCAGGGATACAGTCCTGGGCTTCTGTCATTTCCCTGGCCATTGAACCCGTGCCGTCCAACTATAGTTCTATGAATCTACGCTGCATTCATTTGCACATGGATTCCCAAGTCCCCAACCCGTTCTTGCCTTTCCCTTATTATAAAGTCGCTGTCAGCGCTGTGCTGACATGAAATGGCTACCTGAAACAAACCTATAATGGCTACTGACACTTTTGGAATCATTTATCCTGGTTTGGCAGATTAAAACACATCGTACACTTTATACATTTTCATCTCTCGGCCTCATGCAGATGAAATAAACTGGGATGTGAATCGATGGAATTTCGATGTAAGAGGAGGGATAATCTAAACCAAATGGTACAATGGTAAACTGGATGCAGGAGCAGAGAAGCTTCAGTTTGAGTCTGAATTCTGTCAGCACAGGTGAGGGGGCAAATGTGTGAAAAGCTTTTTTTTCCATTCATGCATTCCTACATTGTAGAAATGTTAATTTACAAAATAAACTGTAAAAGCAGGATATGGAGAACTCTGTTACAAAGTTTCCATTGATTAAGATGCAGATTCCAGAATCCTTTTATAGTCCGTGCCCTGATATTTTTAAAAATCTGTCTAACTTTCCAAACTTCAAGACAAAAATACGATAGTAATTTGACAGGTCTGCTACTGAATTGTAGGTGCGTGGTCTTGTTCAGAATCTGTCAGAGATTTAGCACGGAGTAAGATGTATTTTATCCAGATAACAGGCATTTATCAAGGACTAGCCTGACGTAATTTGTCTTCAAATTTTGTGTTCTCTAAAAATAAAGAAATTGATTTACCATTAAGCAAGCCTCTCGGATTGTGCATCATTAGTATACATTTGTGAAAGAGTAACTGTGTATGTGAATGATCGAGTGTGGATTTGAGGTGTCTGTGACTGATTGACTGAGAGTTGGTGGCTGAGATTGGCTGAGTGAGACGTTGTGTTCGAGTGTGAGATTCTGATATCGGGAGTTTGCAATGCTCTACTGTGCGTGTGACTGAACATGTGTGACCGCATGACAGTGTGTCTGTGCGTATGAGCTATGTACGAGTTTGTGATAGACACTGTAGAGGCAGCTTTACTCTGTAATCTAACACACAGCTTCCCTGACACGGGAGTGTTTGTGGACATATCTGTCCTTTGTATGTAACCCTATTTTTCCCGGACCCTAGGAGGTTTAGTTGGAGAAAGTGTACAGGGAAATGTACTCTGCATATAAGCCAGTGATATAACTATGCTAAGTGCATTTGATAGGGACAGTGTGGGGATAGGGGTTGACTTCGTCATTATCTAATTCCACAGTGAACATGGTCTGGGAGTTAGAAAATCTGAAGTGCAGAAACAACTTTACTCTGAACTTAACCCCATTCACTACCTAAATACAATCTGAAGGAACTGCAGATTCTGTCAATCAGAAACAAAACCAAAAGTTACTGAAAAACCTCAGCAGGTCTGGCAGCAACTTTGAAGAGAAATCAGCGTTAAAGTTTCAGGTCTGGCTCAGATAAACGGTGACCGGAAACGACGTGGTAACTCTGGTTTCTCTGTTCAGATGTTGCCAAAACTGCTGAGCTTTTATCAGCAATTTGTTTTTTCCCTATTCTCTCCCTGTTCTACGAATTGCTCCCCTCAATTAGCTTAGACACTTTGTTCTGTTGTACATCAGCTTGTTGACAACACATGGAATTCCAGTCTCTCACTCAGACTAGAGTAAATGAATATATAATCCCTGCGGTGGAAATTCCCTTGCCCTATCACTGCACATTTCCCTGACTCATGCACCTAACCTTCACATGTCTGATCACTATGGGCAATTTAGCATGGCCAATATTACTGAACCCGCACATGTCGAAGCAAACCAGACCATCCGAAAGAACCCCACGCAAACACGGGGAGAACTTACAAACTCCATTTACAGTCGCACGATACTGGAATCAAACACGAGTCCCTGTAACTCTGAGGCAGCAATGCTAACCACTGAGTCACTGTGCCACCCAAACAGTTAAGTTTAAAAGCTGCAGTTTAATTTCTGCGACATTCAGTTTCTCCAAAAATAATGTTTTATGGAGTACATCAGTTCAATAAGGCAGTTCACTACCATCTTCTCAAGGGCTGATGGGAATGAGGGATAAATGCTGAGCCCAGCCAGTGATACTCACGTCCGATGAACAAACTCTGCAACCAGGGAGGCAGTGTGCCAGCTGGTGTCGCATCTACACTGTCACAGACATCTGCCTGATGCCCGAACAATGCAATCCCCTTATCACTATTGCTCTCCACTTCTCCAAAAATATCGAGTTACTTTCATTCAGAAAGTGGTTGCTGGTTCCTCTCGTGGCGGTCAGAGGGGATCGCTCTCCCTCACGTCACGGCCCTGGCACGAATCACCTGTTGCCTCCTCTCACTTCCTCGGTGTCAGACGTTCCCCGCTGGTTGTGGCCATCCTTTTTGTGACGTCACTGCGCAGCCGCTTGTGCCTTTGTGTCATTCAGCGCATTGTGAGACTGTCAGAAATAAAAGAATGAACAGGGACAGGAGCAAAGTGTCCCAGAGAGAAAAAAAATTGCTGCTTGTACAGTGACACTGGGAGGCCAGCAGAGGGCGGTATGTTATCACTTTTAAAAAAAGAGGGACAGAGAGAGTCAGATACATTTCTTCAACAAATTTTAATTAATTCATTGATTGATCAACTCACGTTAACACTTCTGGTAATATTGGATTGACAACCTCACTCCCAGGCCCCCCTCCTCTGTCTTGGGTAGTTCTTGTGCAGGATGCCCTATTCCGAACAACTTTTGCAGCTCTTGGACTGCTTGTGCTCCTTTCTCTGATACCCTCCTCTTTGCAGTTCCTGCTGAGGTTCATTTTACAGTCGGCTACCATACACCCAGAAGAACGTAAAGTCTCACACACTCTCATTTCTAGGATGAATGTTTGAATCATAAGCATTCATATTACCTGTGTGGTATTTCAATAATCCCATGCATTGCTGAAATCTTCAGGACGATGGGCTTATAGCCGAGAAATTGGATTTGTGTATATGGATCTTCATTGTCTGCCAGGACCATTCGTTAACATGTTTCCCTCTGAGCTATAAAGAACAAATGAACACAAGAAATAGGAGCATGAGTCTGGAATTCGGCTCCTCGAACCTGCTCTGATTTTTAATGCAATAATGGCCGTTCTCATTTATGAAGTGCTTTAAGAGGTTAGGAATGGCAAACATTACTCCCAGATTGCTCAGGTCCTCGATAATTCGCCACGATCGTAATAGGTCCATGCAGACCCCATCTCTCTGGCACTTCACTCATCTCTGGAACATCTGGATAACATGGACACCTACATCAGACTTCTGTATATTAGCTTTAGCTCTGCCTTGAAGACCCTAATGCCAAGAAGACCCATCGACATTTCTGAGTCCTAGGACTTTCCTCACATCGAGAACTGGATCTTTAACTTTCTGACCTGCAGATCACAATGAATGAGGAGAGTTGGAAACTCCTCCTCTTCAATAATACGCAATACTGGTGCCCTTCAAGGCTGTGTACTCAGCCCCCTTCAATATTTCTTACCCCCTTATGAGTCTACCGTCAAATTCAGCTCTAACTCCATTTACAGATTTACTAATGACACCACGATAGTGGGTAGGTCTCAAAACCGAACTAGATTACACCTCCTCCCACCATGCCCCCTGTAAAAACGCCATCCCATATTCTCAATTCCTTCACTTTCTCCGCATCTGCTCGCAGGTGGACCAATTCCAATACCGAACAACCCAGATGGCCTCCTTCTACAAAGACCGCAATTTCCCCTCAGACGTGGTTGACGATGCTCTCCACCGCATCTCCTCCACTTCCCGCTCCTCCGCCCTTGAACCCCGCCCCTCCAATCGCCACGAGGACCGAACCCCACTGGTCCTCACCTATCACTCACCAACCTCCAGATATCGTCTCATCCTTTGTCGTTTCTGCCACCTCCAAACAGACCCCACCATCAAGGATATGTTTCCCTCCCCTCCCCTACCAGCGTTCTGGAAAGACTCCCTCCACGACTCCCTTGTCAGTTTCACAACCCCCACGAACTCAACCTCCACTCCCAGCACCTTCCCCTGCAACCGCAAGAAATGCAAAACTTGCGCCCACACCTCCCCCTCACTTCACTCCACGGCCCCAAGGGATCCTCCCATATCCGTCACAAATTCACCTGCACCTCAACACACAACATTTACTGCATCCACTGCACCCGATGTGGCCTCCTCTACATTGGGGAGACAGGCCGCTTACTGGCGGAACATTTCAGAGAACCCCTCTGGGACACCCGCACCAAACAACCCAGCCGCCCTTTGGCTGAACACTTTAACTCCCCCTCCCACTCCGCCAAGGACATGCAGGTCCTTAGCCTTCTCCATCGCCAGACCATGGCAAGAGACGCCTGGAGGAAGAGCACCTCATCTTCCGCCTAGGAACCCTCCAACCACAAGAGATGAATGCAGATATCTCCAGCTTCCTCATTTCCCCTCCCCCCACATTATCTCAGTGCCAACCCTCCGACTCAGCACCGCCTTCTTGACCTGCAATCTTCTACCTGACCTCTCCCTGCCCACCCTCTCTCTGACCTATCACCCTCACCTTAATCTCCTTCCACCTACGCATTCCCAACGCCCCTCCCTCATGTTCCTCCTCCCTACCTTTTATCTTAGCCTGCTTGGCACACCTTCCTCATTCATGAAGAAGGGCTTATGCTCGAAACGTCGATTCTTCTGCTCCCTGGATGCTGCCTGACCTGCTGCGCTTTTCCAGAAACATATTATTCAGCTCTGATCTCCAGCATCTGCAGTCCTCACTTTCGCCTACAGGAAATAGAGCTTCGTGACATGGTGAAAAGACAACAATCTTTGCCCCAATGTCAGCAAAACAAGGGAACTGGCCATTGACTTCAGGATTTGGACTGAAGGACACACAATGGTCTCTGTCATTGGTGCTGATTTGGAGGTGATGGACAGCTTCAAGTTCCGAGTAATAAATATCACAAACAATCAGTCTATCCATGTCAACTCTACAGCCAAGAAAGCACGTCAATGCATCTACCACCTCAGACGGGGAAGGAAATTTAGCATTTTGGTAATGACTCTGATCAATTTTAATATAGGTTCATCAATTCAAATTGCTTTCATCCTTTCAACATTAACCTCGCAGTCTACTAACTAAACCACCTTTTTCTTATTTCATTCAAAAACATGTTAAAGGCGCAGCTGTTCGGACAAAATTTATGGACAAATTTCCTGTAAAGTCAAACAATCCAAAAATCTATTAATTTCTCATTTAGTTTTAGGAAATAAATTCTAATAATATCACTTTTGCTGTCTCCATCAACATCTGTGCGCTTGTGTGTGTATGTCTGTGTGACTGTATGTGCAAGTGTGTCTCTTTAAGTCGATATGTGTGCTTCTGTCTGTATGTGTCTTTGCACATCTCTCTGCATATGTGATTGTGTCTGAGTCTCTGTACGTATTTCCGTCTGTCACACACACAAAGAGACAGGCACAAAACACACACACACACACACACACACACACACACACACACACACACACACACACACACACACACACACACACACACACACACACACACACACACACACACACACACACACACACACTATCTGGAGGTTCTAGAGGCGGAACATCAGGCGTTTTTCCTCAAGGCGTTGGGTGGTGAGTGAGTGGTTATAGAGAAATTCCTGGTCCTGCATGTCCTCGGCAGATTCGGAGGGGGAATTCAATTCTCCCTCCGACAGTTGTTGTTTTGTATGTTGCTCCTGACCCATCAAAACACAGATCTGTGTGAATGCGCAAACAACCTCTCTCTATACATTTCACTCAAAATAATGTCAATAACAGGACGGATTAAAACAAAATGCAAACTGTGTTGAATGCTGGATTTAGGGAATCATGTTACTGTAGAGCCTTTACAATACTGAGATCAGGCTTTCGGCCCATCATTCACAAACCAGTCTGCACTCCCTCTTGAAACCTCTCCAATTACCCAGATCCCTGTCTGATTGAAGACTTTCTGTGTGGAGTTTGCACATTCTCCCCGTGTCTGCATGAGATTCCTCCGGGTGCTCCAGTTTCCTCGCACAGTCAAAAGATGCGCAGGTTAGGGTGGATTTGCGACACTCAATAGTCAATAGTGTCCAGGTGAGTGTTGGTTATATGGTTAGCGTCAACGTTTGTTTTATATCTGACTAAGAACTGCAGATGTTGCAGATCTGAGAGACAGCACAAAAATTGCTGGGAAACTCAGCAGGTCCGGCAGCATTTGTGAGGAGTGAACCTTTTGGATCCAGTGATTGCTCTTAAGGACTGGAGGCTTCTGATTCTGATGTTTTCAGACCTGTTGACGTTTGACAAGCAATTTCTTGTTTTGCTTTCAGCCCCAGTTCAGTTGGTGACTATCACGGCCTAGTTATGTGTGTTTCGGAAAAGGGAGGGCTTAGCTGCCAGCGCGGTGGTGGTGTAGTGGTGAGCACAGCTGCCTTCCAAGCAGTTGACCTGGGTTCGATTCCCGGCCATCGCAGTGTTGTGGCTCTCCCTGTGGTTTTACAAGGAAAAGTCTTGAGCACCAACGTTGCATTCTGTGGCGAAACGGATTTGTCAGGTTGCTTTAGGGTTTTCATGGCGATGGTTCCTGTAAATTGCCATGATAATCCGGGCAGCGTTGCTCGAAAGCTTTCCTCTCTGCTTCCCATTGCGTATTTGAATATTGTTCGCAACATAAGGTTCGTTTTGCTTTGTTCGAAAAGTGAGAGATTGCTATCGTCAGAAACCTTAAATAATTACAGAAGCCCTTGGAAATTCGGACCAGATTCAACAGCTTCTATCGTGGACAGGAAGGAAGTTTAAATGCATAAAATTTCTTCAAGGTTAAAATACATTCGCACCTCAAAACCATTTGGAAGCTTAAGAATTACAAACATCACATTATACCTTTTTCTCATCTGTTCAAGTTTCACAACATCATTCCGGGAGCAGGAAGGCCAGATTTGTGTAGTTTATGCAATGTTACGATATTCGAACTTTGGCTGGTTCGTAGTTAAATGATATTTCATTTTGTTAAGTTTTCTAATAGAGTTAGGTTAGTCCACACTTTGTTTTTTGTTTGTGTTACAACGATAGTGCGAAGAAAATTGTGTTTCGGTTCAAGCCTGGAAGTTTCACCAATTGAATTGCATTGCCGTACATTTGCCTTCAGGGGAAAAGAAAAAAGGATCTAGACCATCTTCTTAACTCATAGGAGTTTGATCTGGTTCAAAACCTCCTCAATTTCGGTCAATAAATGTTCCGACATTCCGCAACAATGATTTTCACAGATTAGAGGAGGATGCACAGACATCGTTATTAATTGTTATTACCTCGGACACGAGACGTTTGGGAATGATATTCCTCAGACCATCGACTGTCTGCTCAGCCAAGGTTAAAGGCCTGGAATCCGGCAAAATTGGGAACAATGCAATTCCCAGGAGACTGAGAGGTTACTAACAGAGCGGGAGGTGGAGAGTCGGGAGCAGAACGACAGGGACAGTCCTCTCTGATCACTGACAATTCAACGTTCGTAAATCCAGTGCCAGGAACGACTGCCTTTGGTCAGAATGACAAAATGTTATTATGGAAAATAAAGAGCATGAAAGCAAGGGAAGGCTTAAAGCATGAACCCCACTGGCGATCTATTGCAAGGGGTCTGTAGAATGCAGGATGAGATAAGAATAGTGGAATTCTCTCACACCAATTAGCAAAGAAAGGTTGACGCTGAAAGGTCTCGATGGTGAGATTAGATTACAGTTAGTAAAGTTAGGCTTCCTGTTAAGTATCATTATGACTCGATTGGGAACATAAATATTTGTGACATGACATTAAATATCTAATTAATAGTTAATAGAGTCAGCCTGATTGAGATTATTGACAATAAATGACTAATTATGACATCGGGAAAATATGAAGTAGCGTCTGGAATGAAAGCCCATTGTTGCGAAAGGTGAGATTAAATATTTAACCGTCACATGAGAATAACGTTAAGTAGAATGAACAATTCTAGAGATGTTGGAACTAACATCACTGGTTTATTGTGTTGCGAGTGTGAGGTACTTTGATTAAAATATTTAGACATGCTGATAAGCAAACAAAGTATGGGAAAAATTTATAAAAAACCATGGACAATGAAGTTCGAGAGCATTCGAGAATCTGCTTTCTCGGTGTCACGGTTTTTCGTTTGCAAATAATAGACCGACTTCTTGAAGAACACTCTACATCTCCTGGTGATTCTCTATACTTTTTCCACGACAAAACTCAGCAGGTCTGGCAGCATCGTGACAATAGAGAATCGTGGACAATACTTAACAACTTCATCAGAACTCAATAATCTCCCACAGGTACTGCCAAATCAGATAGTTTTGTCAGCAGTTTCTGATTTTGTTTCAGATTCCCAGAGTCCACAGTTCATTACATTAACCTTTAAACCATTGCAGAAAGTTCTTTGTGGTTCTTCTAACGGAAATTTTCCGTTTGAGGAACATTTTCCTGCCCCCATTTGAAACAAGAAACACTGCAGCAGAGAAAACAGATGCTTTAACAACAAGGATCGCTGTCGCCATTGGAGGTCTTGAACCACCAGCCTTTCATTTAACAGTCTAATACGCTGAAACTTCCAACCTAAAACCTTGCCCGAACATCTAAAGCAGGCTGTGACAGACTTCAGTCTGTCCTTCCCAGACCGAGAAGTGCCCTCTTATCAGTTTTATCAGTTCCCATGCCTCCATAACATTCATTATGGAGGCATGGGAACAGTCTTATCCCATCCACGACAGACACACCCATGTCACTGAGCACCAGCTCTCCTCCAACTGGGACCACCTCCCTTCAAGCCTTCTTGTCCCTTGTGTGGTCGTGAGTTTTTTCATTGTCCTGGAGTCGAGATGAGGTTTGTATTTGTCATGTAGGGGAACGAGAATTATTTCAATGTCTCAGATCAGTTCATGTCCCGAGAACATCAAAGTTAATGGTCTGTCCTCTTAAAGATGGGGAAGCTCTCTTGACTGTCTCTGCTCATTCGGGCAGTTCACCCTTCTTCATTCTCCTTGGATTTCACTTCTCACAGAGTTTCTGAAGATTCACAATGTTGGAGACTGGGTTATAAGGTTTGCCTCTTTAACATTTTTCCACCTGCCAATTGATAATATTTTCCCAAAATCTCTTTAACACTCCTCTGTCTTTCACCATGTCCATGGTCGAGATTTCCTGGCATTTGGAGAGTTTCCCGAGGTTTTCTTTGGAGCCAAGAGACTAAACTGAAGATGTTCTGCAGCTGTTTATCTTGATGGGGGAGGGTGCGGTGGGGATTGGCACATTGACGATCAGGAGGAAGTATTGTCACTGAACAGGGTCAGTGTCCAGAGGACTGTGATTGAAGGAACTTAATGAAATGCAGCACTTGTGCACAGTAAATTCACAGAATACTGCAGAAAACCGACGGATCGTGCAGTACTTGTGGAAAGAGAAACAGAGATAATATTTTGAGAGTGATATATTTGTGATCAAGCACTCGACTTTCTAGCGCACGACACGGCCAGCGAAATTACAGACAATGAAGCGTTTTTGAAGAAAATCCAGGTCTATTTGTTCATTCAAAAGTCAACAAAGACAATCCTGCAAATACTCAGAGCTGGCACTGGACAGGGCAGACCGATCTTGAGGTTTTTTTTTTCTGCTATGATATACACCTGGGATAATGTGGCACCAGAAGGACTCCTCACAGCGGAAGGGACCAATTATGTAAGACTTAGGTGTGGGGGATATTTTCTCTTTCAGAGGGTAGCAAATCTGTGACGTTGTTTGCAACAGAGGGTTGTCAAGGCTGCATACATGCAAGGCTGAGAAAGATAGACATTTGGCCACTTCGGGAATCTAGGGCCACAGAGATGAGGCCGAAAGGTAATTTGAAGATTAACCAAATCAACCGTGATCTCATTGAAACTTTTCGCTGACTTGATGGGTTAAATTGCTTCCATCTGCTCTAATGTCTTTGTTGTCATTTCTAAAATGTGAACCGCCATTGCAAATTAAGAAAAGCAGAAAGTTTAGAAGAGATGATTACAGTGAAACTGAGTCAACATTATTTTTGAAAGGAAAAACACACGATGACAATCTGACAGATTTCTTTGGTAGCATGACCTGTAGACTTGGTGAAGGACGATGCTCAGTAAAGTTCATTTGAATTTTAGCAAGCAATCAATAAGGGGCTATATAAAAGTCCGTTGCACAATAAAGGAGTTCTCGGTGTTGGGTCATAAAGCAGCATTGTCTGTCCATTGTCTATTTAACAGAAATCACCGAATCGACATTAATGAGCATTTTTCAAGTTGGAAAGATATATTTCGTGAAATCCAGACTGGTCAGTCATCGGATTTAATGTTTTATCTGACCGAATGACTTGGAGGAAGTGGCAGAGTGAAATCCTGCGATACACAATAGGTGGGTGAGCCGTCAGTAACAGGGGTGGGGTGGGGCAGGTTAGTGAGGTTTTCGTGTGGCTGAGATGTGATCTGGTCGAACGAGGAATTCAAACGACCACAGAACAGAGAGCTGGTTGATCCAGGAACTCACTCCCATCTTCTGTTTCAGTACCAACAAAAGAAATTGCGGGAAAATCTCAGCAGGTCTGGTAGCATCTTGGAAAAGAAAATAGAGTTAAGACTTCAAGACCAGTGACACTTCTTTCTCCATGTCCATCTCCCTCTGCCTTACACACCCTTCCTTTTTATTGAATATCTCCTGACTTCCAACTTTATACTCAGATCCTCTTTTATTACTTCGTCTCCAAACATTTTCCCAGTCTCTAAACTTACATCAGACGTACTCCATCTCTCACCTCACCCAGTTATGACCGGAGGACTTCGAACTGAAAAAAAAAACTCTGTTTCTATTTCCTTAGATTCCGGATGGCCAGGGACCAGAAGGCATCGGTGGACAGTTAGAGCATTCAGCCCATCTAGTCTGCCCGACCATTCGATCATGGCTGATATCTTTCCCAACCCAATACTCCAGACTTCTTTCTGTGACACTAAGCTCCCTTGAATTCTGGATCCAGTCTATTTCCCAGAATGGGTCTGAATCCGCCCCAACCTTCTCCACATCTGCTGGCAGCTGTTACACCGTGTGTGTGTGTGATCGAACACAGTTTCAGTCCCACACAGCAAACCCGGTCTGTTCGGAGAAAAGCAATACCCGCTGCGGGACAGATATATGGGTCTCTTGCCCCAATTGTTTTTCTGCGAGGGAGTAGTTAGCTCCTTCACCACTCACGGCAAAGACTGGTGCTCCAAAATGTGGGGAGATAGAAAATAGGTACAAAAGTTTGGACAGGTTAGGTTAAGGGTTATTGTCAGCATCAGTGGAGTCCCTGCTTCAGAGTCTGAGTTTGAATCGCACAGACCTGGATCCAATTCGCGTTCAGGAAATAAAGATTTATTTCTCTTCTTTTGGTTTATCTGAATGAAAACTATTTCCTGCTTCCACACAGAGCACAGACGCGGATCTGCCAGAATCAATCCAGTGATTGATTGCCTCCAACTAGAAGGATCATTGCGGCAGATACACGAGACACCTCTCACCGCAAATCGCCTCGAAGAATCTCGCCTTTCTCAGCTGAAACTATCTCACTGTTCCTTCAATGTCGTTTGTTTTAATTCTTGGAACTCCCTCCCTAGCAACATCATGGATGCATCTCTGTGCTGAGTATTTCCACGGTTCTGTGAAGTAACTTACTATCGCAAGCTCTGGAGTAATTATGGATGAACAGTGAAGCTGATCCCAAACAGTGACGTGCATACTCCAGAAATTCGTTTCAAACGGCTGCAATTTCGAAGTGGAAATCCGAAAGTGTTCGGGAACAAGTGAGAAGTTTCGAAGGGGGAGTCGGATAAAGTAAAAGTCAATGATGACTGGGAGACATGAGGCAAGAATTGAGTGAGATGCTGTTGGTGCAAGGCTCAATGTCAGTGCTAATGGGTTAGCCCTTACTTCCCACTGTTAACACCGACTCACACACCACTCCTGGTAAATTCACCACAATTACCCTGATCTTTTGGTATGAGGTTCCCTCTGTGCATATTCACGCGTTTTATCGGCCCCGAGAGGATGAACGCATCCTCTTTATCCTGTCAGATTACAGAGGGGAAGGCAATAGTTTGAAAGCAAACAAGAAGAGATTGCCCCTTTCGGTGCATTTTCAGTGAAGCAAGACGAGCTGTGAACTGTTCTTTCCTGCACAGCTTTATTACTGCAAGGAAGTCCGAGTTACTGTGATCAAATAGTTAATTAAATGCACATATGGATTTGAAGAACACCATATGTGGCTTCGTCAGTTAAAGCACCTGGTAATAACCAGGCGAGTATGGTGTCAAATGCTCTGAAATGTTCCGTACATTGAAAGTTCATTACATAAACTTATTGTAAAAGCCGTGTTGTTGATCCAATATCGCGACAGTGACGGCTCAGCATGCTTCTTGTGTTTGAGCTCAGCCCGTTGTTATTTGGTGATACCAAGCCCTGCCGCCTGCTGTGGACCCATTAGTCAATGTTCTATCCTGCTCATCAACGCCGAGATTCTGTACTCTGTTCACCAATGATCTCTCCATCTCTTCTACTTTTAGTCTCTCGCGGTCACAGCAAGTCTTTTTTTAAATAATGAAGTGAGGCAGGAGACACTGCAGACTTGCCAGGAAATGTTGTGGTAATAACGCATCCATTGCGAGATGATAGCGCTCATTGTCTGCTGTCACCATTCATTAATTTTAGGCAAACTGCAATGACGTCATTGAAATCCTAAAGTGGAGAGAAACTGCTTTTCTTCTGGTCGGTTATGAATTCTAATTACAATTGTAAATGATCATATTTTGAGTGAAGAAATGTCACCTGACCTCAGAGCTAAGTGACAGAGATATTACCTGGAGACTGTGAGCCCAGTTCTACACACTCTGGCCGGGGCGGGTTGGGGGTGGGGCAGGTTGGGGGGGAGGCGGAGAAAGACACGAAACAGGTATTATCTCAAACTGTCACCGAATTTCAGACTTTTCCAAGAGAAGGAATAGAAATTGAGGGATATTGACAGACAGAGAGTGGGAGAATGTAGAAGAGAGTGAGGTGGTACAGAGAGACAAAGGGAGACACATACATAAGCATACGAAGGTAGACATTGAAAACAGAAGCTCTCCATTCAACGTTGTTGCTCATGGACACAAAGGACAAGATAAAGGCAATGAGTCAGGCCAGACTTTCACGAACTCAGGAGAACCGCAACAGCATTACAGCCGATATGACATTTTTCATTTTACAGATGACGTATGTCAGCTAATGAGAGATTCTGATATGTATGCTGATTCGTGAAGTGAAACTGGCAATTACCCAGGAATTAAAACAATAAAATGCACAAGTTACCTGATTCTGTCGATATGAAAAATTAAATCTTTTTGTCTCCACGGGTGCTGTCAGGCCGGCTGAATTTGTATGGCAATTCCTGTTGTTGATTCAGATTTCCAGGATTCGCACTTATTTGTTTTACGCTAGTCTGAATCGTGTTTGTGACAAATCTCCATCAATTGCCAGCACCATACAACATTCCCTGCTTTGGGAAGGCTGTCAACAAGATAACCGGTCAGAGGAAATCTCCCATTGCCACAGCAGTCAGAGTACTGAATCCTTACCACTAGACTTCCAGGGAAATTGAAATATGGTGCTGTATGTTTCCATAACGAATCCCCTTTTATTTTTTCATTTGTGATCATTTTAGCTGCACATCAATATCGTTCTTTCTTCCATTTCTTTCAGCGTGGAAAAGGCCTTTCCGCCTATCTGCAGTGCGGGAGACCGGATATTCATGTACTCTGGTCCCAGTTTCCAGCATGAGGCACTTAACCTTGCATGTTCTGATGTTTCCAGGGTAAATTTTAATGAGATACTCCCGTGCTCTTAAATGACACAATCATAGGACTGAACTTTGACGTGCTCACACTGTATGGTAATTCCCCCTGAGGAAATCATCCTCATTTTCATCCACACAGGTGGACAGACAGACAAATCCCCCGAGAGCAGGGGAGATGTCAGGACGAGACCAGTTTAACGTGCTTCACATCTGCCAGGTTCTCCGACCACTTAGCCGCGGCATGTCAAAGATGTCTGCAGCACAGAAAATGCACTTCAGCTGAACAAGTTTGCACCAGTCGAACACAAGTCCCTGACTGTTCTCGTCTCATTTTCCAACAGTTGGCTAACAGCTTCAAACGCAGTTGGTGGTAGAAGTGTACACATCAATGCGTCTCAAATTTCTCTGGAAATTTCTGCTTGCTGCACCCTGACAGGCAGTGGGTTGCAGATTTGCCCGTTTTTGTTTTTAAGCTGACTCTTCCAGTCGAAGTTAGGGAGCAATTTCCCTTCGCAATTATTGGCAGTTCTCCATCGCCATCAGTAGGATTCGAGGTTGCATGGTTAAAGTCATATGAATTTCAATTCCATTGCCTTTTCCACTCATCCAGGACGACAGGACGACACTGTGCAGTTCACTTCCCAGGTCTCCTTCCTTGTGGAGCTGAGGAAGAGTAAATCATTATTGGGTTTGTTTGAATCCAATCATTTCGCAGCTTCCAAACATGTAAAATTTCGGTGCGTGGTGAGGCTGGCTGCATCATCCTGATGGATGAAATGGGCATTCAGTTAAAATAAAAACAGAACTTGCAAGAGAACCTCAGCAGGTCTAGCAGCATTTCTGGAGAAACAATAAGAGGCAATGTTTCAGAACGTCATCAGCGCTGTGTTTTCTCCCACAGGTACTCCCAAATTGGCTTGTTTCTGCAGCAGTTTCTTTTTGGTTTCAGATTCCCACAAGTCACAGTTCTTGACATTAATCTTGACAGCAATGCGGAAATGTCATTGTGGTTAGTCACATGATCGTGTTTACATTTGGAGAATATCTTTTGACCTCATTAGAAATTGAAACAGTGCAGCAAAGCAAACAGATGCATTAAGGGCAGCAATCGCTGTCGCCCGCGGGGCTCTTGAATCAGCTATCTTTCATTCAGCAGACTAATGTGCTGACACGAGCAATCCAGCACATCACACGATCCTCCAAAGTAGGCGGTTACTGAATTTCAACTTCAGTCTGCCCTTCCCAGAATGACAACTGTCCTCTATCAGATGTATTTTTTTTTTCAAAATAAAGCCTGGGACGCTCAATATGGAGATCTAGGAACAGTCTGATCTCACTCACTGCAGGCGAACCCATGTCACTGGGAAGCCTCTCTCCCACAATCGGGACAGTCTGGGTTCCAGCCTCTCAGTTTTTGTCTGGCCCGAGCTTTTTCAATGTCCTGGAGTCCTCATATACAAAAACGAGAAATCTTTCAATGTCTCAGATCAGTTCGTGTCCTGAGAACATCAGAGTTAATGCCCCGTCCCCTTAAAGAGGGGGGGAGCTGTCTTGACTGTTTCTGCTCAGTCCGACAGTTCACCCTTGCTCATTCCCCTCCGATTCCACTTCCCAAAAAGTTTCTGAAGATCGACAAAGCTGGAGACTGGTTTCCATGTTTTGCCTCCTTAACATTGTTCCGCTTTCAAATGTCAATATTTCCCCAAAATCTCTTCACTATCCTTTGTCTTGCACCATGTCCGGAGATGAGATATCCCTTTATGAGGAGAAAGTCCAGAGGCTGGTAAGTTTCACTTTGGAGCAAAGAAGGTGAACCAGAGATTTCCTGCAGCTGTTTATAATGATGTGGGGGGAAGCGTGGGGATGGGCCCTTTGACGAACAGGAAGAAAACTTGCCACCGTCCAGGGTCAGGACATAGAGGACTGTGATTAACGGAATCGAATGTAAAGTTGCACTTTGGCACAGTACATTCAGAGGATACTGCAGAAAGTCGATGCTTCCAGCAGTATCCGTGCAAAGAGAAACGGTCAAGGTTTTGATAGTGGTACGGTTCTGATTAAGAACTCGAGGTTTCAAAATCAAATCGAACAACTGGCATGGTTTGTTGAGATTGTTCTTTTTTCAAGTTTGAGCGTGAAATCGTCCTTTTGGAAATCATTGAAAACGTAATCGGCAGAATTCGAAACTGCGTGGGGAAGTCCCAATGGATTCTAACCCATCACCTTTCCCACTCGGACCCGACTACACATTTAACTCCTGTGCTTAATACATCTCATGAAATGAATGTTTCCAACCTGAAACACCAGTATTTGGCTTGCCCTGTCCGCAGCCTGACCCCAGTATTCGTTGTCCCCCTCTCTTGGTTCAGAACAGAGTAGGATGCTGGGCGATCCAGTTGAATTACTCGCGTTGATGAGAGACAAATGTGGCTCAGCAGTTAGCACTGCTGCCTCGCATCACCATGGTCCCAGGTTTGCTTCCAACGTCGGGCCACTGTCTGTGTGCTGTTTGCACATTCTCCCCCCGTCTGCCTGGGTTTCTTTTCACAGTCCAAGCATGTCTTCGTCAGGTGAATTTGCCGTGGTAAATTGTCCATAGTGTTTGGTGCATTTCTTACAGGAAAATGAGTCTGGGTGGGTTAATCTTCAGAGGGTCAGTGTGGACTGGTAGGGCCGAAGGGCCACACTGGAGGGAATTTAATCCATTAAAGTGGATGGGAAGGATCCATTTTCATGTGCAGAGAGATTAATAAACATCGCAATGGATCGAGAAAATAAAAACGTTGTTGTATTGGTCCAGTGCTTTCATCGCCAGCTGAGTTACTGAGGGTTACCTTAGATTACAACAGGATCTGTACCAGATGGGTCAATGGGCTGAGAAGTGGCAGCAGGAATTTAATTGAGATAAATGCGAGGTGCTGTATTTTGGGAAAGCTAATCTTAGCAGGACTTATGCCATTCATGGTAAGATCCTAGGGAGTGTTGCTGAACAACGAGACCTTCGAATGCAGGTTCGTAGCTTTTTGAAAGTGGAATCACAGGTAGGTAGAATAGTGAACAAGGCGTCTGGTATGCTTTACTTTATTGGTCAGAGTACTGAGTACAGGAGTTGGGAGGTCATGTTGAGGCTATAAAGGACATTGTTTATCCAATGTAGGAATAATGCGTGCCATTTTGTTCACCTTCCTATCGGAAAGATGTTGTGAACATTGAAAGGGTTCAGAATAGATTTACAAGGATGTTACCAGGGTTGGAGGATCTGAGCTGCAGGGAGAGGCTGATCAGGCTGGGGCTATTTTCTCTGGTGCGTCGGAGGCTGAGGGGTGACTTTGTCGAGGTTTACAAAATTATGAGGGGCATGGATAGGATTAATCTACAAAGTCTTTTTCCTCGGGTCGGGGAGTCCAGAACTAGAGGGCATAGGTTTAGGGTTAGAGGTGAAAGATATAAAAGAGACCTATGGAGCAATGTTTCCACGCAGACGATGGTACGTGTATGGAATGAGCTCCTGGCAAAGGGGACTCCATTAATTTATGATTCCTGGTGGGCATGCACGAGTTGGACCGTCGGGTCTGTTTCTGTGCTGTATATCTCTATGAACCTAACAAATTAAAACTGCGATAGGTTTCTCTTCTTTGGAGAGGAAATACAATCTCCTTGGAGCTGAGAATGTTAAAGAGTGATTTTGTGCAGGAGCAGATAGTTTCCAGGAATAATTATTTTACAGAGAGACAGAGAGAAATTATAAACTTTGTCACAATTTTTAGCAACTACTTTCAGGTAATTGACAAACAATGCATAGTGAATATATGAACATTATTTTACTCAGTAAGTTTTGATCATCGGGAACTGCCTGAAAGGAAGGTAGATGATAATTCGGCAGTTATTCTGAAAAAGATTTGGAACAACTTTTTGTGTCTTAGAGTCATAGAGATGTAAAGGATGGAAACAGACCCTTCGGTCCAATCCGTCCATGCCGACCAGATATCCCAACCCAATCTAGTCCCACCTGCCAGCACCTGGCCCATATCCCTCCAAACCCTTCCTATTCATATAGCCTTCCAATGCCTCTTAAATGTTGCATTTGTACCCGAGTCCAGGGAAAAAAGCCTCAGTCTGTTCAGCCTCTCCCTATAGCTCAAGTCTCCAACCATGGAAACATCCTTGTACATCTTTTCTGAACTCTTTCAAAGTTTACAGCATCTTTCCGATAGGAAGGAGACCAGAATTACGCGCAACATTCCAACAGTGGCCTAACCAATGTCATGTGCAGCCGCAACATGGAAACATTTGCAGAGCTCTGGACAATTGGGAGGGGAGTTGGGACAGATTTTCAGTATCTCCAGAGGGAGAGATACAGCCCCAATGGGCTGACAAGCACCCAGCCCCTGGGCTCTGTGATACTGCCCCATTGACTGTAAATGATTAAGGTCATTACAGGGCAGAGAAAGGGAGAATCCCACGACTCACCTCACAATGGGGTCCGGTTGAATGACGGCAGCTCCAGACCAAGAAGAGTGTGATGCTGCAGCCAATGGGAGAGAACGGTGGCCGGGCCAGTAGGGTGACCCGTGACCATGCGCTGCTGGCCAATAAGAGGAGAGATGGTGTGGTTCTTCAGCCAATGAGACTGAAGAATGGGAGTCACCCGCAAGGTGACACGTGACCATGAGATGTGCAGACGTAGTGTGGCTGGGAGTGTGCGGGGGGAGGAGGGGGGTCTCAGTGAGAGTGAAGGGAGTGGGAGACACAGCAGAGACTGGGGGAAAAATGGTGTTAGTTTGTACTGGGAGGGTTTATAACCACACAGTGTAGGCCACACAGTGTAGAAACTCCAGGTGAAGTAAAATCAAAAGAACTGTGAATGATGTAAATCAGAAACAACAACCATAAGTTGCTGGAAAAGTTCAGCAGGTCTGGCAACATTTGTGAAGTAAAATCAGAGTTAACATTTTGGATCCGGTATCCCTTCCTCAGAATTGAGAGTCGGAAAATGGTGGTTTATATGCAGAAGGTAGGGTTGGGGCTGGATGTATGGAGTAAAGGATAGGTGGGGATAGATAGAGAAGAAAGATTGGATAAAGGAGTGGATAACGATCTGGCTGGGAGGGTGAATTGCTGTTAATGGAGACTGTTAGTGGCTAACCATAGGTAGTATGTAATGACAGGCTATGTCAAAACAAGGCCTGATGTGTGGGGGAGAGGGCTGGGACATGGGGGAGTTCAGGCCCTCAAATCATTGAACTCTGTATTGAGTCCAGAGGGCTGCAGGGTTCCCAAGAGGAAAATGAGGTGTATTCCAGTTTATGTTGATCTTTACAGCAACACTGCAACAAGCCTGAGGCAGATGTTAGACAGGGAACAGAGTGATGTGTTAAAGTGGCAGGTAACTGGAAGCACTTTTATTTTTGCAGTTGGAGTATAGACCATCAGCCGTCATTTCCACCAACTCAGAGATACCACGATCAAACACATTCCCCTTTCCTCCCTTGTCCACCTTCTGCAGGGACTGTCCCCTCTCGGACACGCTGGTCCACTCTTCCTTCACTCCCAGCATTCTGCCCCACCACCCACAGAACCCAGCAACTTCCCCTGCAACCGCCGAAGGTGCACCACATGATCATTTAATTTCCCTTCCTCATTATCCAATTATCCACTCCATGTTCCAGTTGCTTGCCATTTTAACACTCAGCCTTGTTCCCTGGCCAACCTCTCTCTCAGTGAAGGTCAGCACAAGCTGGAAACACAGCACCTAAGTTCCTAATTGGGGTCCCTACAGCCTTCCCGACACAGTATCAAGGTGAATAATTTTAGGACTAACTCCTCGCCCCTTACCCCACACACCAGGTCTTTTAACACATAGCCTGCCATTACACACTACCTATGGTGCACCACGCACTGAATATATGCACGACCCATAGCCTTTACAATGTTTGTCCCTTTAATATTAGGTGGATAATTTTGTGTATTATCCACGCCCATGTCACATGAATAACTAATATTTTAAGAAAGCCTTAACTTGCAACTAAAAATGCCATTCCTTGAACCATCCTGCTAAATCTCCTATGCCCCCTCTTAGGGACCTTGGGAACCTTCCCAATGTGTGGGTGATCTCTGATTTGCATAGGCCCAGCTATCTGTGTTCCTGTGGGAGATGTTATTATACAGCATCAGTTGCACTAAACCTCACTTCAAGGGTGGATGATGCAGAAATTACGATAATATTTGATATTGTTTTTAGGTGTATGCTTGCAATGCCAAGTCAGATAGGTCTATGGGTTAAGTGGTGAAAACTGGGATCAGAATAGTTATGTGGTAGTTTCCTTTATGGCACAGACCCAATGGACCACAGAGCCTTTTTCTGTACCGTAGAACTTTAAGATACTTAATATAGGAATAAGACAGGCCACATTTGAAACCAGGTCAGGGAGGGAATATAGGAATAGATGACACATGATTGGTTAATGTTTTGGGGACGAAAATTAGACAGAGAGGTTTAGTAGGAAATTCTGGAGGTCAGGGTGCAGGAACCAGAATTAAATATGGGCTATCCTTAAGGATGGAATTAGAGAAATGCACTTAGCGCAGAGATTTGTGAGTCTCGAGGAGATTACAGAGTTCGGAGGATTGTGAGAATGGTGGATGTTACAGAGACAGTAATATTTTGTGTTACCAGAGATAGCGAGGGTTCTGAGGCTGGGGAGGAATTACAGAGATAGGGAAGCGTTATGAAGCTGCATGAGGTGACAGTCATAGGGAGAATAATTATGATGGAGCAATTTAGAGACACAGAGAGTTAGAGTCTTTAAGTTATACTGCATAGTCTCTGTGGTTTTAACCAATCCATGTCGATGATAATTCTAAACTAAACTAATCGCATCTGCTTCCAAATATTTCCTGTTTATGAACTGGTCAAGATGTCTTTTAAATATTTTAATTGTATTCACAGCTACCATTTCCCATGGCAGTTCTTTCTACAAGTGTAAAAATATCTTATTATCTATTAGGATATCTATAAAACATCGTAATATCTATTAAACACATTTCTAAACTCTTCTCAAAATGCATGCGCCCGCGTCTTGAATCCCCCTGCCACTTCCCGACCATTCACCTAATCTACACACTTCATGAATTTATAGACTTCTAATAAGGTGACCCCTCAACCTCCTACGCTGCAGTGACAGAAATCTCAGCCAATTCAGCGTCCCTGTATTCATGGCAACATACTTGGAAATATCTTCTGAAACTGTTCCAATTTAATAGCATCCTTCCTATAACAGGGGTACCGGAACTGGACTCAGTATTCCAGAGAAGGTCTCACCAACATCGTGTACAACCTCAGCACAGCGTCCCAGTCCTATACACAAAAGTCTGAGCAATGAAAGCAAGCATGTTAATCACCTTCTGAACTATTCTGAATACATGGGGCACAAACTCGAACGACCTGAACCCTTAGGTTTTTCTTGTTCCATATCATGACACAAGACCTTACTTTTAATTAGTGTAATTAATCAATGAGGCTGAAGGAGATGTTTGTATTATCGAAATTTAATATCTTGCATTTATTTAAATTGTTCCACCTGCCACTCTTCAGCCTATTCACCCAATTGATCAAGATCACTTTGCAATCCTAGATAACCTTTGTTACTCTCCATTTTAACAGTTTTTGTTGTCACCCACAAGCGAACCATGCTTTGAATATTCACATCCAAATCATCTACACGCATAGCAAACAAAAATGGACCCAGCACCATTTCCTGTAGATCACTGCTGGTCACGAGCCTCCAGTCTGAAAAACAACCCTACATTATTACTCTCTGTAGCCTACTGTTTAGCTAATTTTGTATCCATTTGGCAAGCTCTTCCTGAATCGCATGTGTTCGATCTTACAAATTAGACTCCCATGCATGACATTTTCAAACGCTTTACTGAAGTCCTAATAAACAATGTCTACCGCTCTGCCCTCATCGATCTTCTTGGTTACTACCTCAATAAAATTCAATCAAGTTTGTGAGACACCCTCTTACATAACCATGCTGACTATCCTTAATAATTTCTTAACTCTGCAAATACATGTAAATCCTATTCTTCAGAATCACCTCTAACAGCTTCCCCACCACTGAAGTTAGACTAACAGATCTACAGTTCCTAGGCTTCTCCATATATCGCTTCTTTAACAACTCTACAACATTAGCCACTCTCCAGTCATCAGGCACCTCACCCGCAGTTATCGATTGTACAAATACTTCTCCATGGTACCCGCAATTTCTTCCCACCCAAACTGTTCCCGTACTATGACTTCAGTCACTTGCCATGTCAGATAGGCCAAGAAAACGTCAGGAGTTGCTTACTTTCTGAGAGGAACATTTGCATATCGACAAAGAACAGTTCTTGAACTCGTTTAACGAATTCTTTACCAATCAAATCTTTCACACTATTGTCGCCCCAGTCAATGTTTGGAAAAGTAAATCTCCTACGATTACAACCTTTTTATTGTGACTATATATCTGCGATCTCCCTGCATATTTGTTCGTTAAGTTCCCAATGATTATTGTAGCGTCTATCGTGCCATCCGACCAAGGTGACCTTTTTTTTAAATTTGTAAGCACAATTTTGTTTTTTTTTTTAAAAAAAGCTCTCCTCCACGATGCAAAACTATAACTCTTTTTGTTTATTCACTCAGAGGTTGTGGTTATTTTCCCTGAGGGCAGTTGAGAGTTAACCACATTGCTGTGAGTCTGGAGTCACATTTTGAAAGACAGGTGAGGAGGACAGATTCCTTCCCTAAAGGACATTTGTAAACCAGATGTTTTTATTTTCAAGTAATTGACAATGATTTCATAGTCATCACTTGCCTTTTATTCTAGATCTAATTGAATTCAGATGCCACCATCAGCCATGTTGTGATTCTAACATTAATCCTCGGAACATTGCACATATTACTCGTCTGGCAAGGAAACCATTAGGCCATTGCCTCTATTTTTAACAAATGCAACATCCAGTGTATAAAGCCGAGGAGTGACCTTTCCCAGTTGACTGGCTCTGAAGTTATAAAGCTCTCTGAAAATGGAGGGGGCAGAGAAGAGAAACTAACAGTGGCATTTCACAGCTGCCCTTGGAGAGACCTCACTCTTGGAAGTAATCAGAGCCGGGAATCAGCTCAGTGGGTTTCAGTCCCTTAAATCTTAGTCTGTTTTGTTTTAAACGGATGTCCGTCATTCTACGTGTACAGTTTGACATTAAATACTGAAACGTCCTTGTGACAGCCTCTCCAAAAAGTGAATGAATAGACATCTGTTTTGGGGGAAAACATTTGAATTTTCTGGTTTTTTTTATTCTACATTTTTGAGATTAAAGAAATAAAAATGAATCTAATTATAAATCTTATAAAGCGGACATTAAATTTCTGAAGCTGGAGGGGAATTACAGAGAGAGAGAGGGAGGGTTGTGGGGTTAGATTGGGATTGTTGTCCAAACATCGCTATGGTGTACATGGACTGCAGAAAGTCAGAGAGGCAGTTCACTATCAAATAAAGTAGGCCAATAAATACTGATCAGGGCAGCAAATGCAACATCCAGTGTATAAAGCCGAGCAGTGACCTTTCCCAGCTGACTGGCTCTGAAGTTATAAAGCTCTCTGAAAATTGAGCGGGCAGAGAAGAGAAACTAACAGTGGCATTTCACAGTTGCCCTTGGAGAGACCTCACTCTTGGAAGTAATCAGAGCCGGGAATCAGCTCAGTGGGTTTCAGTCCCTTAAAACATCAGTCTTAGTCTGTTTTGTTAAATATACAATAGTGAGTAAGGTGATGGTTTCTTTTTAATATGTCTTACCATCTGTTGATTAAATGTTTAAAACATCAAACGTCAGCATTAAGTAATTCACGGGCAGTGTTTTTCGAGCAGTAAAACTGTGCCTTTGTTTTGATCTATAGATTATTAAGGCAGAGATATTGCCTGTTGCAGAGTGACATGCTGTTCCTGTCGGATGTGAGAGATTCGGGAGAGGTTCAATGATCCTGATGATGACGTCTGCAGGAAGTGTGATTGCAAATTCTATCGGATCGCATGGACCGGTGGAGGAGTCATTAAATGTAGTGAGGAATTGACAGGTTGCTTGGGATGTGATTGACGGCAGTGTCAGGATTTCAGGATACTGCTGATACAGTCAGCTGGGAGGGTTTATCTCCTGGAAAGCTGGGAGGGGTAGGCAGGTACTGCATGAGTCTCCTGTGGCTGTCCTCATCACAGACAAGTATACTGAATTGGAAAATGTAGTGGGTAATAGACGTTCAGTGGAATATAGCACTGACAGCCAAGTTACTGCGACTGAGACTGGCTCTAACATACTGTGAGAAATATTTAGTTCCACGCGTTCGATGGTGATAGGGGACACTCTAGTCAAACTGATGTTTATGCAACTTGCAGTGAGAGATCAGAATGGGGTGATGTCTCGCTGGTGAGAGGGTCAAGGATGGCTTAGAGGGAGCAGAATACTCTCAAAGGGGAGACTGACGAGCGGAAGCTCATTGTACATTGGTAACAATGGCAGAGGAAGGGGAAAGCATGGGGTCCTGACGAGCGAATATAGGAACTTAGCCTGGAGGATACAAAGTAGGTCCTGAAAGATAGTAATATCTGGATTACTCCCAGTGCCACATTTTCGTTAGAGTAGGAATAGCAGGATAGAGGAGATGAATGTGTGGCTTAAGCGCTGGTACAGGGCAGAAGGATTGACGTTTTTCGATTATGTCAATCTACTCTGGAGGAAGGATTGTACCTGCATTGGAAGGGGACTAACCTCCAGGCAGAGAGATTTGCTAATGCTGCTGGGGAGGCATTAAACGAGTGAGGGGTTGGGGAGTAAACTCAAAGAGCCTGTGAGAAAAGAGGATTGGCTGAGGTTGGCAACATTCAGAGGTCAGACTGTGAAGATAAGCAAGATCCAGCCATAGAATGAGGTTGGACCTATCAGTTACACTGCATTATTTTCAGTACAAGAGGCCCGACAGGGAAGGCAGATGAGCTTAGGGTATGGTTTTATATATGGCACTAGGATATTACAGCAATTACAGAGGCATGACTCTGGGATGGCTCGGACTAGCAGCTCCGTGTTGCAGGGTGTAGCTGCTATAGCAAGGACAGAAAGGGAGAAACAGAGAAGGGGGAGGGGCGTTTGTGTTTCGGGAGAACATGACGGCTGGACTTTGGAGGAAATTCCTGGGAGTATATCCAGGCAAGTTATTTGGGTGATGCTAAGGAATAAGAAAGGGATGATCACCTTATTGGGATTGAACTAAGATCCCCCTTCAATAGTCGGCAGGAAATTGAGACTGAAATTGTATTGCTGGAAAGGCACAGCAGGTCAGAAAGCATCCAAGGAACAGGAGAATCGACGTTTCGGGGATAAGCCCTTCTTCAGGGAATTGAGACACAAATTTACCGGGAGATCTCAGTTATCTGTAAGAAAAATGTAAGGGGTTTTTACTTTACAGACAGAGACTCAGAGTGCTGTAGTGTTAAAGGTTTAGATGGAAAGGTATTATTTCAGTATGTACAATAAAAACTTTTCTTTTTCTTTAATCATTCACAGGATGAGGGTGTCAATGGCTGGGCCAGCATTTATTGCCGGTTCTGAAATAACCAGAGGTCAGTTGAGAGACAACCACATTGCTGTGGGTCTGGAGTCACATGTAGGCCAGACCAGGTAAGGATGGCTGATTCCTTCCCTGAAGGACATTAATGAACCAGATGTTTTTTTCCCAACAATCGACAACGGATTCATTATCGTCATTCGATTCTTAATTCCAGATATTTGTTAAATTCAAATTCTAACATCTGCCGTGGTGGAATTCAAATCCATGTCCCCAGATTTTTATCTGGGACTCTGGATTAACTGGCCAGCAATAATATCACTAGGTCATCACCGCCGCTTCTCTTGGGAAATGAGGCAGGGTGAGTGACTGAGGTATCAGTGGGGGAGCACATCAGCATCAAATATCCCACAGTATTGTGGCTCAGTAGTTAGCGCTGCTTCCTCAGCACCAGGGACCTGGGTTTGATTCCACCCTTGCGTGACTGTTTATGCGGAGCTTGCACATTCTCCCCAGTGTCTGTGAGGGTTTCCTTCGGGTGCTGCAGTTTGCTCACACAGACCAAAGATGTGCAGCTTAGGCGGATTAACCATGTTAAACTTCCAAACGTGTCCAGATGCTGTAGATGAGATGTTGGGATGTGCAGGAAAATCTCTGCCTGATGTGAAAAGATCCTTTGTGGCCTTGGACAGAGGCTGGAGGCAGAGGTATGGGCGCAGATTTTTCATTTTCGGTGGCGGCTGGATGTGGAGGGCAGATGGCGCGGACCTAAAAATGGAGTTGCAGAGGGATTTGACTCTGTGGTGGGGAGATATGTGTCGGGAGGGAAATATATCACAGGTGCTGGTGTCTGACAGTCGTAGTGGACATGGCTGAGGTTAACGCACTGTATCTGGAGATTAGTGGGATGGCAGGTAAAGACAATGGGGTTATATTCTTGTTGTATTTGAAGGGGCGGTGTGAAGGCGGAGGTGCGGCAAGTGGAGGGTCTGCCTTGGAGGGATTGTTGATGAGGTGGGTGGAAAATTCGGATCCATGAAGTAGGAAGCTTTTTTGGGATGTCCTGGAGTGGGTTTGCTCCTCCTGGTTGCAGGCATGGTGGAGGCGGAGGATTTGAGAATACAGAATTTTGTTTTCACTAGAGTAAACTTGAGGGAAATCAGGAGCGCAAAATGTGACACGAAATAGCTTTAGGAGTTCAAGGAGAATCTAAAGAGATTACACAAATACATCACAGATAAAAGATTAACTCGACAGAGAAAAGGACCCCTTGAAGATCAACATGCCTATCTATGGCACCACAGAGGGTGGGAGAGGTATGCAAGTACTTCACGTCTTTTTTCTTACCGCAAAAGGATATGGAAGCACAAGAGTTTGGAGAAATATATAGTGATAACTTGAAAAGTGTCCCTGTTACAGAGGAGGAGGTACTGGATGTCTTAAATCGCATCAAGGTGGATAAAGATCTCGGACATGATCAGATGTGTACTAGGAATTTGTGGAAAGCTAAGGAAGTGATTGTAGGGAAACGTCCCTGAGATATTTGTATCATTGATAGCGACACGTAAAGTACTGGAAGACGGGTGCCATTTTTGTTTTTAAAAAGGCTGGTAATGAAAGGCCAGGGACAGTCAGCCTGAAGTCAGTGGGAGGCAAGTCGTTGAAAGGGATCCTGATGAATAGGATTTACAAGTATTTGGAAAGACAATGAATGAATAGGGAATGTCAATGTGGCTTTGCGCATGGGAAATTGTGTCTCACTAACTTGATTGTGTTTTTTAAGAAGTGACAAAGAAGATTGACGATGGCAGACTGCTAATATTGTCTATATGAGCATTGAGCAAGGTTACACAAAGTATACTGGTTAGCAAGGTTAGGTGACATGGAATGCAGGGAGAATTAGCCATTTGGATACAAATGTGCTTCAAGGTAGGAGACAGAGGGTGGTGTTGGAGAGTCCCTTTGTGGATTGAATGCCTGTGAGCAGCAGTGTTGTGCAAGGATGGGTATTGGATCCTTAAATAAAGTATCTGGATGTAAATAGATGGGTTACAGTCAGTAGGTTTACAGAAGACACCAAGCAAATCAGAATGGTGGACATGATCTATGTGGACTTCAGTAAGGAACTCGACAAGGTTCCCATACAAGACTGGTTAGCAAGGTTAGATCTCATGGAATACAGCGAGATTTAGTCATTCAAATACAGAACTGGCTCAAAGGTAGAAGACAGAGGGTGATGGTGGAGTGTTGCTTTTCAGACCGGAAGCCTGTGACCAGTCAAGTGCCAAAATCATTGGTTCTGGATCCTCTACTTTTCATCATTTGGATAAGAACATAGGAGATATGGTTAGTAAGTTTGTAGATGACACCAAAATTGGAGGTGTAATGGACAGCGAAGCAGGTTATCTCACATTACAACGAGATCTTGATCAGATGGACCAAAGGGCTGAGCAGTGGCATATGGAGTTTAATTTAGCTAAACGTGAAGTGCTTCATTTTGGTGAAAGCAAATCTTAGCTAGACGGATACACTTAATGGTAAATTCCTAGGCAGGGTTGCTGAACAAAGACACCTTGCAGTGCAGGTTCATGCATCTTTAAAATTAGAATTGCAGGTAGATAAGATATTGAAGAAAGTGTTTGGTATGCTTTCCTTTATTTATCAGAGCATTGAGTATAGTTGTTGGGAGGTCATAGTAAATTTGTACAGGACATTGGTTAGGCCACGTTTGGAATATTGTGTGCAGTTCTGGTTCTCCGACTATTGGAAGGATGTTGTGAAACTTGAAAGAGGTTCAGAAAAGATTTACAAGGAAATTGTTGTGGTTGGAGGTTTTGAGCTGTCGGAAGAGGCGGAATAGACTGGGGCTAATTTTCCCCCCCGGAGCATCAGAGACTGACGGGTGACCTCCTTAGATGTTAATAAAATCATGAGAGGCATGTCTAAGATAAACCGACAAGGACTTTTCCCTGAGTAGGAGAGTCCAGAAATAGAGGGCATAGTTTGAGGGTGAGAGGGGAAAGATATAAAACGGAACTAAGGAGCAGGTTTTTCCCGCAGAGGGTGGTGCTTGTATAGGGCAAGCTGCCAGAGGAAGTGGTGGAGTGTTGCACAATCACTGCATTTTAAAGGCATCCGAGATACTTCTTTGGAAAAGAAGGGTTTAGAGGGTTATGGCCCAGCTACTGGCAAAAGGGACTAGATTAGATTCCGATATCTAGTCTGCATGGATAAATTTGACCAAAGGGATTTTTCGTGCTGTAGATTTCAGTCTCTTAAAAGATAAATCGTGGTCTGTTTTGTTTTAAGAACAGCTACAACTTTCAGCTGGGTAAGGGTTTATTTCTTTAAATACACATCTTCTGATATTTTGGTTACATTTTTAAAATATAAAATTTATTCTCAAGTAGTGTTTTGTAAAGCAATTAGTCTGCCTTTCTTCTGGGTCTGTGGAATGTTAAATACAGAGATGGCCATTCGTACAGTGATGTGCTCTTCCTGTGGATGTCAGAGATTAGGGAGTGTTTCAATGATCCTGATGATTGTCTGCAGGAAATGAGGGTTCAAATCCTATAGGATTTCATGGATCAGATGGAGCGGTGGTTAAAGGTAATGATGAATTTACAGTAATCGGGTGTGCGATAGGTGGCAGTTTCAGAAAGTTGGAAAAACTGCTGATTCAGACAGATGGCAAAAAAGAGAAAGTTTCAGAAATGACAGCCAGACTACTGAGACCCCTCAGACTCCTAGTAGCACACAATCCCACCAACACTCTCAAACAAAAACTAACAAACTTAAAAGACCCAGTACAACCCATGGACAAAACCAACATCATCTACAAAATTCCATGCAAGGATTGCCACAAACACTACATAGGACAAACAGGAAGAAAGTTAGCCACTAGGATACATGAACACCAGCTAGCCACAAAAAGACACGACCCTCTCTGCCTCGTAGCCCTATGCATGGTTAAAATAAAAATCATTTCGACTGGGACAACACATCTATCCTGGGACAGGCTAAGCAAAGACATGCCAGAGAATTCCTAGAGGCCTGGCACTCCAACCACAACGCCATAAACAAACACATAGATCGAGATGCCATCTATCAACCCCTCAGAAAACGAACAGGAAATGACATCACCACAAACCCCAGGAACCCCATCCAGGAGAAAGATAAAAATAGAAATCAGGAGACAACGGCTTCGTTTCACTTGGAAGTCGCCACTGATGATGTTACCTAGCCAGGTAATAAAACGTCTGGATATCAAACCTACAGCTCAGCGAGCAAACCGACACCCTAAACCGCAGGATTATGTTCTTCCTGTGTTTGGAGTGGTGGTGTAAATGCAGAGGCGCGGGAAGTGGAGGATATGCGTTGGAGTGCACTGTTGATCAGTCCTTGAAATAGGAAGCGTTTTTGGGATGTTCTTGAGGGCAAAAGATTCTTGTGGGAGCAGATATGACAGAGAAGTCGGAATTGGGAGTCCAGCATCATGTTTTTACAGGCGTATACTCGAGGGAAATCAGGAGGGTTATAAAGGGACAAAAATAGCTTTGGGAAACTGTTTAAGGAGAATCCAAAGAGATTTTACAAATACATCAAGGATAAAACGATAACCTGGCAGAAAAAAGGACCCATAAACATCAAGGCCATTGATGGAAATACAAGAGGTGGGAGAGATATTATGTGAGTATTCTATTTCATTTCTTTACTGGAGAATGATATGGGAGTTTGGAGAAATAAAGAGTGATAACTTGACAAGTGTTCAAGTTATAGAGAAGGACGTCCTGGCTACCTTAAATTGCATCACGGTGCATGAAGCCCTGGGACCTAATCAGTTGTATCCCAGATCATTATGTAAAGCTAGGGAGGTGAGTGCTTGGCCCATCCCTGAGATAGTTGTCTCATCAATAGCGACAAACGACGTACTGGAAGATGGGTAACTTTTTTTTAAAGTGGTAAGAAAAGGCCAGGAAACAGGAGAACGATGAGACTGAAGTCAGTGGCAGGCAAGTTATTGGAAGGGACTCTGAAGAATAGGATTTACATGTATTTGGAAAGGCATGTAATGATTAGGGAAATTCAACATGGCTTTGTGCGTGGGAAATTGTCTCACTAACTTAATTGAGTCTGTTAAAGAAGTGACAAAGAAGATTGATGAACAATCTGAACTCTGGTCTCCAGCATCTGCAGTCGTCACTTTCTTCTAGTTGATCTTAATCTACTGCGAATCATCTTGCAAGGATGCTTACATTGAAGAAGCTCTTTTCCTCCCTCTACAAGGATCACACAGTGAGTCCCTCTCTCACTGCACCCCCCAGGTCATCTCCTCTGCCCTGAAGCTCTTCCTGAAACAGATTCGTTACCACAGCCACATCTCCTTCCTCAGCACCTGCCTACGGAACTGACAAACCCCGCATGGACTCCAACTACAATCAGACCAACACAATTTGGATCCAACCAAGACAATCGGTACCTGCAACAAATCCAAAGCCTCCAGCAACAGACCTCCCTCCGGAGCCTTCGGTTAACGCTCAGCCATGCGCTACTACCTACACACCCTGCAGTCAGCCCTGCCCCAAATCAGGACAATACTCTCCCAGCCCTGCAAAGGACCTTTGCTGTTCTTTATCTCAGAAGAATTCGTACACTGGAGAAACGTTTTTTCCTAGCCATACCTAACATCAAAGAAAGCAAGTGCAAAAAACTTTCATGTACTCACCCCCACACTCCGGATCCCTCGACAGTTCCTCAACCTTCCGCTCGGGCGCGGTTTGTAGGTCAATCATCTCCACGATCGCCAGGAAGGCCATCGCCAATAGATACGCGGCTGCTGCGGGATCCACGACAACCTGGACCAGTGCCATTTCTGACCACTTCCGACCCCGGAGCTGCCGTCGCCGCAGCCATGTCACTCACCTCAAGGACCAATGCACGTCGATCTCCACCTCCACGCCCATCTCCGCCCTCACGTCGATCTCCTCCCTCATGACCAACTCCACCCCCACGACTATCTCCGCCCCCAAGCCTAACTCCGCCCCCACTCCCAGCTCCAGCTCCACACCAGATCCCAGCTCCCAGCCCTGCTGTATTTTCACCATTCCTCCAGACCTCCCCCTCTCTGAGGTTTAACGATCAGTCCTCACCAGAGGACTCACCTTCATCGCCTATGCTCCTGGATCAGTGAGAGCGACACGCGGCTAGACATCGAACATTTCTTCTGCCGCCTTCGCCTCCGCGCCTACTTCTTCATCCAGGACTCTCGCCCACCCTCTAACGACGCCTTCTCTCGCCTCTAACATATCCCATCCACCTGGGCACCCCGTGCGGGCCTCTTACCCGCCTTCGATCTCTTCATATCCAACTGCTGCCGTGACATTGACCGTCTCAACCTGTCCACCCCTCTCACCCGCTCCAACCTCTCATCCTCACAACGCGCAGCGCTCCACTCCCTCAGCTCCAACCCCAAACTCACCATCAAACTGGCAGACGAAGGAGGCGCAGTGGTAGTTTGGCGCACTGATCTTTACGCTGCTGAAAGTAGACGCCAACTCGCGGACACCTCCTCCTACTGCCCCCTTGACCATGACCCCACCTCGCACCAGAAAACCATCATCTCCCAGACCATCCATATGGACATCAGAAAGACATTCAACCATGTTCCACACAGCAGACGGGTTAGCAACGTTAGATAACATGGAATTCAGGGAGAACTAGCCATTTGGAGACACAATTGGGTTGAAGGTAGTTGACAGTTTGGTGATGGAGAGTTGCTTTCTGAACTTTAGGCCTGTGAACAGCAGAGCGCTGCAAGGAACGATGCTGGGTCCTGATATGAATGACCTGGATGTAAGTATACAGAGTATTGTCAGTCGGTTGCCAGAAGACACCAAAATTGGAGGTGTAGTGGACAGTGAAGATGGTTAGTTCAGAGCAAAATGGTATCTAGATCCACCAATGTATCAATAGGCTGTGGAATGATAGGCAGAGTTTAATTTAGATGAATGTGATGTGCTGCATTTTGGAACGCCAAATCAGGACAGGACTTGTGCACTTAATGGGCAGGTCGTGAGGAGCGGTGTTGAACGAAGAGACCTTGGAGTACAGGTTCATAGTTCTTTGAAAGAAGAGTCACAGGTAGTCGCGGGAGTGCATGCAGCGTTTGGTACTCTCTCTGTTATTGGTCAATGCAATAAATGCAGATGTTCTGACCTCATAATGTGGATGTACAGGACATTGATTAAGGCTTTTCTGTAATTCTGTTTTCAGTTCCAATCTTCCTGTTCTCTGAATGATGTTGTGAAACTTGGAAAGGTTCAGACAGGATTTGCAAGGATTTGGCAGGATTCGACGGTTTGAGCTTTTGGGAAAGGCTCACTAGACAGGGACTGTTTTCCATGGAGAGTTAAAAACTGAGAGGTGACCTTACAAATGTTTCAGGAGGGTCGTGGATAAGGTGAACAGTCAGGGCCATTTCCCCATGTTCAGCGGGTCCAGAACTAGAGGGTAGATGCTTAAGGTGAGAGGGAAAAAATTTGGAAGGGATGTAAGGGGAAACTTTTTCATGTTGAGGGCAGTGTATGTATGGAATGAACTGCCAGTGGAAAGTGTGGGGGTTAGCACAATTATAACATTTAAAAGGCATCTTCTTTGGAGAGGTAATACATTGTCAGATAATTCTACTTGGAGCTGAGAAGTAAACAGTAAATTCGACCAGGAGCAGTAACTTTTCCAGGATATTTAATTTACAGAGAGACAAAAATAAAATATTAACGTTGTGACAAAGAATAGTAACTACTTTCAGGTAAATGTGAAGATTATATTTCTCAGTGCATTCTGAGCATCTGGAACAGTCTGAACAGCAGGTGGATGCTGATTCAGCAAGTATTCTCAAACTGTTTTGGCATTTAACATTTTAAGGAAAGTTTTGGAGGGTTGTGGGCAAAATGTGAGAGGAATTGCGACAGATTTGCAGCATATACAGAGCGAGAGAGTATAGCCCCAATGGGCTGAATAGCCCCCAGCCCTTATGCACTGTCATACTGCCCCATTTACTGTGAATGAAGGATCTCATCACACGGCGCAGAGAGGGAAGATCACACCACGCACTTCACAATTGGGTCTAGCTGACAGACAACAGTTCTCACACCAATAGGAGGAGAATTGTTGTGGTCCTCCAACATGTTTCCGCTAATGGGAGAGTGCCTATTCAGAGGACATGGCTTAAAAATAAGCGTAGACAATTTAGGGCAGAGATGAGGGGAAACTTCTTCACCCAGAGAGTGGTGGCTGTGTGGAATGCTCCCCCCCCCCCCCCCCCCCCAGAGGGCAGTGGAAGCCCAGCCTCTGGATTCATTTAAGAAAGAGTTGGATAGAGCTCTCAAGGATTGTGAAATCAAGGGTTATGGAGATAAGGCAGGAACAGGATACTGATGAGGATGATCAGCCATGATCGTATTGAATGGTGGTGCAGGCTCGAAGGGCAGAATGGTCTACTCATACACCTATTGTCTATTGTCTATTGTCTCTAGCCAATTAGAGTGAATGACGGAGCGTGGCCAGCAAGAGACACGTGACAATGAGCTGTCCAGGCGCGGTGTCACGGTGAGGGAGGACTCGGTGAGTGTGAAGGGTGTGGGAGAGACAACAGGGATTGGGACAGAGGCTGCTGGACCATTAAACTCCCAGTAAATTAAAATCAAATGAACTACGGATACTGTAAATCAGAAACAACAACCAGGAGGTTCTGGAAAAGCTCAGCAGATCTAGCAGCACCTGTGAAAAGCAATCAGAGTTAACGTTTCAGATCCGTTGTCATTTCCTCAAAACTGATGTTTCTGAGAAATAAAAATGTTGGTTTCGACATGTACAGTAAGGTGGGGGGAGGATGTAAGGATTAAAGGATAGGTGGGGATAGGGCAAGAAGAACGGTTGGATAAAGGAGTGGCTGGGACGGTGACTAGCTGTTAATGGAGATTCTTAGTGGATACCCAAACGTAGTATGTAATGGCAGGCTATGTGATGACAAAGCCTGGTGTGTGGGTAGGGGCCTAAGACATGGTGTTGTTAACTTGTGGTTCGCTGCTAACTGTCTCCGTTGTAAGCTGTTCCCTATCGACATCACTCCATGATTGGAGCTGCTGAGGTCACACATCTCTGGAATAACTTTCCTAAACCTCTCTGTCCTCCTTTAAGAGGTATCTTAAAATCATTCTTTTTAATCAACGATTCTATCATCCGTGAAGCATTTTGGAGATTTGTCAATGTGAAAGGCTCCATACAATGCAGGTAGTTGTTCTCATTGTCTGACATTATGAGAAACAAGAATGAACCCTCTTTCTCAGACCTGATGAACAGCAGCAAAAGCACGAATCACTGAGCTTGCTCCAGTCCACAATGGGTATTGAGTGATTGATGTCAGTGCAGACCAATAGGAGGTAGAGGGCAGGACTCGAGGACTGGTAGATTCCATTGGATCTCCAACCAATCGGAGTGAATGAGGGACGGGCCTGTACTGTTGCTCATAAATAGAAGTATTTTGATGAATCAACAAGTTTTGGTAGTACTGAGCACTTGGGGAACAGAGTTTTAGATATTCTTGAGATTACATATAAGTTGAATGTGGGTGGCTGACCAGGAGTGGGTTTGGATAATGAAGTCTGGAGATAACACAGGGATGAAGGAGAGTTTCAGCAAATGAGCCTAGACAGTGGTGGATTTGGGTGATGTCACTGATGTAGAATTAGGTGTTTTGGAGTGGGACTGGGCTGTCACCCTCACCTGTGCGATTCAGCTGTTTTTCAGTATTGAGAATAATATCTGTAACAAGCTCAGTAGCTGAGTGGCCCTCGCAGAATCCAAAATGCGTCACTGAGCAGGCTATTGCTTAGCAGGTGCTGCTGGTGAGCACTGCTGGTGACACCTACCATCACTTTACTGCTGGTCGAGTGTGGACAGATGGAGGGAAATCGAATGGGTTGGGTTTCCCCTGTGTTTTTGTACTGAACGTACCCAGGAAATGTTCTACATTGTCAGTCGATGACAGTGCTAGAGTGGTCATTGGTTTGCTGGGTGGCAAGTTCTGGAGCTCAGGCCATCAGTACCATAGCCCGAATGTTGGTAGGACCCATAGCCTTTGCACTATCTGTTCATATCTTAACACTATTTTAATGGAAACGATTGATTTGAAGCTCCCATCTGTGACGTTGGGGACCACTGGTTGGATCATCCACTTGACATGTCTGACTGCAAATTGCTGCAAACGCTGTCGTCTTATCTTTTGCATGGATGTGTGAGGCCCCTCCATCAGTAAGGGTGGGGATATCAGTTGTGCTTCCTCCAGTCAGGTGTTTAATTGTCCATCGCCAATTACGACTGGGTGTGGCAGAACTGCAGAGCGCAGATCTGATCTATTGGATCTAGCATTATATGTGCCATCACGTTTGCCTAGTCTGTCCTGACAGTGGGGCAGGACATATCTAGGGATAGTGATGGTGGTGTCTGGTCATTGTCTGTCAGGGATTAATCTGTGAGTACGGCTATGTCAGGCTCTTCCTTGACGAGTCTGTGAGATAGTTCTCCACATTTTGGCACGAGCACCCAGATGTTAGTGAGGACGGCATTGCAGGGTCGGGAGGGCTGATCGTGTGGCTATTCTTTCGAGGGCCTTGGTAGATGTCATGTCGTCCATCCAGTTTCTTTCCTTTATTGAGACTTTGCATTGATGAATACAATGAGTGACTTGGTGGGCCGCTGTCAGGTTGGCAGTTTCTTTCCCTCAAGATTTATTTTTTTCTAGCATTGACAATGGTTCCATGGAGATCAGTCGATTCTTAATTCCAGTTATTATTCTTGAATTCTAATCCCGCTATCTGTCGAGGAGGGATTCGATTCCAGCCTTCAGTTGTCCATTTTAATATTGTGAGTAAAAAATATATACATCAGATTTGTTCACTCATTTTAAACATCACTAATCCAGGTTTTGTTTCTTTGTAAAACACAGTCCATCATCCTGTCTCCTCCATCCTTCCCTACAACAACAAGAGTGAGGAGCGCATGGAGTATCTCTGTCACTAGATTTGAAACAATCGGATCAGGGTCAAAATGAACTGCATTGAACTGCTAAGATTCTCATTCTTTATTTGAGTTGGCAGCTCAGAAACAAACTCATGTAAATGCCTGCCTCATCTCAAGTTCCTCTATGGCCTCACCCCTCCATCTCTCTGCAATCACTTCTATTTCCACAACTGTCTGAGTTGTCTGTGGTCCTCCAACTTTGGAATCTTAAGCATTATCGGTTTTCATATTGCACCATCAGCGGCTGTGTCAACCCCATAATCTCTGAAATTCTCCCCTTAAACCTCTCCACCCCTCAATTTTTTTCTTCAAATACTCATGTAACCTAACACTTTGACCAAACCTTTAGACATCTGTTCTAATATTTTCTGCCGTGGATCAGTGTCTGTAGAAGTAAAGGTTGGCAATGGTGGAAGTTCTACAGTTTCTCTGATCATATGTCGTCTCTGTACAGACTGTATGGATGTGGATGATGAATGAAAAGAGTAAGTAGTTGTTTAGTGAGTCAGCACTCGCTATCGCAAATTATCCTTTAACAATAGAACATGGTTGAATTGCTGGAGAGTTTGGGAATCATTGCTGTTTTATGAATCAGTGTACAGAGGTAAAAAGGTGGAATGGATGAAATGTTTTGCGGAGTAAATTCTATATAAAGTCAGATTGGGATATTGTTTACCGCTATTCACGTGTCTCCAAATGTTATTGAATCACTATCACAAAAATTATAAGGTAGCACGAATTGATAAATGTCCTTATTATAAGAAGGCTATGGACAACATTTTAAAAATGTAAACAACACAAAAGCAACATACTGTGGATGTGAGAAATCTGAAAAAAGGGAAATACTCGACAAGTATTGACAGTACCTGTAGTGAACCAGACAGGTAATCGGCAGCATTTCCAGTGGGTTTTGGGACCTAACATCATATGGAGGCTTCTGATCCAGCACTGCCAATAGCACTCTCATCTGGGAGGTGGGCTCCTACTTGGCTGCCTGTGTTCATCTTCCCTTTGAAGAAATTCTGCATGCTGATAATGCTGTCAACCCAGTCAAAGGAGCAGAAACTTTAGAGAAGTGACAGCCCCATTGTGAGACATGAATCCTGTTATGGCCAGGTGCAGAATGGGCCAGGAGCCTTTGGACTAACGGCCACAAAATCTCATGCAGTTGTGACCTCAATGTTACTTGGCTGGCCCACTCCCTGGTTATCCACAAACCAATTTGGCTTTACAGCTCATCCTGGGAAACATCTCTGCAACAAGGAGCCATCTTCAATCATCCTTTATTATTCACTCACTCACACGCAGACGCACGCACGTGGACACACAGAGCCACACGTGCACTATTTCACACAGTCAGATCTTCCTTGCCTCCACTTCACCCACTGTGGTGAAGAAAATCACCGACTGTTTCAGGCTGATAATCTTTCAACAGGAACATTTTGCACTAGTGCAGTATGAGGTTCCCTTTCTTCCCTTAAGCAGTATAAAAGGATCTTTATTCTGGACATATTATCGATGCTGGTCTATTACTCTCTAAGATTCCTTATTGGAAATATGTAAGAAAAAGAAACTAATCCTATCTCTGGTTATCTTTGAATAGAAAAGGAAAATATTAATGTCACTCTATAAGAATAAAAATAATATTGCTGCAATTGCGTGAGTCGCATTACTGAAAGTGAACGACACATCTTTTCACTTTTAATATTTTTAGATTCGATTGATCGAAAAACAGACAACGAGGTTAGGACTTTGATGACCCCATAGATATTTGGTAGGCGATGGTCTAATAAGCATAGTTCAAAGCTGTAGCTTGTTTTCCAGAAAAATAAATTGGATGTGAAAAACAAATAATTTCTTTCTCAAAACCTTTCGAAAATCTCAGCAGAAATGTCATTGGTATTGCTAGCTCTCTCAGTTAGTAAGTAGTGTGCAATTGGGCCACATACAGCAGGTGAAGCGAGGCAATGTTCTTACCATGTATATTCACTTATCTCAAACTGGGTAATGCAACAATTGAGCTTTTATCCTTGGCATTTATCTGGGGAAAAAATCAGGCAAGGCTTCAACTTCTGATTTTTTGAACCTCATTCCCGCCAAATTCTGTGTCATGCTTGGGTCTGAGCAAGATTAGGCTTGTGTAATAGTTGCCTAAATGCAAACTGCAGCATTTAATCAGTAGCAGGGGATGGACGCACTAATGTGAAAACTGTTTTAAAGCAATACATAACTTTAAGGGTTACAGTTTGCAACTTTAAACAGAAAAAGTTTGAAATATTAGGGCGGCATGGAGGCTCAGTGATTAGCACTGCTGCCTCTCAGTGCCAGGGTGCCGGGTTCGATTCCAGCCTCGGGTGACTGCTTGGAGTTTGCACATTCTCCATGTGTCTGCGTGGATTTCCTCTGGGTGCTCCAGTTTCCTACCACTGGCCAAAGATGTGTACGTTAGATGAATTGGCCAAGTCTTAAGGGATGTGTAGCCGAAGTCCGTTCGTCATGGGAAATGTGGAGTAGTATGGTAGGGGAATGGGTGGGATATCCTTCAGTGGATCAGTGTGGACATATTTAGCCAAATGGCCTGCTTCCACGTTGTAGGGATTCTATGATGATAGCAAGAGGTAACGTGGCCAGTCAACCTGGGCCAGGAGGAGGGGATGGTGTGAGTTTCAAACCTGAACTGACAGTGACGGATTTTATAAACTTGTATTACAGGATATTACAGGTAGACATTCAGAAGGTAATCTCAGCAATTCTAATGCCAAATCCTAGCAGAATTACTCAATTCATCAGGACTTGGATATTTGCATTGTGTGGGAGTATTGTGTTCCAGCTCATTCGCATTTTCTGAAGAAACGTTCTCCTTTGTACCACCCCATTCTCGCAATAGATCTCCCGCAAATATTCAATATGTGCCCTGTAATCCTTTTATGATGAGCTGATGTTTGTGTGCTGTTTATCATTCTAATGTATATCTTTTGTAAACCCCTCTGTCACAGCTCCACTCGATTTCTTTTGCTACAAAGAGAACAATCACAGTTACTGCAAATCTCTGATTCCCTCGTGTCTGTTTGCTGTATCTTAGGTGGACATCAAGATTGTGCTGGAACATTCTCCATTTGCCTGCATCAATGTAGCCCCCAACAATAGTAAATATAGTGAATATCCTCCAGAATAAAGCACTGTTCGTGAACACTGACCCAAACACCACCTTCAACATTCCTTCTCAGCACCGCCAAGGTTCAGTGTCAAAAACTGTGTAAAAGGTAAAGTTAGCATTGTCCTACCAGACTACAGGGCTGCTCTCTCATTAGGGAGAGATGACTGGTGGTGGTTTAACCTGAAGGTTACCACAGCCTAGGCAAGGGGAGAAGTTGTGAAGGAGAGTCCATCTATTGTAGATAGCTATTCTTGATGTGTATTAGCAACACCATGTCACATGAATAACTAATGTAAGAACAATTCTGCCTCGAAAATCTTCCATTCCTTGAACTATTCTGTAAAATCTCCTATGCCCTCTCTAAGAGACCCTGCCATTCTTCCCAATCTGTGGGGAATCTCTGGTTTGCACAGATCCAGTTGCTCTGTGTTCCTGTGGGTGGTGTCATCGCAAAGCAACAGTTGCACTAAACCTCACTCTGTAAGGGTGGGAGACACAGAAATCTTGAAAGCATTTAAAATGAATTTAAGGACACACTTACAATGCCAAGGCTTGCAGGTCTATTGATTAAGTGCTGGAAAATGCGATTAGAATAGTTAGCTGGTAGATCTCTTGAGAGTACAGACCCGATGGACCACAGAGCCTTTTTCTGTCCTAGAGGCCTCTGAGACATATGATATCGGCATATGACAAGCCACATTTGAAACCAGGGCAGAGAAGTGGATGTGAGAGTAGATTATACATGATTGATTAATAGTTTAGGAGGAAAATGAGACAGATAGGTTAAGTAGGACATTCTGGAGCTCAGCGTGCAGGAATCCGAAAGAACAATGGGCTGTCCCCAAGCCTGGAATTAAAGAGAGGCACATATCACAGAGATTTGTGAGGATGGACAAGATTACCGATAGGAAGGCTGCTGAGACTGGAGGAGTTTAGAAATAGCGATGATTTTGAGATTGGAAGATGTTACCGAGAATGAGAAGCTTGTGATAGCAGAGATAGTGAGTGTTCTGAGTCTGGCGAGGAAGTACAGAGATAAAAAAGAGTTGTGAAGCTGGTTGAGATGACTGTGATCTGGAGAGTCGTGAGGATGGAGCCATTCACAGAGATAGCGATCATTAGAATCATAACGTTATACAGCGAGGAAACAGACCCTGTGGTCCAACCTGTCGGCTATAATTCCAAATTAAATTAAGCGTACCTGTCTCCACTTGGTCCACAAACATCAAAATATTTCCTATTTATGTACTTATCAGAATGTCTTTTAAATATTGTAATTATATTTGCAGTTACCACTTCCTCTGGACGTTCATTCCACCCGTGTAAAAATTTTAAAAATCCCTAATGCTTTTTTCCAAACTTTTATCATCTCTTCTCAAAATGAATGCAGTCAAGTCTTGAATCCACCTCTCCCCCGGCCATTCACCTTATCTACACTCTTCATGATTTTATAAACCTCGAATAAGGTCAGCCCTCAACCTCCTACGCTGTAGTGAAAAATGTTCCAGGTAAAAACAGATGCTTGAAACCAGATGCAGATGCTTGAAACCTGAGTCTAGATTAGAGTGGTGCTGGAAAACACAGCAGGTCAGGCAGCATCCGAAGAGCAGGAAAATCGACGTTTCGGGCAAAAGCCCTTCATCAGGAATCGAGGATTCGCAGTAGGATTCAAATCAACTGGGTAAAAACAAGGACTGCAGATGCTGTAAACCAGAGTCGAGATTAGAGTGTTGCTGGAAAAGCACAGCAAGTCAGGAAACATTTGAGGTGCAGGAAAATCGAAGTTTTGGGCATAGGCCCTTCGTCAGGAATAGAGAATCACTAAAAAATGTCCCAGCCTACCCAGCCTCTCCTCATAATACAATCCCTCCATTCCTATGAACATCTTAGAAAATCTATTCTGAACCCGCTCCAATTTAATAATATGATTAGATTACTTACAATGTGGAAATAGGCCTTTCGGCCCAACAAGTCCACACCGCCCCGCCGAAGCGCAACCCACCCATACCCCTACATTCACATTTACATTTACATTTACCCCTTACCTAACACTACGGGCAATTTAGCATGGCCAAATCACCTGACCCTGCATATCTTTGGACAGTGGGAGGAAACCGGAGCACCCGGAGGAAACCCACGCAGACACGGGGAGAACGTGCAAACTCCACACAGTCAGTCGCCTGAGGCGGGTATTGAACCCGGGTCTCTGGCGCTGTGAGGCAGCAGTGCTAACCACTGTGCCACCGTGCCGCCCACTAGGCTTCCTATAACAGTGCAACCAGAACTGAACAGAGAATTCCAGAAGAGGTCTCCCCAACATCCTGTACAGCCTCAACAGAGCGTCCCAACTCCTGTATCAGAGGTCTGAGCAATGAAGGCAAGTGTGCTAACCACTTTCTTAACCACTATGTCTACATGTGATACAAACTTCAAAGACCTGAACCGCTCTGCCTCTTTTTTTTCCATGTCACTGCTCATGGCCCTACGTTTAATTCGTGTAAGTCCTGCCCTCGTTTATTTTATCGAAATGTAAATATTCCAGTCCAAAAATCCAAAAAAATCCTTCGAGTTTTGGAGTATAATAAAGAGGGAAATCAGAAAGGCAAAAAGGGGATATGCGATAGCCTTGTTGAATAGGGTTAAGGATAATCCAAAGGCTTTTATAAATACACTAAGAACAAAAGGCTAACAACGGAAAAAATAGAAACCCTCAAAGATAGCAAGGCAGCCTATGCATGGTGCCGCAGGAGACGAGGGAGATACTAACTGAGTATTTGGCATCAGTGTTTACTATTGAGAAGGACAGGAAAGATACAGAATGTAGGGAAATAGGTCGTGACATCTTGAAAATGTCCATCATACACAGGAGGTGATGAATAAAGCTTGGGAAATCTCCAAGTACCTGATCAGGTGTATCCTAGGACTCTGTGGTAAGCTGGGGATTTGATTGCTAGGCCCCTTGCTGAGATATTTATTTCATCGATAGGCACAGGTGAGATGCCAGAAGACGAGAGGTTGATTAACGTGATGCCATTATTTAAGAAAGAAGTTAAGGAAAAGCCAGGGTGAGTCTGACGATCTAGATGTCGGTGCTGGGCAAGTTGTTGGATGGAATATTGTGGGAAAGCATTTACATGCAATTGGAAAAACAACGACTGGTTAGTGATAGTCAGCATGGCTTTGTGTGTGGAAAATCATGTCTCACAATGTTGAGCATTTTTGGAGAAGTAACAAAGAGGATTGATGAGGGCAGCGCGGTTGACGTGATCTATATGGACTTCAGTAAGGTGCTCGACAAGTTTCCCCGTGGGAGATTGTTTAGCAAAGTTAGATCTCATGGAGTATAGTGATATTTAGCCATTTGGATACAGAACTGGCTGAAAGGTAAAAGGCAGAAGGTGGTGTTGGAGGGCAGCTGTGCAGACTGCAGTTCTGTGACCAGTGGAGTGCCACAATGATCGGTGCTTGGTCAACTACTTTTCGTCATGTGGGTGTGAATATAGGAGGTATAGTTCGTAAGTTTGCAGATGACACTAAAAATGGATATGCAGTGGACAGCGAAGAAGGTTACCTTCGGTAACAATGGGATCTCAATCAGATGGGCCAATGGTTTAAGCAGTGGCAGATGGAGTTTAATTGAGATATCTGTAAGGCGCTGAATTTTGGAAAAGCAAGTCTTACCAGGACTGATACATTTCATGGTAAATTCATAAGTAGTGTTGCTGAACTGAGACCGAGAAGGGCCATTCATATATTCTTGAAAGTAGAGTTGCAGGTAGCTCTATATTGAAGAAAGTGTTTGGTATGGTTTCCTTTATTGGTCAGAGCATTCAGAATAGCGTCGGGAGGTCATGTTGCATATGTACAGGACATTAGTTCGGCCACGTTTGGAATTTTGTGTGCAATTCTGTTCTATGCCGATTGGAAGGATGTTGAGAAACTTGAAAGCGTTGAGAAAATATTTACAAGAATGTTGCCATGGTTGGAGGGTTTAAGCTATAGAAAGAGGCCTAAAAGGCTGGGTTTTCTTTCCCCCGGCACACCAGATGATGAGGAGTGACCTCGTAACAGTTCATAAAATCATGAAGGGAATGCATAAGGTAAACAGAAAAGGTCTGTTTAATGTGGTGGGGGAGTCCAGACATAGACGGCATATGTTTAGGGTGAGAAGGGAAAGATATAACAGGGACAGATGGAGCAACGCTTTCATGTAGAGGGTTGTGCATATGTGGAATGAGGTGCCAGAGTGTGTGGCGGATGCTGGGAATGGTTTGGAGGGATATGGCCCAGCTGCTGTCTAAAGGGACTAGATTAGGTTCGGATATCAGGTTGGACAAATTTGACCGAAGGTTCTGTTTCATGCTGTGGGTTTCACAGCTCAGTGTATTTCAGTCTCTTAAAAGCTGGTTTTTCGTATGTTTTATTTTCGTAAAGCTACAAAATTCAGTAGGGAAAGGGATTACTTCTTTAAATACATGTCCTATGATGTTTTGATTACATTTTTAAAATATAAATTATTGGCACTAATTTATTCTAGACTCGTGTTTTGTAAAGCAGTAAGTATGTGCCTTTTTCTGGGTCTGTGGAATATTAAGGTGCAGAGATGGCCATTCGTACAGTGATGCTCGCTGCACTGTGTGGCAAAGGATGTATTGGAGGGGAGAAGGAGTCACATTTTTGGATCATTCAAATCTCTGTGGAGTAGACTTGACCTGCAGAAGAAGGATGGATTACACCTGAATTGGAAGATGTCTACTATCCAGGCAGGGAGATTTGCTCGTTCTACTCGGGAGGCATTACACCAGTGAGGGAGTGGGGGTAATCCTGAAGAGATAGTGAGAAAAGTGGCTGATACAATTGAGAAGTTAGACAGTCAAGGCGGGCAAGGGAAAGGCACAGAGCGAGGTAGGATTGATCAATTACACTACATTTATTTCAATGCAAAAGGTCCAACAGGTAAGGCAGATGAGCTCAGGATATGGTTTTGAACATGGGATTGAGATATCGTGAGTATTATAGAAACGTGGCTCAGAGCTGGATGGAAAAGCGCAGCAGGTCAGGCAGCATCCAGGGAGCAGGAAAATCGACGTTTCGAGCATATTCACTTCTTCAGGAATGAGGAGGGTGTGCCAAGCAGGTTAAGATAAAAGGTAGGGAGGAGGGACTTGGGGGAGGGGCGTTGGAAATACGATAGGTGGAAGGAGGTTAAGGTGAGGGTGATAGGCTGGAGAGGAGGTGGGGCGGACAGGTCGGGAAGAAGATTGCAGATCAAGAAGGCGGTGCTGAGTACGAGGGTTGGGACTGAGATAAGGTGGGGGGAGGGGAAATGAGAAAAGTGGAGAAATCTGCATTCATCCCTTGTGGTTGGAAGATTCCTAGGCGGAAGATGAGGCGCTCTTCCCCCAGGCATCGTGTTGCCATGGTCTGGCGATGTAGGAGGCCAAACACCTGCATGTCCTTGGCGGAGTGGGAGGGGGAGTTAAAGTGTTCAGCCACGGGACGGTTGGGTTGGTTGGTGCGGGTGTCCCAGAGGTGTTCACTGAAACGTTCCGCAAGTAGGCAGCCTATCTCCCCAATGTCGAGGACGCCACATCGGGTGCAGCAGATGCAGTAAATGATGTGTGTGGAAGTGCAGGTGAATTTGTGATGGATATGGAAGGATCCCTTGGGGCCTTGGAGGGAAGGGAGGGGGGAGGTGTGTAAGGGACATGAACTGTCTCAGAATCCAGCAAACTTTAGTGAATTATTACAAGAGCATTAGTTATTTCCCCCCGTCATCTCTTTTAGTCCCCTGAAATGCATTCCATCACGGCTAGGAAACTAATCTACTTTTAGGCTGTTATCTTTTCAACGACTGCCTTTTTACTGAGAATGATTGCTTTGATGTCCACATCTGCCATTGCCTCCATAGGCCTGCAAAAATGAGGCAATGAGAGTATAGAAACAGTATGTTCCTGTAAAGGCCAAGGTTGGGAGGCGGAGAGAATGCTGGATGACTGGACAAATTAAGGCTCTGGTCAAGAAAATGAAGGAGAGATATGGTAGGTACACACAGCTGGATTTGAATCAATACCTGGAGTAGTATAAGGGCAGTAGAAGTATACTTGTGGGAAAGCAGGAGGTCCAAAAGGGGACAAAATATAGCTTTGGGAAATTGGTTTAAGGAGAATCCAAAGAGATTCGACAAATATGGTAAGGACAAAAGATTAACCAGGCAGAGAGTAGCGATCCTCAAAGATCAACAAGATGTCTATGGAACAGCAGGGGGTGGGAGAAAGTCGATAAGAATTTCACATTGGTTTTTACTGAAAAAATGATATGGAAGCTAAAGAAGTTGGAGAAATAAGTAGTGAAAACTTGGCAATTGTACGTATTACAGAGGAGGACGCGCTGGATGTATTAAAATGTATAAAGGTGGATTAATCATTGGAATCTGATCAGGTGCATCCCAGAAATTTGTGGGAAGCTAGGGAAGTGATTGATGGGCCCGTCGCTGAGATATTTGTGTCATCGATCGCCACAGGTGAGGTGCTGGAAGATGGGTGCCATTATTTGAGAAAGGTGGTAAGGAAAAGCCAGGGAACTAGAGACCAGTGAGCCTGAAGTCAGTGGCAGGCAAATAGTTGGAAGGGATACTAAGGGATCGGATTTGCATGTAAATGAAAAGGCAATAAATGATTAGGGCTAGTCAGCATGGCTTTGTAAATGGAAATCACTAACTTGGACTTGAGAAAGATATAAGGTTCCACATAACACACTGGTTAGCAAGTTCAAAGCCGTAGAATAAAGGCGGAATAAAAAATTGGCTGGAAGGTCATAGATGTACAACACGGAAAAAGAGACCCTTCGGTCCAAACAATACATGCTGATCAGATATGCCAACGCAATCTAGTCCAACTTGTCAGCACCCGGCCCATATCTTTCTCATTCATGTACCCTTCAAGATGCCTTTTAAATGTTGTGATCGTGCTAGCCTCCACCACTTCCTCTGGCAGCTCATTCAGTACACGTACCATCCTCTGTGTGAAAACGTTGCCCCTCAAGTCTCTTTAAAGTCTTTCCCCTCTCACCCTAAACCCATGCCCTCTCGTGCTGGGATCCCCCACTCCAGAGAAGAGACCTTGTCTATTTAATATTGTCCATGCCCCTCATGATTTTATATACCGCTATAAGATCATCCCTCAGCCTCGGACGCTCCAGGGAAAACACCCCCAGTCTATTCAGCCTCCATTCAACCCCCAGCCTACCTCAAATCTTCCAATCCTGGCAACATCCTTGTGAATCGTTTCTGAACCTATTCAAGTTTCACAACATCCTTCCGATAGGAAGGACACCATGTTTGGATGAATATTCCAAAATTGGCCCAACCAATGTCCGTACAGCCGCAATATTTCCTCCCAACTGTTGTACTCAATACTCTGTCCAATAAATGATGGCATACCAAATGCCGCCTTCACTATCCTATCCACCTGCGGCTAAATGTTCAAGGAGATATGATCCTGTACTCCAAGGTCTCTTCGTTCATTAACACTCCTCAGGACCTTACCATTACGTGCATAAGTCCTGTTAAGATTTGCTTCCCCAAAATGCCACTCCACAGTCCATTCACCCATCTGATCAAGATCCCATTGTACTCTGAGGTAATTTTTTTCACTGTCCACTGCATCTCCAATTTTTGTTGTTATCTCACTAACTACACCTCCAAGGTTTACATCCAAGTCATTGAAATAAATGACGAAAAGTAGTGGATCAAACGCCGATCCTTGTGACATTCCACTGGTCATAGGCATCCAGTCTGAAAAGCAACCCTCCACCACCACCCTCTGTCTTCTGCCTATGAGCCAATTCTGCATCCAAATGGCTCGTTCTCCCTGTATTTCATCAGGTCTAGATTAGATTAGATTAGATGAGATTAGATTAGATTAGATTAGATTAGATTAGATTAGATTACTTACAGTGTGGAAACAGGCCCTTCGGCCCAACAAGTCCACACCGCCCCGCCGAAGCGCAACCCACCCATTCCCCTACATTTACCCCTTACCTAACACTACGGGCAATTTAGCATGGCCAATTCACCTGACCTGCACATCTTTGGACTGTGGGAGGAAACCGGAGCACCCGGAGGAAACCCACGCAGACACGGGGAGAATGTGCAAACTCCACACAGTCAGTCTAATCTTGCTAATCAGTCAGTGTCGTGGGGAAAGGTTACAATTTGGATTGGAAGCCTGTGAAGAGTAATATGCTGTCCGGCTGGGTGCTGGGTCCACTGCTGTTTGTCATTTATATCAATGATTTCTATGTGAATATAAGACAAATGGCTAATATTGTAATGGAAAATTATCCATTTACTGTCAAATTGATTATCCATTTACTGTGAAATTAAAAACAGATTGTTTTTTTCTTAAATTTAATTCTGTACAGAGCTTTGTGTATAATACTTCGATGAAGGTCTGCAGTCAGCTTATCCCTGCTTGAATTCTGTAAACATTCAAATCGACCTTGCTACATTGGAACTCAGCGAAACCTGAAGAACGGTTACAGCGCTCACACTGCCAGCCTCAAGTGACCCTGGAGGCTGAGCGACAGGGTAACTGAGAGGGGAAGGCTGAGGTGGAGGTGGGCAGTCCACAAGGTACAGGTAAACCTCTTTCCTTTATGCTTGGCAACGAAGACTCACTTATCCTAACCTCTTATACTAACCTTACGAGCACTGAGATGTGTCACACCTCCATGTTGAACGCTGGGATTGCGAAGTGTGGGCTGTATGTCCAATATCACAATGATTCATATAAGTCAATGCCCACCTATATGTTATATGTGGAAGGTACATCAGTTACCATTTTGGTAGATGCAGGGGCAACATACTCAATCCTTAAATTGAGCCAGTTGAAACAATCGACACAAATAAAGTTGAATGAAAGGTTCCTGAACACAATGGGTGCATCAGGAGTCGTGGTGCGGGAGAGATTTTCCCCACCTCTAAAGTGCGAAACTAGGACTGGGGAAACATTCCAATTCTCCTTCTTGTTATCAAAATGTTTGTCCTTTAAATCTTATGGGTTGGGATCTCATAGGGAGACTGGGGTTGGACTTTCTCAGTACTCTGATGGGCTTGCAGGTAATTCAAAGGGAAGATTTACCAATGGAGGCGGTAAAATATGATCCACGGCCTCTAATGTATGTCTATGAGTGGCAATTAAGCCAGAGAGCGATAAGTTCAGTCAGCGATACACTCACCCAGGAAGCAAGCAACCATGTTAATTCTATTAACACCGATTTTCTTGATGGAGATATGCTGCACTGCACAGGACACATACACCGTGGTGGCCCTGATGAACTGTTGGTGAAAGATTGGTTCAGGAGATTGGTTAAACTAGATCACTTGTTGTTGTGCGAGTGATCACATATATGCAGTCAGTGTGAACGTACCTAAGGTATCTGTAACAGCAAGCAGACCCTATTCTTTCATGTTGAAGTCTCCACTCCTCACGTGTCACTGGCAAAGGCACCTGGTGACATGTGGCAGGATTTGGGACCATGGGTGCTAAAGGCACAAAGAACGAAAAGTTGGGTCTTCAGGAACGATGAGGATGTCTCGTTCAATGCAGATTTGCGGACACATAAGAAGAACCTAATTTCGCGAAATAAAGTAGATAGGACAATCCAGGTAGCCCCCACTAACCCTGAAAAGCCTAGAGGGATAGCCTGACGTTTCCCTCAGATAGATATCTCGGATCAAGATTAAAAATAGTGCCTACTGAGTTGTGGGCAAAGGGCAAACATGACGTGGGACTCCTATGGGGCTGTGAGCCCATAAGGATAACTCCCAAGTGTGAGTATCGTAATTGCAGAGCACAATACCCGTTAAAACCTGAGGCCATATAAGGAAATACTCCAGTCTTTGAATCACAGCTAAAGGCGAGATTGATAATCCCCTGTGAAACTAACCAGTGAGAACTCCCATTTTTCCTGTCAAAAAGACAAACATTCCCTGTGAACCGGAGGAATGGAGGTTTGTTCGAGACCTGCATGGAGTCTATAGCGCTGTTGTCACACACGCTCCAAATGTTCCCAACCCCGATACAATATTGGCTCAAATTCCACCGAACAGCATATGCTTCTCTGTTATGGATTTAGCAAAAGCCTTCTTTAGTTTACTGGTGCACCCAGGTAGTCAATTCTGGTTCTTTTTTTCATTCAAAGAGAAATCATATACATTCACGTGACTTTGTCAAGGTTCTTGTGAGTCCCTCACCATACATAATGAGGCTCTACGCAGGAGTCTGGAGGCTCTTGTTCTAACTCTGGGGTCAGCACTTCTGCTATATGTAGATGATTGCTTGGTAGCGTCAAAACAAAAGGAACAATGTGAGAAGGATACACTTGCGGGGCTCTGCCATCTAGCGAGGGAAGGGCACAAAATCAGTCTAGCGAAGCTACAATTTGTGCAAAAACATGGGAACGTCTTAGGTCACATAATGTTAGAACAAGGGAAGGCGATTGGTCAAGACAGAGTTCAAGCAATCCAGCAAATTCCAAAGCCTCACACGAAGAGACAATTACTATCCTTTCTGGGTTTGTACTTCTGCTGTAGAATACTTATCCCACATTACGCAAATCTTGAGGTGCCCCGAAGTGACATAGCCCATGGTAAAGTTTTGCAGAACCAGAGTCCATTACAGTGGACCCCAGAGAGCGAGAGTGCCTTTGTTGAATTAAAAAAGGAGCTCCAAACTACACCTACATTCGGAATTCCGAACCCAAACAAGCCTTTTGTACAAACGGAAAATGAGAAGAGTGGCTGCTTGACATCTGTGCTGTTGCAAGATCATGGGGAAGATTGAGGCCAGTAGCATAATTTTCCGCTAAACTACATCCCGAAGCATCAGGATTGACGAAATGCATGCGAGCCGTGGCTGCAGCTGAAAAGGTTGTTGCAGCATTCAGGGATATGGTCGGCTATGGTGAATTAACCCTTCTGGTCCCACTTGCAGTATCCTTACTGATTTCCGAGCAAAGAACCGCACACATGTCAGCAGCACGTTGGCTGAGATATAATACTGTACTCTTGGAGATGCGTAACATTGCAATAAAGCAATGTAACGTCCTTAACACTGCTGGCATTTTCCCCACAGAAGGAGACGGAGACACACATGATTGTGTCGCTGTCACTAATGAAATTTGTAGCCCTAAACTAGATTTGCAGGATTCACCACTTCATAATTTAGATATGGAGTTTTTTTTTGTGAACGGGTCAGCATTCTGGAGCAAAGACACAGTCCCGAATTGTGTTGTTTATGCTGTAATGACTGCCTGTGAGATAGTCAAAGTGGGATCACTCCCTTCTCATCTGTCAGCGCAAACAGCGGAGTTGATTGCCTTGACTAAAGCCTGTAAATTGACTGATGGAAGGACAGTGAATATTTACACCGATAGCAGATATGCATTCGGTGTTGTACATGATTTTGGATCCCTGTGGAAATACAGAGGCTTCTTGACCTCCACTGGAAAGCCCGTCACACACCGCGACCTGATTTCCGACCTCCTGGAAACCGTCCTGTTGCCAAAATCAATTGCTGTGTGTAAATGTGAAGCCCACACAAAAAGTAATGATTTTATTTCCCAAGACAATGCAAGGGCAGACTCAGTAGTAAAAACGACAGCCCAGCAGCCGCCAAGTGAGCAGATTGACCTATGTATGACGAAAGTTTGTACCCCAACAGCAGATGTACGGGAGTTACAGTCACAGGCCACACCAGAAGAAAAGCGTGAGTGGACGAAAGCAGGATGCTGTGTGAGGGAAGGAGTGTGGTGTGGTCCCAATGGTAAACCCTGTCTACCATTTTCATTCTATGCCAAACGGACAAACGGTAAGCACCATGTGTCAAAAGGGGGGAATATGCGACAGTGTTTCGGCACACTGGTATACGAAGGGATTTACTCATTACTCCCAGAAATATTGCGAGCGTTGTGTTATCTGTGCCACTAATAATGTGTGGAGGGGAATATAGATGAGTCAAGCAGCACATCCCCAACCCCCAAAATCCTTTGAACATTTACAGATGGATTTCATTCAACTAACGCCCAGTGAAGGAAAAGGTATTGTCTGGTAATGGTTAATAAGTTTTCCAAATGGTTGGAAGCGTTCCCCACGTCTAAACAGGATGCCAGTGCAGTAGCCAAAGTTTTGTTAACTGAGATAATTCCGAGACGGACCATCCCTGAAAGGCTTAGTAGTGACAATGGGACACCATTTGTCAATCATGCTTTACAGCAGATCAGTGATTATTTCGGAATAAATATGAGCCAACACTGTGCCGATCACCCAGTGAGTGGTGGGGCAGTGGAAAGAGAAAATTTTAGCTTAAAAAAATGACAAAATGTTGTGAGGAACGAGAGGTGACTGGGAAAAGGCATTTCCGATTGTACGAATGTAGATGAGATCTATAAGGAGAGGAAGAGCGAATCCTCGCCGATTTGAGATTTTGTTTGGTACACCGCCCAACACAGGAATTGGCCAAAGACCTAAGGTAAGACAAATAACAAGCCACTGCGAGGATGAGATGTTGTGTTACTGTATAAAACTCTCCACACTTTTATCTGAAATACAGAATCAAGTGAAAACAGCACTACCACGACCAGCAGAATGGAAGCTGCATGATCTAGAACCTTGAGACTCGATAGCGGTGAACGGCTTCAGCAGGAAAAAAACTGGAAACGAAGATGGCTGGGACCAGTTCAAGTGCTCATCACCATACAGACCAGCAGTTAAAATCGCAGAAAGAGCCATGTGGATACACACCAGCCATTGCAAGCGTGTAGCTGGGTCTGAGGAGACATCGGGCAGCACTGGAACCAATTAAGTGCAAGCAGTGATTAGAAGCCTCATACAAATATGCGGCTTCGCCAGCTCACACGCTTAGCAAGCGCCATGGTAGGACTATTCGTAAGGGCAGGGGCATTGCGTGGACCCAGCCCTACCATGACTTTCACGAGTGTGACGTGTGAACATGGGATGCGTACAGGGCATACCAGAGCAAGTGACGATACCACCACAAAGCTGTGCTTCGGGTAAGTGGTGTCTGTGGAAAGGCCTGGTGTTTCTGAAACATTTTCTCATATATAGCTATTCTGCCGCAGTTTCTTTTTTGTTTTTGTTGCTGTGGTTGTCCTTGCTGCTATAAAACTACAAAAAGGGGGATTTTGTAAAGGAAAATTATCCATTTACTGTGAAAATAATTATCCATTTACAGTGAAATTTAAAGAGAATGATTTTCTTCTAATCAGTGTTGTACTAAGCTTTATACACGATGTTTTGATGAAGTTTTGCAGTTATCTTACCCCTGTTTGCATTCTGTAAACATTCAACTCGACCTTGCGATAGTTGAACTCAGCCAATGCTGAATAACTGTTATGTCTAGGACCAGGGGATGAGAGGATAACAAGTTGGGTTTCCCCAGTCTTTGCTCGTGAGAGTGTGATAAGGAACGCTATTCGGCACGCATCTGTATAATGTTTTGTTACCCATTGCATTGAGGCATCTGACTTAGTGTAATGTTTCAAAATCCTGAAGGATTTTTAAAATAAAGACCCTTTCTTTGCTCTTGCTAATTATTGAGTCAAGTCGATATAATTTCCATGACAGTCCAGTTCTCTCTCACTCTCTCTCCTCCTTTCTCCATCTCTCTGTATTTCTTGCTCTCGCTTTGGCTCTCTCTGTCTCTCATCCCCTCCGTCATCCTCTCTCGCTCCACTTTCTCGCTCTCGCTGTCGCCTTTTCTGTCTCTCGCCACCTGCGTCCCTGACTCGCTCTTGCTTCATCACGCTCTCTCATTCCCTCTCCCGCCCTCTCGCTCTCTTCCCCTCTTTCTTTTATCCACTTTCATACCCTCTGCCTCTCCCTGTCACCCATCTCGCTGCTCTCTATCTGTCTCTCGCCCTTGCTCTCTCTCTCTTGCTCGCTCTCACATTCGCTGATCTCTCTCAACCAACTCTCTCTCTACCTCTCTCGCCCTCACCACACTCTCTCACTTGGTCACCCCTTCTCTCTCTCCCTCTCCCCCTCCGTCTCTCAACCACACTCTGTCTCTCTCTATCCCCTCTCTCCCAAACACTCTCTCTGTCTTGCCTCTCTCTTGCTCTCTATTTCTCCTTTTCCCTCTCTGTCTTTGTTTTGTCTCCTGTCTCTCTTGCTCACTTGCACTTTCTCTATTGTATCCGCCCCTCTCTCCCTCACTCTCGCCCCCTCTCACTTCCTCTCTCGCGCTGTCTCCCTTTCCCTCTACCTTTGTCTCTTGCCTCTCTCTCTTTCACACCCCCTTCTCTCTCTCTCCCACTCTCTATCTTCCCCTCTTCCTCACATCCCTTTTCTCCCCTCTCTCTCTTGACCTTCTCTCTATCTCTCTTACCCTCTCTGACTCTTGCACACCCCTTTTCTCCCCTCTTCCTCTCACCCCTCCCTGTAGCCCCATCTCGCCTCCTCACACTCTCTATCACTCCTTCTCTCTCTCTCACTCCATTGTGCTCGCTCTCTCGAAAACCCTCTCTCAGTCTCGCTGCCTTCTCTCACTCCCTCTCTCTCATGCCTCTCTCTCTCACTTGTCCCCAGCTCTCTCTCTCTCATCCCCTCTCTAACCCTCTCACTCCCTCTCCCCCTCTGTCTCTCTCACCCATCCCGTCTCTCTTGCTATCCCCCTCACCCCCACTTTCTCTGTCTTGCACCTCTCTCTCGCTCTCTCTCTAAATCTCTCTCCTTGCTCGCCCTCTTTCTCTATCTTTCTGCGTCTCTTGCTCTAGCTATTACTCTCACTCTATCCCTATATGTCGCTCTCAAGCCCCCTCTCTCTCACCCCACGGTCTCACTCTCTCGCCCCTTCACTATGTCTCATCCCCTCTCTCACTTTTCTCGCTTCCCCTCGCTTGCTCATTCTTCTCTCTGTCACTCCTCCCTCTCTCACTCGCTCACCCCTTCTCTCCCCTTCCTCTCTCACGCCCCCTTTCTCTCTTGCTATCACCCTCTCTCCCCTCCACTCGCTCGCTCTCTCTCTTGCTTGCTCTCACACTCGCCCCCGCTCTCTGCACCACTCACTGCCCCCTTGCTCTCGGTCTCTCCTTTTCCACTGTCACTCGCCGAATCCCTCTCTCTTCTCGCTCCCCCCTCTCTCATTCCTGTCTCTGTGTCTCTCGCTCTATCTCTCTCACTCCTCTCTCTGTCTATGCCTCTCTCTCGCTCTCCTCTCTCGTTCCATGCCTCTGTCTCTCTCCCCTGCTCTCTATCTCCCTCTCTCTCGCTCTCTCTCTCATTCACTTTTGCCTCATCGCTCTCTCTCATCCTATCTCTCTCGCTCTCGGACAGTCCCTTTTCTCTCACCCCTCTGCCAGTCGCCATCTGTCACTCGTCTCTCTCTCTTGCACTCTCTCTCTCTGTCTCCCTCGCTCTCTCGGCCCTCCCTTCCACTCACGCCCGCTCTCTCTCACGGCCATATCTCTCATTTCTCTGTTTCTTGCTAGCCTTGTCTCTCGCTCTCCCACGCTCTCTCTCTCTCGCTCGCTCGCCCCCTTTTTTCATCTCACTTCGTCTCTTGATCTCTCTCTCGCATCCCCTCCCTGTCTCTCTCTCGCTCTTGTCCTCTCTCTCTCACTCGCCACCTCTCTCCCTTATTCGCACTCTCTGATCTCTTTTTGCTCTCGCTTTTGAACCCTGTCATCCTCTGTCATATCTCTCTGTGTCGCCCTCTCTTGCACCGACTCTCTCTTTCACACACTTTCTCACTCCCTCACCCCTTTTCTCCATCTATCTGCGTCTCTTGCTGTCTTTCTCTGGCTCTCTCGCTCTGACCGCTCCCTGTTGCCGTATCTCACTCCCCTCTTTCACTCTCACCCTCTATCGGACACACCCTCTCCCCATCTCGCCACCTCTCTCCCTCATTCGTGCTTGCCTAATCGTTCTCTCTCAAATGCTCTCTCTTGCTCTCGGTCTCACTCTCAAACTATCTCCTCCTCTCTCAACCCTCTGTCTGTCGCCCTCTCTCGTCTCTCTCTCTCTCTCTCGCTCAATTCCCCTCTCTCTGTCTCTCCCTCTCCCCTGTCTCTCCCCAACTCTCACCCCGCACTTTCTGCCTTGTCTTTTTCTCTCTTGCTTCTGCCCATCTCTCCATCTCTCTCTCTGTCATCCTCCCTCTCTTGCTGTCTCTTGCTCTCTCTCTCCCTCGCTCACTCTTTCATACTCTCTCTTGCATCTGTCCCCTCTGTCACCCTGTGGCTCGCCCATTTCTCCATCTCTCTGTGTTTCTTGCTCTCGCTGTGGCTCTCTCTTTCTCATCCCCTCGCTGTCTCAGGCCCACGTTCTCTCCCTCGCTCGCTCTCTCTTTTTCACTCTCTCTCATCTCTGCCCCCTCTTTCCTCCCTCTTGGACCACTCTCTCTCGCTCACCGCCCTCTTTTCTCGTCCTCTCGCTCGCTCGCTCTCTCATTCTCTCTCTCGCTTTCTCCATTTCTCCATATCTCTGTGCCTTAGCTCTCGCTCTGGCTCTCTCGTCCCCTCTCTCTCTCTCTTGCCCTCTCGCTCACTCACTCTCTCACACTCTCTCTCGTATCCGCCGTTTTCTCTCTCTCAGTCATTCACTCCCTTTCTCCATCTCTCTGCTCTGGCTCTGTCTCTCTCAAAACCTCCCTGTCGCCCTCTCTCGCTCCCCTCTCTCTCGGTCTCGCCCTCTCTCTGCGTCACCCTCTTTCTCACTCGCCACCCATCTCCCTCATTTGCTCTTGCCGCATTGCTCTCTCTCATCCCCCTCTCTCAGTCTCGTCCTCGCACCCTCTGTTCCTCTCTCACCACGTTCCCTATCGCCCTCTCTCGACCCCTCTCTCTGTCTCGCTCAACACCGTCTCTCTCTCACGCTCTCCCCTGACTCTCTCGCTATCGACGTCACTCACCACCGCTTTCTCTGTCTTGCCTTTCTCTCTCTCTCGCCCACTCTCTCTCTCGACCCTTTTGTCCATCTCTCTGTGTCTCTTTCTCTCACTCTGGCTCTCTCTCTCTCTCATCCCTTCCATGTCTCCCTCTCTCGCTCCATCTCTCTCGCTGTAGCCATGTCTCTTTCTCCCCAGCTCTCTCTCTCTCATTCGCTCTCCCTCACTCCCTCACTCTAGTTCTCGCTCTCGCACCGTCACTCCCTCTCTTGCCCCTCTCCCTGTCACCTTCTCTCGCACCACTGTCTCTCTCTCTCTCGCTCCCATTCTCTTTGTCTCTTCCTCTCTCTATCTCTCTCTCACACACACCTATCACTCTGTCGCTCTCTCTCTCTCTCGCTCTGTCTCTCTCTCTCTCGCTGTCTATCTGTCACACACACACACTGTCTCTCCTATCCGACCCCTCTTTTCCTTCTTCTCACCCTCTCTCTTTTTCGCTGTCTCTCTCGTGCTCTCCCCGCTCACTCTGTGTCTCGCCAGCTGTCTCCCTGACTCGTTCTTGCTTCATCGTGCTCTCTCATTCTCTCTCACTCCCTCTCAGTCTCTTCCCCTCTCTCATCCCCTTTTCCCCTTCTCCACCACTCACTGTCATCCTCTCTAGCCCCTCTCTGTCACTCTCTCGCTTTCTATCACAACCCCTTTTCCCGACTCTCGGTCTGTCTCGCGCTCCTTGTCTCCCTCTCTCATGCTTACTCTCTCACTCTCAATGCCTTTCTCTCCCTCGCTTTCATAATCGCCCACGTGCTCTCGCTCTTTTGGTCCACTCACTCTCTCGCCCCCTCTCTCTCACTCTCGCCGTCTCTATTGTCCCTCTCTCTCTCGCTCACTATCTCTCTCTCTCTTTTTTCCTCTCTCTCGTCTTGCTACGCCTCTCTCATTCCTCTCTCTCTCACTTGCCCCTTCTCTCTCTCTCGAACTATCCCCTTCCTCTCTCTCCTTCTCCCCCTCCATACCTCTTACACCCCAGTCTGTCTCACCATCACTCTCTCACCGCCGCTCTCTCTACGTTGCCTTTTTTGTCTCTCTCTCGCCCCTCTCTCCCTCTCTCACTCGCCCGTCTGTCTCCCTCACTCTCGGTCGCTCTCTCAAGCACCCACTTTAACCTTCCTTCTCTCTCTATCTCTCGCCCCTTCCTATCGCCCTCTCTCGCTCTTGCTCTCTCGTTCGCTCTCACACTCGCACCCTCTCATTCGCTGCTCTCACTCATTCTCTCAGCCCCTCTTTAGCACTCCTTCTCTCCCTCTCTCACACACTCTCTCTCACCCCCTTTCTCTATCTCTCTGCGTCTTCTCTCACTCTGGCTCTCTCTCTCTCAGCCCCTCTCAGTTTTCCCTCTCTCGCTCTATCTTTCTCGGTCTCGCTCTCGCATCCTCTCTTCCGCTCTCACCCCTCTCCCTGTCGCCATCTCTCGCTCTCTCTCTCTCTCGCTCCCTCTCTCTGACTCACTCTCCCTCTCTCTTTATCCACTCTCGCTTTATGTTCTCTCTCATCTCTCTCTCTATCACTCTCTCTCTCCACACTCTCTCTCGTATCTGCCCCCTCTCTTCCTCCTTCTCTCCCCCTCCTTTTCTACCTTGTCTATCTTGCTCTCTCTCACGCTCTCCCACCCCCCTCCTCGATTGCCCCCGTTCTCCATCTCTCTGTGTTTCTTGCTCTGGCTCTGGCTCTCTGTGTCGCCTTTTCTTGCTACCCTCTCTCCCTCTCGTCCTCTCCCTCTCTGTGTCTCGCTACGTATCTCGCTCTCTTCGCCTTTCTCTCTCATCTCCTTTCTAACCCATCTCCGCCCAACGCTGTCACCCTCTCTCGGCCCTCTGAGTCTTTTTCTCGCCCTTGCTCTCTATCACCCCTTTCCACCCTCTTTTACTCTCTGTCTGTCGCCCCCTGTCCCTGTCACCCTCTCTCATCCCCGTTCTCTAGCTCTCGGTGTCTCTCTCTCGGTCTCACTCACACTCGCCCTCTCTCTCACCCCGCACTCTTGTTCCCTCCTTCTCACTCTTTTGTCTCCCTCTCTGTCTCTTGCACCCTCCCTGTCGCCATCTCTTGCCCGCTCTCTCGCTGTCGCTCTCACTCTCACACTCTCGCTCATTCTCCAACTCGCCACCACTCTCTCGCCAATCGCTCTTGCTCTCTCGCCCCCCTCTCGCTTTCTCTCTCTCGCTCTCTCACACTCTCTCCCTCATATCCGCCCCTTTTCTCTCCCTCGCTCAGCCCTTTCTCTATCTCTCCGCATCTCTTGCTCTCGCTTTGGCTCTCCCTCTCTCACCCATTCCCTGTTGCCCTCTTTAGCTGCACTCTCTCTCGCTCTCTGCCTCTGTCATTCTCACCGTCTCTCTCTCTCACCACATCTCTCCCTCATTCGTTCTTGCCTCATTGCTCTCTCTAATCCCCTCTCTCTGGCTCTCTCTCTTGCACCATTTGTTCCTCTCTCACCCCCTCCCTATAGCCCTCTCTCGCACCTCTCTCTCAAAGCCCCCTCTCTCTCCCCCTCTCCCCTCTCTTTCACGATCTCCCTTTCTGACCCCCGGTCTCTCTGTCTAGCCTTTTTCTCTCTCTCCCTGTATCGCCCTCTCTCTGTATCTCTTTCTCTCTCACGCTCCCCCTCTCTCTGTCTCACGCCCCTGCCTGTTGCCCTCTCTTGCCCCCTCACTCTCGCTCGCTCTCTCGCACCACCTCAATCTCCCATTCTCCCTACCCCAATTCCTCTCTTGCTCCTCTCTCTTACTCCCCACCCTCTAATACTTGCCCTCCTGTCACTCTCACTCATCCCCTCTCTCTATCCCTTTCTCTCCAACTCCCTCCTTTCTCTCTCACCCACCCCTTCTGTCTCGCTACCCCGCTATCTCACCCTGCTTTCTCTGCCTTACACATTTCTCTCTCTTTCACTCTCTCTCCTCGCTCACCCTTTTCTTAATCTCTGCTTCTCTTGCTCTCGCTCTTGCTCTCTCTCTCATTCCCTCCCTGTCGCTTTCAATCGCTCCACTCTCTCGCTCTCGCGCTCTCTCTCTCTTACCAGGTCTGTCCCTCACTCTCTCTTTCCTCATCGCTCTCGCTCTCTCTCTATCCCCTCTGTCTCGGTCTCTCTCTCGCTCCTTCTCCCACTCACACCCCGTTTCCTCCCCTCTCTCTCCTCCCCATCTGCCGCCCCCTCTATCACTCTATCTCGCCCTCTCTCTCACACCCCCTTTCTCCTCCTCCCTCTCATTCTTTCGCCCCCTTTGCCCTCTCTCACACGGTCTCACACTCGCCCCCTTTGTCTCGCAACTCCCTCTCTGTCTCTCCCTCTTTCTCTCCCTCTTTCTCTCTTTCTCTCTCTCCCTCTCTCTCGCGCCCTCTCTCCCTCTCTCTATTTCTCTCTACCACTGTCTCTCTCTCTCTCTCTTTCTCTTCATCTTGCATCCTTTCGCCAACTTTCTTTCTTGCTCACGCTCTGTCTAGCTCTCTCTCGCACACTCTCTGTCACCCCTCTCACAGCTCTCTCTCTCTAGCTCTCACACTCTCGCCCTCTCTCTGACACCCTCTCTTTTGACCCCCGTCTCTCACTCGCACACTTTCTCTCCCTCTCTCTCTCTGTCTTGATCTCGCGACCCTTTCATGCCCTCTGTCGCTCACCCCACTACGTCACTCTCGCTCGCGACACCACTCTCTCTATCGAACTATTTCTCTCGGTCCATTGCTTTTGACCAGTAGCTCTTGTCGTCTCTCTCTCTGATCCTCTATCCCACACACTCGCGAGCTCTCGCCTTCTCTCTTTCACTCCCTTACTCTTTCTCTCTCTCTCGCCCTCTCTCTCACCATCTCTCTTTCTCCACCTCTTTCTCGTCCCTCTCTCTCTCGTTCTCATTCCCACAGCCTCTCTCCCTCTCTCTACCATCTCGCCTCTCTCTCCCTCGCCAACTCTCTCTCACACCGTCTTTCTGCCTCCCACCTCCACCCCAATCACTCCTCCCTGTCATTATCTCTCGCCCCTCTCTATCTCTGACACTCTCTCTCACACACATCCCCTTTCTGCCTCTCTCCCTTGTTCTCTCGTCCCCTCCCTGTCACCCTTTCTCATCCCCGCTCTCTCGCTATATTTCTCGGTCTCCCTCGCACTCTATCGCCTTCTCTCTCTCACCCTCTCTCTCCACCCCCTCTCTCACATCCACCTTCTAACCCCTCTCTCTCTCACCCCTTTGCCCTCTTCGCACCTCTCTCTCTCTCGCCCCCTCTCTCTCCCACTACCCTTTCTCTCTGTCTCTCGCTACCTCCCTGTCGCCCTTGCTCGCCCCTCTCTCTTGCCCTTGCACCCTCTCACCCTCTCTCTCTCACTCGCTGTCACACTCCCCTTCTCGCTTTCGCCCCATTCTCTCGCTCTCTCGCACTCGTTCTCTTGCTCTCCCACTCTCTCTGGCTCGCTCACCCCCCTCTCTCTTTCTCCCCATCCCCCTCTGTCTCTCTCACTATCCGCTGTCTCACCCCCGCTATCTCTGTCTTGGCTCTCCCTCGCTCTCTATTTTTCTCTTTCTTCCCTGTTGTCCTCTCTCGTCCCTCTATTTCTATCTGCTCTCTCTCATCTACTGTCACTCACGCACCCCTTTCTCTCCTCTCTCTCTGTCTCTCGCCTCCTCCCTGTCGGCCTCTCTCGTACCCTCTCTCTCACTATCTCTCTCTTGCCCCCTCTCTCTCGTGCCCCTCTCTTCGCCATCTCATTCTCGCTCCCTCGGTCTCGCTCTCTTGCCCACCCTCTCTCACTCTCGCTCACCTCTCTTGCTTCCCTCTCTCTCACTTGCACACCTTCCCTCGTCTCCCTTTCTCTCTATCCCGCTCTCTCCCTCTTCTCTCTGTCTCTCTCACTCACCCCGTCTCTCTCACTATTACCATTTCTCACACCCACGCTTTCTGTCTTGCCCCTATTCTCGCTCTTTCAGTCTCTCTCTTCTCGCTCACCCGCTTTCTCCATCTCTCTGTAACTCTTGCTCTCGGTCTGCTTTCTATCTCTTATAACCTCCCTGTTGCTCTCACTCGCTCCCCTCTCTCGCTTTCGCGCTCTCTCACACTTGCAAACTTTCTCCCTCATTTGCTCTTGCCTCATCGCGCTCTCAACTCCTATCTCTCATATTACCTCTCGCCACTCTCGACCTCTCTTTCTCCCCCATGCCTCTCTCTCTCTCTCTCTCTCTCCTCTCTCTCACACATACCCCCTTTCTCCCCTCTCTCTCCCTCTCTTTGTCTCACACTCCATTTCTCCCCTCTCTCTCCACCGCCCTCCCTGTCAATATCTCTCGCCCCTCTCTATTTGTCTTCCTCGCCCTATTGCTCTCATACCCCCTTCTCCCCCTCTATTGTTCTCTCTCCCCCTCGCTGTCGCCGTCTTTCGCCCCTTCTCTCTCACGCCCCCACCCTCTCGCACGGTCTCAGACTCGCCCCTCTCTCTGTGCATTCACCTCTCTCTCCCTCTTTCGCACCCTCACTCTCTTTCTTTCTCTCTCTCTGGCCTTCATTCCCTCTCTCTCGGGCCCTCTCTCCTCTCTATCTCTCTCTTGCCTCCCTCTCTCTCGCTCCTCTATCTCTCTCCCTCTCGTCCCCATCCTCTCTTCCCTCTCTCATTCTCCCGCTCTCATTTGTCCCTCTCTTTGTCTCTTCCTCGTCCCCTCTCGCTCAAGCTTTCCCTTTCTCCCGCTGGCCACCTCTCCTTCTCTCTCACTCTCTCTCTACTCCCAACTCTCTCGCCCCTTTCTCTTTCTCACCCACTCTGTCTCGCCTTCTCCCTCTCCGCTCTCTTACCCCCTCACTCTCACTCTGCCCCACTCGACCTTTCACTCTCTCATTCTCCTTCGACCCCCCACTTACCATACTTGCCCCCCTCGCTCTCTCTCTTCCCCCTCTATCTTCCTCTCTTCACACCCTCGCTCGCTCTGTCTCTCTACCTCTCTCTCTCTTTCTCGTACTCTCTCTCTCTCTCGCTCTCTCCCTCTCCCTCTCGTTCTCCTTCAATCTCTCTCTGCCCACTCTTTTTTCCCTCTCTCGCGCCCTCTCTGTCCCTTTCGTCCCTCTCTTTCTCTTGCATCTTTCTTTGTTACGCACTTGCTGTCTCACGCACCATTTCACATTCGCCCCTATCCATCGCCCCTTCTCTCTATCTCTCATCCGCTCTCCCTCTCTGGAACCCGGCCTCTCTCTCTCTCTCTTGCCCCTTCTGTCCCTCTCACTCACTTTCTGTCTCTCTCGCCCCCACCCTCTCTCGCACCCAATCTCTCCCTCTCGTCCCCAATCAATCTCTCTTGCTCCTCTTTCCTTCTCTCTATCTTACCGACTCCCTGTCTCGCCACTTCTTTCTCTCACACTCTCTCTCTTTGCCCCTATTCTCCCATCTTGCCCCATCTCTCTCACTCCCCCCTTTCTCGTCTCTGTGTCTCTCTCCTCCCATCTCTCACTCTCGCCCATTCTCTTTTTCTCTTTCGCGACCTCTGTCTCTCTCTCTCTCTCTCGTCTATTCTCTCTATTTACAGAAGAGTAGAGGCGGATGGAGAAACCGGGAGGTGTGTGTGTGTGTGCATGCGAGAGCGCGATTGAGAAAGAGAGCGAGAAATGAGGAGAAAGTATGGATTCGAAGAAATGGGGATGTCACGTTAGTGTGGGGGGATCCAGAAGTGAAAGCAAGGACCGACTCCTGGTCTCAGGGCCCTGGCCCTTCCCCTTCTCTGTGGACCAGGACTTGGGGCAAAGTATGTCTCTCTCCAGCTCAGCTTCTTCAACACAAAGAAATACAGCAACATCATTCATTCTGCTGCTCGACACTTCTTAATGAACATTTTTATTGTTTATAAATTGAAGTGATGGATACAGTCAGTGGGATGGTGCCTTTTCTCACTGGCCCCTGAGTTGTGACAAACATTGAAGTGTTTCCCTGTAACCTCCTGTAGGATATGGTTGGACAAAACAGCGCTACCCTCAGTCTGTTACCATAGCGACAGGCTGCTCCATCGCTGAAACACTGAAGTGAAATGAGAAAATCCCGGATGGTGTGATTAATGAGTGAATTTGATTGGTTGATGGATATGGATGAAGGGATATTTCAGCACATTCTTCAGCTGCTGCCTGAACTTAGTCTGGGTCACGTCATAAATCGCGGTGTTTGTGCAGCAACTGAGGAGCTGCAACATGAAGCCCAATTCCAGCACAAAGCCATGGAGAACCACAGTCCGATACCCAATCCAATTCATCCGTCTCCATATAGAATACATCATTAACGTTGACCATAAGACGATGAAATTGGCCGAGATCACAAAAAGTAAAATGATGTTTTTTTTCGGTTTCTAATTTCAGTGTCAGACTGAGCGTCCCCATTGGTGTGAGCGCAGAGTCTCCTGCGGGATCTGCTGGTCACTAAAATGTGTCTGACGGTGAGAACATTGAGCAGCAGAATCAGGAGAAATGGGACACACGGGGTTAGAATGTGGTGGAGGAACTCGATTGTGACCCAGAGACGGGAGTCATACACAGCGTCTGTTACAGCACAAAACCAGGGGGTGTTCCCGAGCGCATACCAAGCCGTGAGCATAAAATACCCGAAAATATTCTTTAAACAGCTCAGCACAGTCAATGCTCCCAGAACCACAGCCGCCGTTTTCTCACTGCAATATTTACTTTTCAGTTTCTGGCAACAAATGGCCACAAACCGATCAAAGGTGAAAGTGACGGTGAACCGGACAGAAGAGTCAGTGGCTGCATAAAGCAGGACGGCGTGGATATTACACACGGGGACAGAGACCAGGAAATAAAACTGTTGCCAGTAAACAATGGGAATGTGCCTCAGTGTCAGGTCGAGGATAATAACCAGTAGATCCGCCGCTGCCATGGCCCCCAGGTAACGTCTGACACATGGAGACAATCCACAATCTTTATAAAGCAGGACGTAGATGGTCACTACGTTAACTGTGAGGAAGGAAAACAAACCCATTATCCATCAGCCTGGAGGCAAAGGGACCCGTTTGATTGGGGACACAGTGAGATTTTCAAATGTGTCACTGTATTCAGGGATTTATTAAAATAATTGGAGCTGGAATAACAAATGGGAAGGTCTGAATTACTGACAAAAATGTGACATAAACCACAAAGAAACGCTCCCTCGCCAAACACACAGAGACACATACATAAGGACAGATGGTTTCTAGAACATTCCCACTTACTCGATCACTCGAGAGCAGACACAGGTCACTCCTTCCCAGTTCTTAACACGGAGGGTGGAAACGTTGCTGTCCTGAAGGATCCTCTCCCAGTTTCCTGGAGACAAACGGATTTGGAAATTTCTGTCTATTTGTCTATATTGTGGTCGATCCTGTGTCGTGATGAAATGTAAACGCAGGGAAAACGTATTCACCCCTTTAACTGTCTGAGGGGACTTCGGAACAGTGTCTCATTCTCCCTGAAATGGGATCTCTTCCCTCGGAATCTTATCGTTTGTTCAATTCACTGACGCCCGGCCGTTCACAAACAATGTCAGGGATAGAATATTTCGGGGAAGGTCAGTTTTAGAATGTTGGAGACAGAATATTCCGGGGGACTCCTTGACCTTTCCATCAGATTTCCCCGCTATCCACTGCACGCTCCTCTCTGACCTATCAGTTCTCCCTAAACACCATCTACCGATCGCATTCTCAGAAACCTTCCCCCCAGCCCCAGGCCCAGCCCCAGCCCAGCTCCCTCCCAATCATCTCTCAGCCCCCCCTCCCGCAAGCCTCATTCCTGATTAAGGGCTTATATTCGAAATGTCGAATACCCTGTTCCGCGGATGCTATCTGACCTGCTGTGCTTTACCAGCACCGCACTCCCATTCAGTAAACAGTCTGACTCCGACATAGTCTCAGAATCAGGCCTGATGACTAATGTTTCATAAAGCCCCATCACTATATCCGTGCATATCCTGTCCTACCGGCAGGACACACCAACTACTGGTGGGGACACCCTGGGATACAGTCAGGGAAGGATTTACCCTGCAATTCCCCAACATTGATTCCAGAACCCTGGAAAGTTGATGGTAACAGGTCACAGATGGTCAAGGAAATCGCCTGATGATGTACATCTCCTGCTCCCTCCGCCTCACCACTCGGTGATAACTCAGTTCCCCTCCATGTCGAAAAAAAGTCAGAGGAAGTACTGAGGGTGACACGGGCACTGACCGTCCTCTGGGTGTGGGAGTTCATGTCCTTCACCAAGGGTGTCTCCACAGGCCCACCACTGACTGAGGATGGAGGGGCCTCAAATACACATTAGCCAGACGGGGGGAAGTGATGGCGGGACAAAAAAGAGGGAAATGATCTCACCGAACCCCTTTTCCCAGATGGATCTTTCTTTAAGAGTATCTGTAGGAGCAGCCAGCACACAGTTCTGGTGGAGGGAAAGTCTCAGCCTCATATTGAATACACTGATGCACTGTGTTATATGCCACCCCCTCCTGTGAAGTAGGACATACCTCTCAAGGACCGAACAAGTTGAAACTGGGAATCTGTGAGACACTGTGGGCTAGCAGCAGTGGCAGCATCAAGGGTCTTCCCTCCTTCATAAAGTCAGAAATGGACTGTTCACTGATGATTCCAAAATTTTCAGCACCATTCATGGCTAAAGCGACGCTGAAGCAGGCTATTCAGCCCATCAGGAATATTTAACAGGAACAGAATGACGCCATTCGGCCACTAGAGGCTGTTACTCGCAATTGGAGCCTATCTTTTAATCTCTCATACCGATTACACAGGAAATGGAAGGGAACATTGAGTCTTTGAAAGCTGCTACACAGGAATACGGGGAGGATCGGTTACTGAACCAAGGCAGAGATAAATTAGGGAGAAATCAGTCTTTATCAGTTTAACACAAATTAACGACTGCAGTGACACAGTGACCAGTGCTGGGGCCTCAACTATTTGCAAACTATTTCAACGGTTTCCAGAAATGGAACAAATGTGTTCTAACTAAATTTAAACTGACAGTAAGATAGGCAGGAACTGAAGCTATCAAGAGGACGTAGAGAATCTGTAAATGGACTAGCAACGGACAAAATCTTGGTCGATCAAATAAAATGTGGGTAACCGTGAACTTGTGATGTTTCTTCAGGAGGGATAAAAGGCTGTATATTTCATAAATTAAGAGGGATTTCAAGACTTAATGAAACCCTGAGTACTGACCAGTTCAGACATGGGAGGTGTTGCTCCACTTCCCTGATAGTCTCCACCCTGATGTTTCCAGTGGGTCCCATTGCTCTCAGTGCACACGGGATATTTTGATGTGGTTCGTTGGCGGTCGGGAGTGGTCAGGAGGAGGGGTTTTTAGCCGTGTACCAAGGGGGCAGCCTTTATCTGAGAGGCCACACTTTCTGTCTACATGGAGACTCGAGGACGATGGATATGGCTGACTGGAGACCTGTGACCAGTGAAGTGCAACAAGGATCGGTGCTGGGTCCTCCACATTTTGTCATTTACATGAATGATTTGGATGTGAGCATAGGAGGTGCAGTTAGGAAGTTTGCAGATGAAACCAGAATTGGAGGTGTCGTGGACAGCGAAGAGGGTTACCTCAGATTACAACAGGATCTGGACCAGATGGGCCAATGAGCGGAGGAGTGGCATATAGAGTATAATTCTGAGAAATGCGAGGTGCTGCATTTTGGGAAAGCAAATCTTAGCAGGACTTATACTCTTAGTAGTAAGGTTCGAGGGAAATGCTGAACAAAGAGAACTTGGAGTGCAGGTTCATAGCTACTTGAAAGTTGACTCGCGTGTAGAAAGGAGAATGAAGAAGGCGTTTGGTATGCTTTCGTTTTTCGGTCAGAATATTGAGTACAGGCCATGTTGAGGCTGTACAGGACATTGGTTGCACCACTGTTGGAATATTGCGTGCAATTCTGGTCTCATTTCTATCGGAAAGTTGTTGTGAAACTTGAATGGGTTCAGAAACGTTTTACTCAGATGTTGTCAGGGTTGGAGGATTTGAGCTATAGGGAGAGGATGAACATGGTGGGGCTGTTTTCACTGGAGTTTCGTAAGCTGAGGGGTGATCTTATAGAGCTATACAAAATAATGAGGCGCATGGATAGGGTAAATAGGCAAAGTCATTTCTCTGGAATCGGGGATTCCAGAACTGGAGGGCATAGGTTTAGGAGGAGATGGGAAAGATATTAAAGAGACCTAAAGGGCAACGTTTTCACTCAGAGGGTGGTAAGTATGTGGAATGAGCTGCCAGATCAAACGGTGGAGGCTGATGCAATTGCAGCATTTAGGAGGCATTTGGATGGGTATATGCATAAGAAGGGTTTGGAGGGATTTGGGCCGGGTGCTGGCAGGTGGGGCTAGATTGGGTTGTGATATCTGGTCGGTATGCACGGGTTGGAACGAAGGGTCTGTTTCCATGCTGTACATCTCTGTGACTCTATGACTCTATGAATGCTTCTGAATGAAGAGTATTGGATGCTGCCAGGACAGTGGGTATTCACCAACATGGCTACCAATATTCACCGTGGGCACACGGCAACATTAATGGAGTGAGAGACGGAGGGTCCAATCACAAAAATTACAACTAAAGACTGAAATGGTTAGATATACCACATTCACAATCCACCTCACAGAACGAGCCCATGCACCATCAACCCCGAGGAGATATCTGTTTACTGTTGAACACTGTGTACACTAGGCTAACGTACTGCTCAGTACAACCCAGCAAACTGTACAATGTGGAACACTGTGCAGATTCATCCATTGCAATGTTCATTATAATCCGGAATCTGCTCAGAGTGAAACAATGTTCAGATCGTATCAGAGCATTTGATCTATAAACCCGGACTCGACATCTGTCCAGCGCAGAGTGCAGTGCAGACTGCAGCAATGCATTGATCTATAAACTCGGACTAGATATCTGTCCAGCACCGGGAGATGTGCAGACTACAGCAGTGCAATGATCTATAAACTAGGTCTAGACATTTGTCCAGCACGGGGAGCTATGTAGACCACAGCAATGTATTGACCTATAAACCCAGACAAAATACCTGTGCAGCACGGGGAACTGCGCATACCACAGCCGTGCATTGATCTATAAACTAGAACTAGAGATCGGTCCAACACGGGGCGTTATGCAGACCACAGCAGTGCATTGATACATAAACACGGATTAGATATCTGTCCAGCATGGGGACCTCTGCAGACCACAGCAGTGCACTGCTTTATAAATCTGGACTTAACATCTGTACAGCACGGGGAGCTATGCAGACCATCGTAGGGCATTCATTTATAAACCCGGAGTAGATATCTATCTCGCACAGGGAGCTGTGCAGAACACAGCAGTGCATTGATCTATAAACTAGAATTAGACATCTGTCCAGTACCGGGTGCTGTGTCGACAGCAGCAGTGCATTGATCTATAAACCCAGACTATATATCTGTCCAGCACAGACAGCTATTCAAACCACAGCTGTTTATTGATTTTTAAATCTTAATCGGATATTTTGACCAGCACAGTGAGCTATGTAGTGATCATTTGTGAATTAATCTGTAAATTTGGAACTGTTAAGCTGTGTACACCACTCCAGTGCATTGCTCTGTAAAGCTGTGTTAGATCGTTTCTGAGCGTTTTGAAACTTGCAACCCATGCTGGAAGTGACAGGATGCGCAGCTCCAATCCATTTCCAGCTACATATGACCATTGTGTCATGACGAGGTGGTGCTGTGGGTATGAAAACCACTGCCAGAGAGAGTTTGTGGAGGAATCAGTTTAAATATTGCCAAATTGGAGAGGCTTGATTTTATCGATAGAGAGGACAATATCGAAAGATTAACCTGGAACATGGCAGGATATGTTCACCAGTTTCAGAATGTTGAAATGAAGACAATTAAATTGCATCTTGTATGGTGTGAGTTCGGATGATGGACGGTTTTGGATGCACATTCGTTCTGCAGATTTCTAACAATAATTTGTTCCAGTGCCATTTTCATTGAGTGTGACAGAGAGATAGTCTGGACGAGGCTGAGCTAGTTTCCTGGCGATATTGCATCAAACCCACATCATTAACAACCCACCCCACCACATGGGGTCCCACTCAGTCAATACCAGACTGATTCTCCCATCCTTCATGGCTGGAGGTACTCACTATCGCCCGCATGCCCCTGGCTATTCTGAGAACACTGGCACTGTTGCCATCTTTAAAAAGCCAATGGGTACACGGTTGAGTTTCCTCAGTTTGGAGCTGCCTTGCACAGTTAACCTGGAACATGGCAGATAAGGGTCAATTACACCACGATTTGTTTACAGGGACATGGAGGTCCTGGTAAATGGACTGTTTCAGGGGGGTCCAGTCTACTTCCTGAGGGGTTATCACCACCAGGCCAACCAAGCATGGTCTGAGCTCACTACCCAGCTCAGTGCAGGATATGAGGTCTGACGAAATATCCAGCTGCACAGGAAAAGCCTCAATAACCTTCCCCGCTCTGTCAGTGTAAGAGTTACTGCATTCTCTCTGTTCCCTCACACTCACTGTAAATCTGTTACAGCGCCTTCCCAAGAAAAAGGTTCATGCTCCACCACTCTCACTACTGCATGCAGCACCTACCCGTCATCCCTCTCTCTCTCTCTCCATCCACTGCAAATCGCAAACCAATAACACTGCATGGATACAACACTATGGACTGGCTCCCACTGGGCACATCACAGTTCTCCCCAACGACACCAGTACTAACAGCAGGACCTCTCACTACCACCCTTCCTCCCAATCCAGGAGAAACTGCCTGGAGTAGGACAGAAAGAGCCAAGCTGGGTTTTGAATGCCCAATCTAAGTTACTTCACCCCACTCCTTCTGCCATGTGGGGTGAAACCTGGTTCGAGCCAGAGAGGGCCAAGACGCCTCGTGTGGAGATTCTGAAACATCTACGTTCCACCAACCAAGTAAGAAGCAATGTTCAGTGAAGAGCAATTCTCACATTAATACCACTGGAAGTTCTGTTTCCCCCGGCACAACTTAGAACCCGTGGCCATGATGCCACATCCCTTTTGTGTCGAGCTTGTACACATGGAATCCCCACGGTCTTGGTGGGCAGGAGGGTGGGCTCAGAACACATCATCACCTCCACATCCCAGGAAGGGAGCACATCGGGAGCACCTCCTCCTGTAAACAGGTCAGATACTAAAATTAATCTGTAATATTTACTTGTCTTGACATCTTCCATAATCTCTGCTCATATATACCCAGGACCCTCTGCTCCTGCACCCTCTTTATAGCGATACAGCCTGTTTTAAAGTCTCTTTCATGGTCTTTCCTACCAAAGTACATCATCATACAATACTCTGCATTGATCCCCAACTTCCATACACCTGAACACTAGATCAACTTGTTCTTGTCCTGTTGGAGTGTCACACTGTCCTCCATAGACTTTAAAATTCTTCCAAATTTGGTGCCATCTACAAACATTGAGATTGTCACGGCAACACAGCCCCCATGAAACAACTGAAGTCCTGCCACACACACGAGTGTGAGCAAGTTAAATACATCTATATTCCCAAGCATGGAGTCAAATAATGACATGCTGTCAATGGAGCAACAACAGCCCTGACACACACGTGACAAAGTGAATGTATTATTGACAAACCACAGGGCATGTGAAATCCGGATAGGCACCACTTATCTATATTGACATCAGAGTATTAATGGTAAGAAGGTGAAAGCATTTACTGTACCATTAAGAGAGGATTAATGATGTTCTGAGAGCTTACAAGCACCTGTGATATGAGAGGATGGCAGACCCAGAGTGTCAATGACAACTGAAAATATGTAACATTTGATTGTGAAATAGAGCCCTGAGATGATTGCGGGAACGGTGGCTATGTGGTTAGCACTGCCGCCTCTCCACGCCAGAAACCGGCGTTCAATTCCTGCCTCAGGCAACAGTCTGTGTGGAGTTTGCACATTCTCCCCGTCTGTGCGTGAGTTTCCTCCGGGTGCGCCAGTTTCCTCCCACAGTCTAAAGATGTGCAGCATAGGTGAATTCGCCACGCTAAATTGCCCATAGTGTTAGATGTAGGGGAATGCGCCTGGGTGGGTTGCCCTTCGGAGGGTCAGTGTGGACTTGTTGGGCCGAAGGGCCTGTTCCCACACTATAAGTAATCTAAATGTTTGCTCTTTGGAGAACAATTCTAATTTTACTAATCAGTTTAAATTCTTCCGCAGGATACTAAAACGAAATCGAGTTTGAATTTAGTGTTTTTCAAAAATCGAATCAATGAAATAATCCGATCCTCTGGGTATTAAAAGTGCAGGCATTTTTAAAATTGCAGACAGAGACAATGTCATCAACACAGATCCAAGAGTTTAGGAAACACTGTCTATCAAAGGTGTCTTTCCATATGAAACATATTCACAATAAAATGAAAGAAGATGACCCAGACATATCCATAGCCTGAAGAAGACACCGAAAAAAAAACAGATGTTTTGTGGTCTTTGTGGTTTTTGTAATTTTAATAAGCGTCTTATTGAAAGAGTGTATTGTTGTAGAGTTGGAGTGGGGTGACAAGCTATTAAGAGAAAGGGGGTCTCAGAGTAGTGAAGAGTTGATGTAAAATGTTCACTTACAGATTGAAAAAAATAAATTGTTGTTTTTATTGAAACAGTCGACTTTGGGAGTTCTCTGTCACTCATATTTTAACAGTTTACGAGGCGAATTGAGCATAACTTTATGTTTAGTTTAAGTTACCAGATGAGCTCAACGCCTTTTCCTAACAATTCCTGCTCGTACATCTACGTGTCTCTGTGGTGCTGAAAGTGATACAATGCCACACTCTGCTGGCCTCCCCACGCAACGGCACAAGCATTGGCAGAGGGATAAAACCAACAGGGATTTATTCAGAGAGGGAGGAGAGGGCAGCTGCTCACAGTACCATCCAGACTGATTTGTTATCCATGTATTGATCGAAATGTCCTTTAAACGTTGCAACTATCCCTGAATTCTCCACTTCATCTGGATGTTCATTCCACACACAAGTCAGCTTCTGTCTAAAATAATCAGCTTTCATGACTTTTGTACATCTTTTTCCTCGCACATTAAAATATCCATCAGTTTTTAATTTCCAACTCTAGGGTAAAGGCATCAGCCCTTCAGCTTAACTGTACCCCTCATAATTTTATAAACCTCTGTGAAGTTACCCCTTAGTCTCATACTCTCCAATGAAACACTTCCCAGTCTCTGCAGCCTCTCCTTATAACTCAATTCCTCCATTCCCAGCAACATCCAGGTTAATCTTTTCTGCACCCTCTCGGTCTTAATAATATCAAGGTCAATAATGTCAAATTGAATAGTAAAGGTATTTTCTAATGGTAGGGGTGAGCAAAACTAGAGGACATAGGTTTAAGGTAAGAAGGGAACAGCTGAAAAGTGACCTATGGGGCAGTGTTTTCACACAGAGGGTGGTGTGCCTATGGAATGAGCTGGCAGGATGACCAGGCTAGATACAATTTTCCAGAAGACGTCTCACCAATGTCCTGTACAGCCTCAACATTACGTCCCAATTCCGATTCTCAAAGGTCTGACCAATGAAGGCAAGTGTGCAAAATACCTTTTTAACTGCGCTATCTATATGAGATGCAAATTTTTAAGAAGTATACTGACGGCCGAGGTCTCTGTTCTATAACACTGCCAAATTCCCTATTTTTAATTGTGTAGGTCCTGCTCTTGTTTGATTTACCAAATCCAATACCTCGTATTATCCAAACAAAACTCCAACTACCACCCTCAGCCCAGTGTGTGATATTACTGCCTCCTCACCCTCCCCCTTCAATTTAAATTTCCCTCCCCCTCTCCAGGGAGCCTACACACTCCTGCTTTGATTTTCACAAAGACCCTGAGCTTGGTTTGCCTTGTGTGGTTAGGGGGAAGAGGGATAGATTGCAGATCCAGTCAATGGGGAGGAGACGCTGGAGAGTAATCAGTGGCCAGGTATAATTTCATGGTTTGAGGAAGGGGGCAGTCATACGTGGAAGTTGGGTAATACTGATGGGTGTTTTCGGGCCAGAATTTATGCTCTTTCTTTTTCTCTGAAGTTTACGAATACGTATCAATTCGAGACCCTTCATTGTGCAGAGTGCATCTGCAGGATATTCCCCCTAATATTGTAGACTGCAGATAATAGCAATTAAAGATATTCAAAGATAATTTCGATGGCACTGCACGTGCACTCAATACCCTACAGTTAGCACAAATAACTTGCATTTATTTCACAATGCAAAGGGGTTCGTGTAGTTTAATAATGATAACCTGATTATAATAAATCCATATATTGCTGAAAGCTGGCACTTAAAGTATGACCGAAGATCTGGGTATGGTAGTGTAATGGGTAGTGACCCCGCATCCGAGGCAGAGTTCTGGATTTGATTCCTATTCCTGAACTTGTGCATTAGTGTTTCTTGCTCTGGATTAGAACGTCAGTATTCAAATCCTGCCTGTTACGGAGGTATGTCACAACATCGTAGAACAGGCTGATGAGCAAACACACAGGAGAATAATATTACAGCTTTATAGGTATTGCCGAGTGGTGCTAATGCCGGGCACAAATGTCTAGGTGTAAATTCCATAATAAGTGTCTCATACTCCATCTGAACAAACTGATTAAAATTGTTTTAGAATTGTGACCTGATGGAGAATGAAGAGGCGTCAGTATTGAATTTCAGAATGTAGGCCTGGGATGACTGAAAGTACAGGCATTTGTGTTGATTGGAGTCACATTTCGGAGCAGTAGTAGTTTAGTAAAATCAGAATGGGTATGGTTAGGGTGAGTAGTCAGGGTTTTTCCCCAGGTGAGGAGCGTCCAAACATAGAGGGCATTGATGGAATGTGAAAGGTGAAAGATTTTTTATGGAGAAGGTGGTGTGCATATGGAAGGAGCTGTCAGAGGTAGTGGTGGACACTGGTACAGCTATAACATTTAAAAGACATCTGGATGCAGACAGACCTGCCGAAATTTCCTAACAATTTCTGTTTATGTCAAAAAATGCATTCATTTTAAAACAGGTATTCTGAATACATTAAACGTTTTATTATTTTATGACACAAGGATATATAAACGCATCTTAAAATCGACCAAGCACTTTTTCTGCTTAGGGTATGACTCTGTGTATGACAGCAGCAATGATGCACCGACAAGGAGCAGGGAATCTGATGGATACATAGTTTGGACGATATGCAAGGAGACCTCACATGGTCCAGTTTGGGAGAGAATGACATTATTGTGTGATTCAACTCAGAGAAGAAAATGCAATCAGTTCGAGAAGGAATGGCCTCTTGCACTATCTCTCCTTCATTGTTCCTCATAACAGCAATGCGTGCGAGCTATTAAAAAGCCTCTACAGTCTTCATTACCGTGCTTATTTTCATAGAATCCCTGCAGTGTGGAAATAGGACTTCAACCCAACAAGTCCATACCAACCTGCCAAAGAGTAACCTTTCCAGTCCCGTTCTCTTACAATTACCCTGACTAGTGCACCTAACCTAGACATTTCTGAACTCTATGGACAATTTAGCATGACCAACACACCTAACCGACAGCTTTGGACTGTGGAAGGAAACTAGCGCACCCATTGGAAGCTCACGCAACAAGGTGAGAATGTGCAAAATTCACAGAGAAAAATCGAACCCAAGTTCGATGTGAGGCAGCAGTGCTAACCACTGAGCAGTGCTAATCCCTGACCAGAATTCATTGGGAATTCCTCACTGCCTAATGCAAAAGGGAACTCAGCCAAATCGAACTGTTCCAGGATGAAATCCCATTGTTAGCAGCTTTTGTGAGTAGAATATCTTCAGAAGCATCATAACATTTTGGACAATCTCTCAATTTCTCGTTTTGATATGAATTGCACTAATATCTGGAAATGTTCTTTCAATTTGAAATTGCAGAGATTTTGTTTATCGGGGGTGTGTATGTGTGTGTGTGTGTGTGTGTGTGCACGCGCGCCAGTGTTTTTTGAAAGGGAAATTCCGATTATATATTTGCAATATCCAAACGGTCTGCCATTCATCTTTCCATCATACTTTGAGTAACGTTGCTCTGGATCATAAACCTGCTATTTTAGCAGATTAAATAAACTAGCCTGAATTGTGCCAAAAACTGGCACTGACCCTTTCTGAGACTGATATCATCGGCCACATAACCAACGCATTTATATTTAACATTTGTTGTGAGCAGCGGCGGAATGGGTCTAGAAAAGGAAACAGTGACCCAAAAAGCTGGGAAACTATAGACTGGTGAGCCTGATGTCAGTGGAAGGTAAGTTGTTGGAGGGGATTCTGATGCACAGGAATGACTTACATTTAGGAAGGCAAGGGTAATCGGGGTAGTCAATGGGGCTGTAGGAATGGGAAATCATGTATAATTAATTAGGTTGTGTTTTATGAAGAGGTGACAAAGACGATTGATGAAGGCAGTTTGGTAGACATTGTCTATATGGAACTCAGCAAAGTGTTCCTAATATTCCGATTGGTAGACAGATTAGTAAGGTTTGATCACATGGGATACAGAGGAAGCTAGTCACTATTAGCCTGAAGGAAGTTGAGTATTTTTCAGACTGGAGGATTGTGAGCAATAGTGTGATGCAAGTATCAGTACTGAGTTCACAGCATTTCAACATTTATGTAAAGGATTTAAATCTGAATATTGGAGGCATACTACGTAAGTTTACAGATTACAACAGAAAGGTGGTGTCGTAGATTATCTCAGAGTACAACAAGACCACAATTACATAGGACAAAGGGGCAAGGAGTGCCAGGTGAAGTTTAATTTAATTAAGTACGAGGTTTTGCATTTTGTGAAGGCAAATCAGGGCAGAAATTGTACACTTAATGGTCAGGTCCAGGGGAGTGTTGTGAAACAAAGGGACCTAGGACTGCAGGAGCATTGTTCCTTGAAAGTAAAGTCGCAGGTAGACAGTGTTGTGCAGAACACATTTGGCACATTTGCCTTAATCAGTCAGGGCACTGACAATAGGAGTTGTGGTGGTATGTTGCATCTGTATAGAATGTTGGTGAGGCCACTTTAAGAATATGGCGTACAACTCGGTTGTCTGCAGAAAAGATTTATACAGATGTTCCAGGACTGGAGGTTTGAGTTTTATTCAGAGATTGATTAAGCTGAGGTGTTTCCCCCTGGAGTGTCAGAGACTGAGGGCTGACATTATTGAGGTTTATAAAGTCATCAGGGGCAAGGATATTCTGAACAGCCACGTCCTGCTCCCCAGAATAGGGGAGTCCAGAAGAAGAAGTCATAGCTTGAGGGCAAGAGAGGAATGATTTAGAAGGGACTTGAAGGTGAATGTTCCACACAGAGAGTGGAGCGTGTACGGAAAGTGCTGTCAGAGGAAGCGGTGAAGGCGGATACAATTAAACATTTAAAATGTACCTGAAAGAGGAGGGATATGGGCTAAATACTAGCAAATGGGACTAGATCAGATTTGATATCTGATCGGGGTGAACAGATTGGACTAATGGGTTTGGTTCCGTTCTGCATGATGCTCTGATTCTGCAAGAGAGATGAAGAAAAATTCCAAAAGGGCCTTTCAAGTCAGAATTCGCTTCACTGGAAGTTTATCGTGCCTCATTGTTCACATTGATTGAAAGCTGAGTCAGTTAAATATTTTAAGAGAAGTGAGCCACGGATAATGGGATACGGAAAAGAAAGTGGGACTGAGACCACAATATGATCAGCCACAATCTTAGTGCCGGGTGCAGAAGGCTCAAAGTATCTAATGACCCACTACTGCTCCTCAGTTCCATGTTTCTGTGTTCCATTCAGGCCCGCAAACCTGTTACACAGGACCAGTTGGAGGCGACGTATTCCTAAAGCCTTCTGCACAAAAACAGATGAGACCATTCAGCCCTTTAAGACTGTCACACGCGCTTTGAGGTGATTTGGGAAATGTAATTGGAAAATCCAGGCACAAGTATGAAAGAGGCCCCTCATCTCTATTTACAGAGCTTCCCCTCTCTGCAGCTTGTGCTTCATTTGTTGGTCATGTTGTAGACTCAGATTCACTGTGGATACAGCCCAAATACCTCGCCCAGTGATGTTCACAAAATCTTCTGGTCTCCCTGACTGCAATATTCAATAACACAACAGCCATGAAAATAACACACACCAGCTTTCCAATAACAGAATGTGAGGACATCAGAAAGAGGGTCAGGTCGTTCACTCCCCAAGCTTGCCTTGCCCTTCACTGACAACATTACTGATCTGCTCTAGGTGTCAAATCCTCTTTCATACCCAATTATTCATAGCCCATAACTCTTGACACGTCAATATCCATCTACCTCTTCTTCAAATACTTTCAGCCATCTTGCTCCTCGAACGCTCTTGAGAACAGACATTCTGGCATTCAATACTACAGTTTGAAGAGAACACTTGCGGCGCCTATATCATGACTTATTGATATGAACAAAAGAGGTTGACACAAGGGTTCAGGTAAAAATGACCGGCCCTGATATCAAGACAGTGGTTGACTTCGGTTGACATCAAAAAGCTGAACAAAGTTGGACTTAATGGGAATCAGAGTAAACTCTCAAGTTTTTCGAGTCAAACATGGCACAAATGACGATGTTCATCATCTTAGTCCTCGGTCAACTCTGTCGGAGATCCTCAGGGTATCTTCCCCTTCATAAACATCATTGCATCATCATTGTTACCCCGCCCCCACCCTCCCCACCATAAGATCAGAAGTGGGCATAGTCACTGAAGATTCCACAATGTTCAGAACGTTTTGTCCCCCGTCAGCCCCTAAACTGATCTGTAACCATGTGCAGCAAGACCCGGACTTCAGGCTTGTGGTTTTAAAGGGTCCGTAACATTTATGTTGCAGCACTAACTGACACTGCACATTGCCATAGTGCAATGAAAAGTTCATTCAGCACCTCACACTGGTTTCAGAGGAACATGGGGAAGTCATTCAGACCATTGACACTATTGGAGAAGAACAGGGACAGCCCATTCAGTGCCTCCAGCCGATTAATCAGGAAAAGAAGGAATCTAGTGTGATGGACCGCACCAAAGCCCCCCGAAAATATTTGAAGGTGGTCGCCTAGACTCTGACGTTTTCTTATTTTAAAGGAAATGAATGTGTCTATTCCAGATGAAATGTGACTGGTCAAACTACTCGGTGTGAATCAAAGCACTATATATTTTAAAAACGAAAGATAAAATGAAACCAAAGAAAGAAGAGTTTAGAATAACTTAATTCTATTGGACAAGTTGACAGAATAATAGATTTAGGAACTATTCCAATATAGGAAAATCCTTTGGCGCCTTTGGCGAAAAGAAATATTCAGACACAGATTTTCACAAACATTTTTCCAATCCAGGAATTGAAAACAACATCAGTAGAAAATTCAGAGAGAGTCGCAGCCTGGAGACGTCAACTGAAGCTTCCAACTCTGTGGAGACCCCAATAGTTTCTGATGTTGCTGAGAAACCAAAACCCAGAGATCCTAATCGTGCTATCGTAAGGACAGACTGACGGGCAGTGGGGGTGGGGTGGCCATGTTGTAAAGGGATGATATTCAGTCCCTTGTGCGGGGCGACATAGAATCAGGGGATGTAGAGTCAGTATGGATAGAGCTGTGAAATTCTAAGGGTAGATAACTCCCTAGACCCTCTTGGAAGTTATCTACAGGCCCCCAAACAGTAGTCTGGATGTCGGATGTAAGTTGAATTAGGAGCTGAAATTGGCCTGTCGCAAAGGTGTTACGAAAGTTGTTATGGGGGATTTCAACATGCAGGTAGACTGGGAGTTCATTCCAAAAAAGGAAGAAAGATCCCATGAGGAGGCATGGGTGGCCATGGCTGACAAGGGAAGTTAAGAAACATATAAAGTTAAAAGAGAAAATGTTTAACATAGCAAAGATAAGTGGGAAAACGGAGGAATGGTTAGCTGTTAAATAACAACAGAGGATTACTCAGAAGGAAATACGCAGAGAAAAAATGAGGTACGAAGGTAAACTGGCTAAAAATATAAAGGCGGATAGTAAAAGCTTATTTAGTTATGTGAAAGGCAAAAAAGTGGTTAAGACTAAAATTGGGCCCTTGAAGACAGAAACAGGGGAATATATTACGGGGAACAAAGAAATGGCAGAAGAATTGAATTGGTACTTCAGATATGCATTCACTGGGGAAGACACAAGCAATCTTTTTGAGGTAACAGTGGCTGAAGGACCTGAACTAAAGGGAATTTATACTTGCCAGGAATTGGTGTTGGAGAGACTGTTAGGTCTGAAGGTTGATAAGTCCCCAGGGCCTGATGGTCTACACCCCAGGGTACTGAAGGAGGTGGCTCGAGAAATCGTGGATGCATTGGTGATTATTTTCCGGAGTTCGATAGATTCGGATCAGTTCCTGCCGATTGGAGGATGGCTAAAGTTGTACCACTTTTTAAGAAAAGTGGGAGAGAGAAAGCAGACAATTATAGACCAGTTAGTCTGATCTCAGTGGTGGGGAAGATGCTGGAGTCGAGAAAAAGGATGAAATTACGACACATCTGGATAGTAGTAACAGGATAGGTCAGAGTCAGCATGGATTTATAAAGGGGAATAAGTACTTGACTAACCTTCTGGAACTTTTTTGAGGATGTAACTCTGAAGTTGGACGAGGGAGATCCAGTAGATGTAGTGTACATGGACTTTCAGAAAGCTTTTGATAAAGTCCCACATAGGAGGTTAGTGAGCAAAATTCGGGCACATGGTATTGGGGGCAAATGACTAACTTGGATTGACTGTTGGTTGGCTGACAGGAAAGAAAGAGTAGTGATAAACGGCTCCACTTCGGAATGGGGTACCGCAGGGATCAGTGCTGGGACCGCAGCTTTTTACAAGATATATTAATGATATAGAAGATGGTATTAGTAATAACATTACCAAATTTGCTGATGATACTAAGCAGGGTGGCAGGGTGAAATGTGAGGAGGATGTTCGGAGATTAAAGGGTGACCTGGACAGGTTAGGTGAGTGGTCAGATGCATGGCAGATGCAGTTTAATGTGGATAAATGTATGGTTATCCAGTTTGGTGGCAAGAACAGGAAGGCAGATTACTACCTAAATGGAATCAATTTAAGTAAAGGGGCAGTACAAAGAAATCTGGGTGTTCTTGTACACCAGTCAATGAAGGACAGCTTGCAGGTTCAGCAGGTAGTGAAGAAGGCCAATAGCATGCTGGCCTTCGTCACAAGAGGGATTGAGTATAGAAGCAAAGACGTTCTTCTGCAGTTGTACAGGGTTCTGGTGAGATCACACCTAGAGTACTGTGTGCAGTTCTGGTCTCCAAATTTGAGGAAAGACATTCTGGCTATTGAGGGAGTGCAGCGTACGTTCACGAGGTCAATTCCTGGAATGGAGGGACTACCTTACGCTGAAAGACTGGAGCGACTGGGCTTGTATACCCTTGAGTTTAGAATACCGAGAGGGGATCTGATTGAGACATATAAGATTATTAAAGGACTGGACACTCTGGAGGCAGGAAACATGTTTCCACTGATGGGTGAGTGCCGAACCAGAGGACACAGCTTAAAAATACTGTGTAGACCATTTAGGACAGAGATGAGGAGAACCTTCTTCACCCAGAGAGTGGTGGCTGTGTGGAATGGTGTGCCCCAGAGGGCAGTGGAGGCCCAGTCTCTGGATTCATTTAATAAAGAGTTGGTCAGAGCTCTCAAGGATAGTGGAATCAAGGGTTCTGGAGATAAGGCAGGAACAGGATACTGATTAAGGATGATCAGCCATGATCATATTGAATTGTGGTGCAGGCTCGAAGGGCTGAATGGCCTACTCCTGCATCTATTGTCTATTGTCTATTGTCTAATCAGTAAGAGCTGGCCATACCCTTTCAGGTCGCATTAAAATAAACCTAAGGCCTCCCTAGCTGTTTACTTAAGTGGTCTTCACTAGCCAGCTTGGTAACAATCGTCCAATATCTCTCTTGAAAGAAACCAGGACAAAATAACCTCTTCAAGCTACAACATCATCACACTTGGCTGCACATCGACCTGTCAAAAAGGAACCAGGGGTAACGCAATCAGGCCCTTGGCCCTGTCCATTCGGAAGAGGAATAAGCCAGTCATCCTCTTGAGTCGCTTTCACAGGAACAAGATGAGGCCATTCAGCTCCTTGAGCCACTTATACACGATCAGGAGGAGGCCATTCTCCCCTCAACCGAATTACACAGGGACAGAATGAGGTAATTGATGCGGATTTCTGATGAACGTCTTATTCCTGAAATTTTGATTCCCCTGCTCCTCGGATGCTGCCTGCCCTGCTGTGCTTTTCCAGCAAACCATTCTCTACTCTGATCTCCTCGGCAGTCCTCACTGTCTCCTAATTGCTGTTCTAACATGATTAACAAATAGTAAAAAGGCTGCACAGACAGACTGCTCCACATTGTTCCTCGTGGCTCCATTGCTCATGATACAGACGTAAGACTTTAACGTTGTTTTCTAGCTGTGAGGAGGGAAGTCATATGGCTTGTGTGAAGTCTCCCGAAGGGATCTTTCATCTCCAAGACAGCCAGGTGTTCTCTATGTCAGGCGGAAGCTAGTGGGAATGTCTACCTGTTCCAGATGGAAGGTATTGTAGCTTCTGTTGGGGATTGTGAATAACAGGACATTCAGTAGGGTTTTACACGCCGACTGCACAATAACGTGGGGAGAGTTAATTAAGTCGTATAAACTATGAGGAAAGCTACGTTAGACTGATGAATGGACTAAGTTCAAATAATGCTAATCTTGTTCATGTTGATCTTGTCTAGTGCACGTCATCCACAGTGTAACCTGCATGCCTTACTCTTTCCAATTCGACTTCTACCCTATGACCTGTCTGCGTATGCTTACTATGATCTGCCTTCACTGCACATAAATAAAGATTTTCCATGTACTGAGATACACGTGACAATAAATCAAAACAATCAATCCTGGGTAAAGTATGGAATTTCTCTCCCTATCAATGTCTGTTTTGGAAATAAGTGATTGCTGCCAGTCCTCGTTTTTCAGCCTCACCATTTCTTCTTCTCTCACAGCTCTACGATTAAACAGTCTGCTTCTTCCCTCTATCCTCACGATACCATCACCTGTGCTTGTTGTAAGGAGATCATTCCTGACAAATGAGATCAAATCGTAGAGAGTGCCCGAAAAGCTCTCTCAGCAAGGCTCTGCAACTGCAGGAAGATGGTTTTACTTATGTAATTAAATCATGTTACAATGAAGGACAACATACCATTAACTGCACCCATTCCTTACACATGATTTGGTTCGGAGCAGTCAGCATAGACTTGTGAGTGGGAGATCACACTTTCCATATTTGATAGAGTTCTTTTATGAAGTGACCAAGAAGGTTGACGGGGGCAGAGCGGTAGACGGAGTCTCTATGGATTTCAGTAAGGACTTTGATAAGGCTCCACATAGCAGGTTGCTCTGGAAGGTTACATCCCGTGGAATGCTCGGGGAACTGGCCAATTGGATACACAATTGGCTTGATGGTAGGAAGCAGAGGGTGCAGTGGAAGGATGCTTGTCAGACTGGAGGCAGGGTCCATTGCTGTTTGTTATCTATGATTTGGTTGAGAATATACAAAGCATGATTAGTAAGTTTGCAAATGACACGTAAATTAGTGGTAGCATGATATGTGAGGACGTTTATCAGAAACTGCAGCAGGACCTTCATCAGGTGGGGAAGTGGGCCGAGAAATGGCAAATGTAAGTTAATATAAATATGTGAGGTCTTGGACTTTAGAAACTCAAATCAAGGTCGCAGTTTCACAGTGAATGGGAGAGCCTTAAGGCGTGTTGTGGGCAGAGAGACCTTGGCGTTCAGGTGTACGTTTCTCTGAGAGTGGAGTCATATGTAGACAGGGCGGTGAAGAAGGTTTTTGGTACCCTGGCCGTCATCAGACAGGACATTGAATATCTAAGTTGGGAATTTATGTTGCAGTTGCACAGGATTTTGGTAAGGCCACACATGGAGTATTGTGTTCAGTTTTTGTCACCTTGTTATAGGGTGGATGTTAAGAAATTAGAAAGAGTGCAGAATAAATTCACAAGGACGTTTCCAGGACTTATAGGGAGAGATTGGACAAGCTAGGACCTTTTCTTTAGAGTGTAGGAAACTGCAGGTGGACCTTATAGAGCAGTATAAGATCATGAGGGTTATGGATAGGATAAATGCTCTCAGTATTTTTCCAAGATTGAGAGATTCGAGGACTAGAGGGGACCAGTTTAAGGTTAGAGGGGAAGGCGTAAAAGTAAACGTGAGGGGCCACTATTTTCACACAGAGACTGGTATGAGCATGAGCAGCCAGCGGATGTGGTTGGGGGGGGGGGGGGTACATTAACAACATTTCAAAACCATTTGGATAAATATGTGGATAGGAAAGGACTAGAATGATATGGGTGAAATGCAGGGAATTTGTTTGGCGTGGATGGACATTTACAAGACGGAGTTGAACGCCTCTGTTAATAAAACCAAACCCTCAGAAAAGCTCGACTCACCTCGCAATCTGTGAAATGTGAGTGACACAGATCTCCTACATTCCCCTATTTTAAAATAAATATCAATTTCGTTTCTTAACTTTAATCGTGAACACTAAACAACATTGTTCACAAATAAACGCCATTCTTTTCTTAACTACTAACTAGCCGACTCTAACTCTGTAAAAATATGCTGTTCCAACAACTCATTAAAATATTAAACATTACAATCTTAAGACCACACAGTCTCGATATTCCCCGCTGTGTTCACGCTTACAGCTGCTGATCTCCCTGGGTCATTTTTGTTTTCACTGCAAGTAGATTTTACATGAACATGTGTCTTTGATAGAGAGTTTTTGAGATGGCCATTTATCTCTCCTGCTCGACAGAAGTTACACTGCTGTTGGAAGGCCGTGGCTATCCCTCTAGTGTTCAAAGTGCTGGGGTAATATAATGAGCATGATACAATGATTCCCATTGTTTGACTGCTTTCCAGGTGTCCACATAATAATATTCAAAATCAGTTGGCTTCTGGTATCATGACGTTATTTAAAATCTTCGGTTGCATTTGAATTGTTGTCAAAACAGCAACCAAAACTCAGGTCTCCATTTCCCAGCTAATTGTTACATTTGGGACAGTTTGACCTTTAGCTGACATCTGTGGCTGTACTTTCTATTCAGCAAGACCCGTTCTGTCTTAAAGTGACCAGACATGCTTTCAGCTTCATAACAACTCCTCACTTCAGAAAAAAAAGTCATCAGAATGAAAAGATGGCTACATTTCTTTTCCCCTAATTCTTTATCCCATAATTATTAAATTCGAAAGTATTAATCTCAGTTATACCGTTCATATTAATTCTGCATACATATATAACACTGGAATAAGTCAAATCTTATCTAACTTTTTCCTTTAAATCAGGGTGAACACCTCTGCTATCACATTTTTAGGACCCATAGCACTTACATTGTGTACGTTTAATGTCGGTAACATAAGACTACAATGAAGTAGTCTCATATTTTGGTCTTTAAATATTCTTAAAAATGCGAGAGGATTGGCGTTGTTGTCCAGAACCATCTGACATTTTGTTTGTCATATAAATATTAAAATATTGTCAGGCAAGTAGGAAACTCAATCATTCTTTTTCAAAAATGGAGATTTTGATTTTTCCTGGTGGATACTGAGTTTTTTCGTCAAGTAGCAATTGGCCATTGAATTCCATCATCATCTTTCTATATCAATACATCTCCGACCCCTATATCCCTCGCATCAAACACAATTTTCAGAGGGTTTCAAAATATTTGGTGTAGCTAAAACTAGTGCGGTGATTAATCCTGCTTTAAATTTCTCAAATGCCGACTGGCACTGTTCTGTTCACCACAATTCTGTGTCCTTCTTTAATAATTCCATCAGTGGTGCCAATACGCTGCTGAAGATTGGAACAAACTCTCGATAGAGTCCACTCAGCTCCAAACTTCGAAGCTCCTCTTTCTTCGAGGATAGTCATGAAAATTCTTCAAAGACTTTCCTCTTTGTGTTCCATGGGGTCAACCTTTCATTTGCAAGGTAATGTCCCAAGAATGTCATCTATGCATTCGCGAATTCTGTTTTCTTTAAGTTTATTACCAAGTTTGCTTCTTGTAATCGTCCAACATGCTCTGCCAACTGTAACATGTGAGCTTTCAATCACTTGCTAAAGATCACTATATCATATAGATAAACTGCACAATTTGTTCATCTGGCCACAACTCTGTTCCTGAGTCTTAAATGTGGCTGGTACATTATTCATTCACATGACATACTCGATAACGTTTTTTTGCCATATCTGGTATCTTTACCAGATAGTTAACTGTCTCAACATTTTTCAAAATTTGAACAGGGCTACTAAACCTGACTTTGAAGGGATTTTCTACTGGTGGCAATATTAATGCGTCGTCCCCACGGGAAATCGTCACAGTTTCAGTGATTTTATTTGCCACCTGCTTCACCCTATGCTGTGCCCTCTTCAGGTGCTGTTTAGCTAATTCACTTACTCCAGTTTATCTCTCCCTCACCTCACCTCACATGCATAATCCAAGTGTGAAATCTCGGACTTTGGTCCTGCCAATTTATGTTTAATTAATGTCAAAGGACCTCTCACTTCATGCACGAATGTTAACTCAAAGGATGTGAACTGAGTAAATGTATTTGGAGCATCTCCGTTGACAAGTAATTTAATGGGACACCTTTATCCCAATCATTCAGGCCATTCTGATAGTACGCTGTTAACATGGGCTTCAGCATCTGATGCTAACTTTCCAAGTCTCCCTGGGATGCAGGATGGGACGCAATTGATTTGAACTGCTTTTTTGCCGAAGCTATCCATGACTTCCTTAAATAGCTGAGCGGTCAAATGGCTTCCTTGGTCTGAATGAATCTCTGCGTAGCTCACAGTGAGTAAAGAAAGCTACCACCACCTCCACCTCCATTTTTGCCTTAATACTGCATAATGGAATTGCCTCTGAATATCTGGTAGACACGTCCACTATGGTCAGCAATATAGGTTTCTTCTTTTATTTCAGAAAGGGGAGCTACACAATTAAGCATAACCCACGGGAAAGGTTCTTTGAAAGCAGGAACTGGCAACAAAGGTGCTGGTTTTATTACCGCCTGTGGCTTACCTACCATTTGGCATATATGACATGTACAACAAAAATTAACCACGTCTTTGTGCATTCCCAGCAATAGAAATGCTCCTATACCTTAGTCTGAGTCTTCCATATACCTGCATTTAGTTCATGTGCTACCGGTAACACTATGCGCTACCGGTAACCCCTTCTGGTGCATTCCGGCCCATTTCCCTACTACACTAACCTATCGTGGTCTCCATTTTAATTTTAGGATTCTATCTTAAAGTTAATAACGTTCGACGATATATTCTCATTCCTTCTCTCTCTCTCTCTCTCTCTCTCTCTCTCTGTGTGTGTGTGTGTGTGTTCAGGACTATACACCTCTGCACCGTTACATCAAACAGGGTGTCAGTTAACTGAACATCAAATCCTTTCTTATTTTTCTTCCGTTTTTCCTTCCTGCTGTAACTTATGACAGTGGGACCTTGTTACTATACAGTCTGGAAAAATCCCTGGGTATTTTTCTTTTAACTCCCCAGTTCCCTCTTCTTCCTTTAACTTCTCCACCACAAGGGGTGCCTCTCCCAACTTGGATCCTGCCAAATCCTTCCCAAGAACAAGCTATATTCCAGGAACTGACACGCTGTCACTCACTGCTACTTCCATATTCCTGATTCAGCACTCCAACCTGATGATACACAAGGGAATGCTTAATTTCTGTCCCCAATCCACACATTATCACGCTCCTGAGTAACATGTCTGAAAAGTGAAAATATGTCCATCTCTTACTAATAGAGGCCTAGAGAAAGTGCGGACTGCAGATGCTGGAGATCAGACCTGAAAAATGTGGTGCTGGAAACGGATTGTAGGTCAGGCAGCATCCGAGGTGCAGGAGAGTTGATGTTTCAGTAACAAGTCCTTCATCAGGCACCTGGTTCCATGGAGTGAGAACGGAGCTTAGAAATAAATAGGAGGGTGGAGATGGAGGTGGGTGGAAGGTAGCTTGTAAGGCGATCGGTAGATGCAGGTGTGGGATGATGATGATAGTTCGGAGAGTAGGGTGAAGTGGATAGGTGGTAGGATAGCTGGAACACTGAATACAGTATCAACATCGACTTCATCATTTTCCAAATCTCCCCCCAACCTCATCCCAGATACAACTGTTCAACTTAGCACTGCCCTCTTGAATTGTCTTAACTCTCCATCTTTCTACCCACATATCCACTCCATCCTCCCCTCTGACATATCACTATCACTCCAACCTACGTCTTCTTACGCCTTCCCAGTGATCCTCCATCGAGCCGAGCACCGACCCTCCTATTTATCTCTCGGCCCCGTTGACCAACGCCACACTGCTGACGATGGGTTTATGCCGAATATATCGATTGTCCTGCTCTTCGGATGCTATCTGATCTGTTGTGCTTTTCCGGCGGCTCACTTCTCAACTATTCGAGACTGAGCAGATCCCGTATCTCGCAAAATTATAATTTATTGTCCTCTCCTCACCAGAAACCCACCATCCCACCCCCCCACGCACACACACACAGCGTTCTTTCTAAGTAAACTGTATCTACAGAGGCGAAATCTTTATAGAGATCAGGCACTGACTCCATACCCAACCCCTGCCTCGGCTCTGCACTCTCCTGCAGCTCCTCGGCTCCACTTGGGGTCTCCATTACCAGTTTCACTAATGCCACTGGCTAAACCTATTTTACCACATATTTTCCCAAACTGTCCTCCTTCAATGGCCAGCACTGTGTCCCAGCTTACGGCAGTGAAAACACCTTTTTCCCAGTGCTGTTCTTAAACCATCGGCACTGTAATTTTATGTGTTCCACTCCGTTATAGTGAGAACACCTGAGGCATTTAACCATCTTTCAACCCCGTTGGGCTTCTTTTTTCGCCTGCGGTAAACTATTTCCTGTGTGCTTTACTGTACTATTTGTACACTAGGATCTCCGCTTCTCCCAATGTCTAACCCTCACAGGATGAACCCAGAACCGAAATTTAATCTCATGCACCAATGCGTGTTTACCCGCCATTTCTGCCACGCTTCTCTCTTCTTGAACTTCCTGTTCATTCACATGAATACTTATAATCTCTGCAAGTGAGTCTTTAAATGCTTCCAGCAGTCATAAATGGTGATGGATGATTAAACAAATGACTGGAGGAAAGGGCTCCACAAGCTTCCCCATCCTAAATAATCGAACGGCCCCGCACATCAGTGTAAAAGACAAGGATGTAATATCTGCACCATTCTCAGCCAGAGGTGTTGAGTCGATAATCCAACTCCCCTTCGCCATGATGCCCACCGAATCACAGATGCCAGCCTTCACCCAACTATATTCGCTGCAATTGACATGAAGAAACAGCTGAAGACAGTAGATACAACAAAGGCAATTTGCCCTGACACCATTCCTGAAATAGGACTGAAGACTTGGGCTGCACAACGAACCGTGTCCTTGGGGAAGCTGTTTCATTCCAGCTCCAACTCTGAAATTTCTCTGGCAATGTGATCCAGATGCTTTTCAATGTTACAGCTACCCAGCTGGTGGGTCTATGTACACTGATAAGTGTCCCAGTGCCATTCCCAGTATTTTCTTCTGGCTTCCGGACTCACTGCCCTGCATGGAACTCAGAGATCACTGCAGAATGAAACTAGAAGAAGCATAAGTCCCTTTATAGAGCTACATTTTCCAACCGTTTTGAAATGGTAGGCCGCCATTCTCTTTTCCCATCAAAGGGACAATGTAACATCTATCCACATTGCTTTTCATTGCCCCGTATTTGCACAGACGCTCCAATTGCCTCAGCCACCTTGGAGCTTTATTACATCCTCCTAAACCCACTCACAATCCGACATCGATTAGTGCCATCTGCAGGCTTGGAAATATTGCATTTGATCCCCTCTAACAAAAGTTTGGTGTGTATTTACAATAGCGAGGCCCCATAAAACAAATCCTGCTATTCACTTCGAGCCTTCCGCTCTAAAAAAAATATTAAATTGTTCCTACTCACTGCTTCCTGTTCGCTCTCCTATTCTAAAACCCGTGTCCTTCTGTTAGCCCCACTCCCATATGTTTCGAATTTGTTTAGCAGACTTGGGGCTTTATCAAAAATCTTTCTGAAAGTCCAATCGTTTTGCATTGATTGCTTCTCCATAGTTTTGCTAAAAGTCAGTTTCTCAAATATGATTCCCATTTGATAAATCTCTTTTAACTTTGTCTCAGCCCTTTACTTTCAGTTAACGTGCTTTCTCCACAACATTTGTTTGCTAATTTCATTCTATTCCCTTTCTTCTCACCAGATTAAAGTTCCCTAGTATTGCTGGGGAGATTACTTTGTTGTTTTGTTTTCTTCTGTGGAGACATAACTGAAAGATAGTTCTGCCACTTCGCTGTTCTCCAATCTCCATTTTGTGGTTTCAGACTGTAAGGAAGCTGCACATTCTTTTCTCTTTATTTTGCCATTGACATACTTTATGAAGCAATTACAAATTCACTCTTATTAGCCTTGTGCATACAGCGTGTTCTGAAACACATCAATTCCTGTCTTAAACTTCTCAATGATTGACCTTGCACAACCATGTACTCATTGAAGCGTAAATACTGCAACGTCAGAAATACAGCATGGTCGACATTAGCCCACTTTTCTGCACTGGGAATGTTATGACACTTAAAGAGGTCGTCCAAGTACTTTGTAACATCTGTGCGGTTACCCTTGACAACTCCCTCTCCGATAGTACATTCCAGACCCTAAAGCCCTCTGGGTGAAAACCGATCCTCAAGTCCTCTCTAAATCTCAAACCCTTCATTTTAACAGTGTGTTCCCCTTGTTCTTCTCCCTCTGAGTAAAAGGAACAGCTGCTGTCTATCCACCCTGTCCATGTCCCTCGTAATCTTATCCTTTTGAATCACGTCCCACTCAGCCTTCTCTGCTCTGATGTAAACAACCCGAGCTTATGCAGCCTCTCTCCATAGCTGATATGCTCCATCCTAGGGGAGATCCTGGTGAATCTCCTCTGCACCATCTCTACTGCAACCACATTATTACTGTAAAGTGATTCCCAGAACTGCACACAGTATTCCGTCTTGGCCGAACCAAATTTCCGCTTAGCTCTTAGAATCTATGCCTCGGGATGAAAGAAATACTATATTTACCGGCCCCTATGCTTTATCAACTTGTGTATTACCCTGTCCAGTCACATTCAGGGTTGTGTGGAGAATCACCCACTGAGCTCCCAGTGTGCTGACATTCATTGAGTACGCCCCTGTGTGGTTCCTTCTTCCAAATGGCACCACCTCATAGTTATCAGGGTTACATTCCATCGGCCATTGATCTACCCTTCTGACCATTCCTTCCATATGTTCCTGTAACATGAGACCTTCCTCCTCACTGCCAACCACCCGGCCAATCTTTGTGATGAACACAAACTTGCTTATCACACTCTTCCCACTCCCGCCCATATACACGTATACACCATTTATGAATACCAAAAATGATAAGGTTAAAAATCACGCACCACCCAGGTTACAGTCCCACAGGTTTACGCGGAGTCACTAGCTTTTGAAGTGCTGCTTCTTTTTAAGGTGATTGTGCGCTTTGAAAGCTATTTCCTCCGAATAAACCTGTTAGACTAACCTGTTGTATTTTGATTTTTAACTTTGTCCACCCCAGTCCAACACTGACAATTACGAATCACAAATAATAAGGGACACAACACTGATCTCTATGGCATACACATTGGACACCGGTCTCCAATCACACAAACAGGCTTCTACCACCACCCTCTTTCTTCTGCCACTAATTTGATTTAGATGCAACTTGGCAAGTCACTAATGGATCCTACCTATTCCCTGGTTATTCTTTTTTGATTGGCACACTTGTACAATAGCTGGGCATTTTCCCTAATCTTTCCCTAAGAGCAGTTTTCCATGCCCCTGTATTAGTCACTCCTCTCCCAGTGAAGAATTTCCTCCTTATTACATTCTTAAATTGTCTGTCCCTGCTCCTGCCACTATTTATCTTAAGTGTAGAGTTGACAACCAGGGAAACAGCCTGTATATGTCCTCTGTGTCATATGTTTTGTGAATTTTGTAAATTTCAATGCGATCACCTCTTATTCTTCGAAATTCATGAGAACACAGACCGAGTTTCTGCATCAGACAATCTTGACATCTGAGAGATTAATCTGGAGAACGTCTATTGCACTTCCTCTGTGCTCAGTATATTCTTTCTCAGATTGGATCACCAAAACTGTACACTCAAGGTACAGTCTCACCAACACGCTGTGAAACTATTTCAACATTTCGTTGCATCGATATTCTGACTCCTTTAATTGAAGGTGAACCCAACTTTAACTATCCACTTATGTATATTCTTCCAAATACCCTTCAAAAATTCCGAAGTTATCAAGTATGATTCTCTTTCAAAAATGCGTGCTGATTCTTTCCAATGTTGCTGTGAATTTCTAAATATCATAGATTCCAAATCCAGTCTCATAGATTTCAAATGTTTCTCTACAGATGTCAAGTTAATTGGTCTGCATTTATCTACACTATCACGGTTTCACTTTCTAGATGCTTGCATCTACTCCATTCATCTACATATCATGCATGGATCACGTTTATTACCTTCCACTTATCTACAATGGCTTTCCAGCCTCTGTTGAACATACAGGAAAATAAAACACAGTCATTGAGCAGTGCAATTAATATTCCTATTGCTGATTTATTTCTGGCATTTTGAAATGAATTACATCTGTTTCGTCAGACTTAGCTATGCTGCATCCAGCTATATGTTCAAGTACTGGCTTGTTACTGATATGAATTGACTTTACGTCTTTAGTTCCACAAGCCCGATATGATCACTTTGTATTTGTCAGAGATTTTCCGGGTCTCACTCCATGAAGACAGATGCAGAGTAACTGGTTATTTTCTTGGCCATTTCCCCATTCTCCTCATTAAAACCCTTCTCTCCCGATTACAAATTTTCACTTTTGACCTTGCTTTCACTTCGTTATTTTTTGATTTATGCAGTCCTCGTGTTCCTGTTTTTGAACATGCATGTTCGCCTTTTTATTTCCTATACGGTTTCATGGGTTTCCTTTTCTGGATTGTAAATTTCTGACATTTCTCTTGTTTTCACAATGCCTGAAATTCTTCTAAAGTCACTTCTTATGATTAATATAATCTTTAATTTATTATGGTAACCATCATTAAGTCACTTTATCACTCTTTGTTGTTTTTACCTGAAAGAAATATACTTTTGTTTCAGACTTTGCAGCATTTCTATAAATCAGATGTATCCAAGAACATCGCAAGTGTACAAATTGCGGGGGCCTGGCTGATACTTTTACATCATTGCTGGCCATGGGTGAACTCCCGATTGACTGGAGGACAGCGAATGCTGTGCCCTTATTCAAGAAGAGTTACAAAGAAATTCCTGGGAACTATATACCAGTAAGCCTAACATTTGTAGCAAGTAAGGTACTTGAGAGGAATGTTATGGATAAGATATTCATACATTTGGAAAGGCAGGTTGTGATTAGGAGCAACCAGCACGGAATTGTGTATGGGAAATCGAATATCGAAGTTGGGGAGTTAAGTTGCAGTTATACAAGACGCTGGTGAGACCATATTTGTAGTGTTATGTTCTGTTTTATTCACTTTGCTACAGGAAGGATTTTATTAAACTGAAAATAATGCAGAGGAAATTTACAAGGATGTTGTCAAGGACTCAATGGTCTGGGTTTTAAAGAGATTTTGGACAAGGTAGGACGGTTTACATGTAAGGAGATAGGCATGCACGCAGATAGAAGCACATTGAGACATATACAGTTACACACAAATTGAGACAAACAAAGATAGAAACACACGACTGATACACAGATCGACATGCAAACACTCAGATAACACGCACATGGACACACGAGTGCACGCACACACACAGAGACGCAGACGCGAGTGTCATTCAGACACAAACTGAAAGTTTTTTTTATGTAAAAGGTGTTCTCAGGAGAAGGCAGGTGAATGATGTTGAGGAACATTAAAGGAATTATTAAATGGCATATCAGACTCGATGGGCAGAATGGCCTAATTTTGCTCCTTTTTAAAATACTCGTGCAGTGTTATGCTGTTGGGTATTCTCTGCCTGAGACAGCAGCAAAGGCCAGATATGATACATATCTGATTGGAAAGAATCTGTGGTAATACGGGACAGGTTTCGAGGATGGTTTGGCTTATGTCTATTCCTAATTCTTTTATCCGTATATCTCAAATAAGATGGCAATTTGATATTAGATTAACAACGTTTTATAATAACAGGTCCTGTAATGAAATAAGGACGTGTTGTGTTATCTGTGATGTCCTCATCATGTGGGAGCAATAAAGACTTGGTTATTGAAGGTTATAAAGGTTGACCTCGACTGAGCTTGGTTAGACAGGAGAGTCAATGTTTATTGGGAACAGACAGGAGACAGATGGTCAGACACACACGGATCAACCATGAGCATTCTGAATGGTGCAGCTGAATGGCCAACTGCTGTCCCTACCGCATGTGTTGTTCCCTCAATCCACCCCTCGGGGTTGTTACATGGTAGGGAACGACCCCATTCAGCCACACATGATCGTTACAGTGAGATGGAAGGAGACCAAACTGCCCCTCTAAGGAGTTGCACAAGAGGATAGATTGAATTAATTCAACTCGTTGAGTACATTGCACAGCCCAGGAGGGGGCCACTCAACCCGCCTGAGCTGCTACACAGCAATAGGGAAGCTGTTGCTAACAGGAAATAGAGAGTAGAGAAAAATGTTCATATTCAGGTTGCAAAGCTGTAACTGTTGGTGTGCCTCAGCGATCACTGTGGCGCCATCAATGTTCAATAATCTGTATCAAAGATCTGGAGGAAGTGGACTGAATGGTTTGAAACTCAGCTCTAAAACCAAGTTGAGCATTCAATATGTACTCAAATGGAGGTACTAAGTCTGCAATGTGACACAGACAGGGAAGGTTAGTGAGCAAACCTTCAGCAGAAATAACATAACGTGAGTTGTTTATTTTGGAAGGAAGGATAAAACAGTGGTAATCAACTTAAATAGAGAGAGGGATTGCAGGACTATGTGGTACAGCCGATTTCCATGTGCCTGTGACATGAATCGTATGAAGTCAGTCTGCAGATGCAGCAAGTGATTTGGAAGGTAAGTGGAATGATGCTGTTTCTGGCAAAGGGCATTGCGGAGACCATATCGAAAACACTATGCGCAATTTTAATCCACTGAACTAAGAAAAAGATATAAATATTTCAGACGATTTTCAAAGATGTGTCTCTTTTCTCATTCCTGGAATGAAGCCCTTCTGTTCTGGACGATTCTCAGTTTCGATCTTAGATGAGAAATGTTATTGAATCATACATGACTTTCTGGAAAGTCTATCAGCTGGATGTTCGTTTTGTCTTGTTACGGAGACTAAAGCTAGAGCATATATTTAAGAATAAGATGTAGTTATATTAACACACGTATTATGAAGACATCGACCAATATTTACAAATTATGCAGACGCATATGAACATGTCATCAAGTAATAAAGTGGGGACAGATTTTGCTGATGAAAGGCAGTATGCACAACAACAGCAATAACGCACCTGTGTATAGCCAATAATCAGCTTTGCCCGAGAATGTTCATGGAGATCGCACATGGACCTGTTGGGTGTTCAGTTGACATTATTGCACGGTTCAACACAGAGAGGGAGAAAATTGTTCCCTGCCTGAGAACAGCAGCCGATTGATCCCTCTCTCTTACTTTCTTCCGCCTGATAGCAACGTGTGAGACCATAAAATCCCTGAGTTATCTTTACCACGTTTGAAGAATTCCTGGTGTATATTCATTAGAATCTCTCCAATGCCTGAAGTAAAAGGAAATCAGCAAATCCAACTGTTCCAAAAGGAAATCCAATTTCCACCAGCTTGTGTGAGCAGAATAAATTCAAAGGCAGAATAACATTTGGGATACTATAACTTACCATTTGTTATGAGTTCAAATTCCTGTGTCTCACATTTTTCTCGAAAATGACCAAGCCAGAGTCCTATGTCATTGTCCACAGCAGAAAATGTGTTGCTGGAAAAGCGCAGCAGGTCAGGCAGCATCCAGGGAACAGGAGAATCGATGTTTTGGGCATAAGCCCTTCTTCAGGAATCAGGGCTTATGCCCGAAATGTCGATTCTCCTGTTCCCTGGATGCTGCCTGACCTGCTGCGCTTTTCCAGCAACACATTTCCAGCTCTGATCTCCAGCATATGCAGTCGTCACTTTCTCCTCATTGTCCACAGCACTAAACTGCTTACATTTAAAACTTGATGTGACCAGTGGAGGAGTGGGACTCGAAAGGGAAACAGTGGCTCTGCAACATTGGTGGGAACACAAATGAGATATTCTTAAAGGGCTGTTCAAGTGCAAAATCTTTTTCGCACACGTTTGTGGCGCCTGGATGTTTGAATTTATTCAAAGCTGTGTTGAAGTCAAACATTTGACAGACAAGTGAATGTAGGAAAATGGTAAACAGACAGAAACGTGTTGCTAGGATCACAATCATATCAGCTACGATCTTATGCCTGATGGAACAGTGGCAAAGTGTCTAATGAACAAATCCAGCTCCTCAGTCCTATGTTCCTATGTTCATTTCAGACCCTTAAACCTTTGGAACTTGCGCTGATGGGGGCAACGTGCTCCAAACAGCTGGTCCACAGTAACATAGGATCTCATTCAGCCCCTCAAGACTGCCACACAAATTGGGGTGTGTTGGAAAATGTTATTGGGAAATCGAGGCTGGGTTGGAAAGACGCTCCTGGTCACTTTACACAGTGTCTCCTCCCTGCAACTTGTGCTTCATTTTTTGGTTATGGTGTAGACACACATTCCCTGTGAATACAGCCCCCATACCTCACTCAGAGATGACTCACAAAATATTTTGGTCTCTCTTAACATTCGATAACAGAACGTTCAGGAAAGGTACAACCATTAACTTTGTAATTATAGACTATGAGAACATCAGGAACAGAATCAGTTAATTTAGACGATCATGTTATTGTATGCAATCATGGCTGATGTACTGTTAGCATTAACTCCTCTTTAATGTCCAATTCTTCACACCCCTCAGATCTCTGACAGATCAAAAATCCACCTACCACTCGTTAAATACTTTCAGTGATGTAGCTCCCCTAACTCGCCAACCTAGATAATTCGTGACAGCGATTACCCTCTTCAGAATCAACACGACATTTACTATATACTGACCGACTCACACAGCTACCGAGAATACACATCCTCCCACCCTGCCCACTGTAAAAAAGCCATCCCATATTCCCAATTCCTTCGTCTCCACCGCATCTGCTCCCAGGAGGACCAGTTCCAATACCGAACAACCCAGATGGCCTCTTTCTTCAAAGACCGCCATTTCCCCCCAGAGGTGGTCGACGATGCTCTCCACCGCATCTCCTCCACTTCCCGCTCCTCTACCCTTGAGTCCCGCCCCTCCAATCGCCACCAGCACAGAACCCCACTGATCCTCACCTACCACCCCACCAACATCCATACACATCGTATCATCCGTCGTCATTTCCGCCACCTCCAAACGGACACCACCGCCAGGGATAAAATTCCCTCCTCCCCTATCAGCGTTCCGAAAAGACCACTCCCTCCGTGACTCCCTCGTCAGGTCCACATCCCCCACCAACCGAACCTCCACTCCCGGCACCTTCCCCTGCAACTGCAAGAAATGCGAAACGTGCGCCCCCACGTGCTCACTTACTTCCCTCCAAGGCCCCAAGGGATCCTTCCATATCCGCCACAAATTCACCTGCACCTGCACACACATCATTTACTGCATCCGCTGCACCCGATGTGGCCTCCTCTATATTGGGGATACAGGCTCCCTACTTGCGAAATGTTTCAGAGAACACCACTGGGACACGCGGACCAACCAACCCAACCACCTCGTGGCTCAACACTTCAACTCCCCCTCCCACTCCACCAAGGGCATACAGGTCCTTGGGCTCCTCCATTGCCAGACCATAGCAACACAACAGCTTGAGAAAGAGCGCCTCATCTTCCGCCTAGGAACCCTCCAACCACAAGGGAAGAACTCAGACTTCTCCAGTTTCCTCATTTCCCCTCCTCCCAACCTTGTCTCAGTCCCAACCCTCGAACTCCGCACCACCTTCCTAACCTGCAATCTTCTTCCTGATCTCTCCGCCCCCACCCCCACTCCGGCCTATCAACCTCACCTTATCACCCTCAGCTTAACCTCCTTCCGCCTATCGCATTTCCAACGCCCCTCCCCAAGTCCCTCCTCCCTACCTTTTATCTTAGCCTGCTTGGCACACTTTCCTCATTCCTGAAGAAGGGCTCATGCCCGAAACGTCGATTCTCCTGTTCCTTGGATGCTGCCTGATGTGCTGCGCTTTTCCAGCAACAAAACTTCAGCTCTGATCTCCAGCATCTGCAGTCCTCACTTTCTCGTATATGAGTTGTTGCGGCATGTTAACCCTGTACGGGACGCTGGTGAGGCCACTTTAAGAATAGTGTGCATAATTCGTTTGGCTCTGCTGATGGGAGGATGTTGAGAGGACGCAGAAAATATTTATATGGACTTTCTGGTCCTGGAGGGTTTGAGCTTCTGGGAGAGGATGAACAGGTTGAGGCTTCTTCCTCTGGACTGGCGGAGGGTGAATGGTGACATCAAAATGTTGTATAACATACTGAGGGGCATGGGCAGTCTAAATGGCCAATGCCTTTTTTTCCAGTGTAGGGGGGTCCAGAATTAGACGGCATTGGTTGAAGTTTTGGGGGATTGATTTGTATTGGACCTGAGGATTTGCACTTTCATGCAGAAAAAATGTTGAAAGCAGGTCCAATTACACATTTAAAAAATACATGAACAGATACATAAATAGGAATGGTTCAGAGGGATATGGTCCAAATGATGGCAACAAGGACTAGATAAGTTTGGGAAAACTGGTTGGCGTGGTCACGCTGGAACAAAAGATCTGTTTCCATGCAATATGACTCTCTGATTCGGTCAGACGTATGAGGAAAATTCTAAAAGGGGCATATAAAGTGGTAATTCTCTTCCCCAGACGTTTAAATTCCTCTTTGTTTACATTTATTGAAAGCTGAGTTCGTTAAATATTTGACAGAGACGTGAGTCACGGTTAATGGGATACAGACAGGAAAGTGGGACTGCCACCACGACCTTCTCAGCCACAACCAGTGCGTGATGGAGAAGGCTCAAAGTTTCTAATGCCCCACTCCTGCTCCTCAGTCCTATGTTTCTGTGTTCCATTCAGCCTGTCAAACCTGCTAGACAGGAGCACTTGAAGGCCACTTACTGCTATCACCTAGTGCACAGGAACAGACAAGACCATTCAGTCCCTCAAGACTGTGACACACAGTTTGGGAGATTTGGAAAATTTAATTGGAAAACCCAAGCTGGGTATGAAAGAGTCCCTTCATCTCTCTTTACAGAGCTTCTCGTCTCTGGAACTTGTGCTCCATTTGTTGGTCATGTTGTAGACCCAGATTCACTGTGAATACAACCCTAGACGTCACCCAGAGATGGCTCGTAGTATCCTCTGGTCTACCCGACGTCAATATTCAATAACAGACCTTCCCAGGAAAATTACATCCACTAACAGTCCAATAACAGAATGTGAGAACCTCAGAAATAGGAGCAAATCGTTCAATCCCCAATCCTGCCTAGCCCTTCACTAAGATCAAGGCTGATCTGCTCTAGGTGTCAAATCCTCTTTATAGGTCTCACCTCTCTGAAAGGTCAAAGTCCATTTACCTCCCTCTTTAAATAATTTCAGAGAAGTTAGAACATGGAACAGTAGAGCACAGTACAGGCCCTTCGTCCCTCGATGTTGCACCGACCTTTTATCCTATAGTCAGATCAGACTAACTTACATGGACTACAGTGTACTATCGTCCCATGTGCCTATCTAAGAGTCGCCTCCATGTCCCTAATGTACTTGACTATACTACCACTGCTGGCAGTGCATTTCACGCATCCACCACTCTGTGTAAAGAACCGACCTCTAGTCTAGAACATAGGACATAGAAGAGTACAGCGCAGAATAGGCACTTAGGCCCACGATGTTGTGCCGAGACTTAATCCTAATGTAAAATATAGTAACTCCACCTACGCACTTCTCAACTAACTGCTATCTATGTACATTTCCAGCAATCGCATAAATGTCCCCAATTATTTCGTTTTCACCACCTCAGCTGGCAATGCATTCACAATTCACTGCGAAAAGAACCTACCTCTGATGTCTCCTTTATACCTTCCTCCTAATATCTTCAAACTATGACTGCTCGTACCAGTCAATCCTGCGCTGGTAAAAAGTCTCTGGCTATTGACATTATCCATTCCTCTCATTATTTTGTATACCTCTATCAGGTCTCCTCGCCTTCTCCTTCTCTCAGAGAGAAAACCCCGTGCTTATTCAACCATTTATCATTACGAAAGCCCTCCAATCCAGGCAGCATCCTGGTAAACCTCCTTTGCACCCTCTCCAAAGCCTCTGTATCTTTCCTATAGTAGGCCGACAAAAACTAGACACAATAATCCACGTGTGTTCGCACCAAAGACTTGTAGAGCTGCTAAAAAACCTCGCGGCTCTTAAATTCGATCCCCCTGTTAATGAAAGCAAAAACACCATATGCTTTCTTAATAATCTTATCCATTTGGGTAGCAACTTTTAGGGATCTATCTACTTGCTCACCCAGATCCCTCTGTTCCTCCACACTGCTAAGAATCCTGTCTTTAATCATATATTCAGCATTCGAGTTCGACTTTCCAAAATGCATCATTTCACATTTATCCAGGTTGAACATGATCTGCCTTTTCTCAGCCCAGCTCTGCATCCTGTTTATATCGCGCTGCAGCCTGCAGTAGCTCTCTATAGTATCGACGACACCTCCTACCTTTGTGTCAGCTGCAAATATACCAACCCACCCCTCAAACTCCTCATCCAAGTCATTTGTTAAAACTATAAAGAGCAGAGGTCCAAGAACAGAGCCCTGCGGTACCCCACTCAACACTGTCCTCCAGGCAGAATAATTTCCATCTACAACCAATCTCTGTCTTCTGTCAGCCAGCCAATTCTGAATCCAGATAGCCAAATCTCCCAGTATCCCATAATTCCTCACTTTATGAATGAGCCTACTATGGGGAACCCTATTAAATGCCTTGCTGAAATCCATATGCACCACATGCACTGCTTGACCGTCGTCGACCTGCCTTGACACCTCCTCAAAGAACTCATAAGATTTGTGAGGCATGAACTTCCCCTCACAAATCTATGCTGACGGTCTTTAATCTCACTATGCTTTCCCAAATAGTCATAAGTCCTATCCCGCAGAATTCTTTCCACATATTTGCTGACCACAGACGGAAGAATGACTGTTCAGTAATTGCCAGGGATTTCACTGTTACCCTTCTTGAAAAGTGTAGCAACATTTGCCGCCTTCCAATCCTCCGGTACAAATCTCATGGAGAGTGAGGAGGCAAATATCCTCGCCAATGGCTTAGCAACCTCCTTTCTCGGTTCCCGGAGCAGCGTAGAATAAATCTGGTCTGGCTCTGGGGCCTTATCAATCTTAATGTTTTCCAAAATTACTAGCACATTATCTTCATCAGTCTTGAACTGGTCAACACTGTATCCCAGCTCCTCTAAGTTGTCATTTGCAAAACGTTACCTTGCCTTTTTGAAAACCAAAGCAAAAAACTCATTTATTGTTTCCCCTATCTGCTCTGACTCAACGAACAATTTACCTCCGCTATCCCTAATCGGCCCTATCTTCTCCCTGATTATTCTCTTATTGCTCACGTATGAGTAAAACGCCTTCGGTTCTCCCTAATTCTTCTTGCCAAGCCTTTTCCGTGCCCCCTCCTCTCTTTCCTCAGTCACTTTCTGAGCTCCATGATAGCAAGCCTGTAATCCTCTAAAGCTGTGTTAGATCCTTGTTTCCACCACCTTATGTAAGCTGCCTTCTTCCTTTTGATGAGAGGTTCCTCTGTTCTCTTCATCCAATGTTCCTTAATCTTACCCATTCTTACCTGCCTCAGAGGATCAAATTTGTACATCGCTCTCAACATCTGCTCTTTTATCAGCCTCCACATGTCTGCTGTCCCCTTCCTGTGGAACAATTGCTCCTAGTTTGTACTTCCCAACTCCTGTTTGATAGCGTCGTAAGTTCCCTTTCCCCCATTAAATAATTTTCCTTGGTAACTGCTTGTTTCACTCTCCATGTCTATGCTAAATGTAAGGCATCTGTGATCACTTTCACCTAAGTGCTTTCCCACCGCGAGAACTGACACTAGTCTTGTCTCGTTGCCGTGCACCAAATACAAAATTGTCTCTTCCGTCGTTGGTCTGTTTACATACCGTCTGTGATATCTCCTCGAAACCTTGCTCCAAACGATGCCTCCTCGTGATATCCATTTCTGGCCTGGGAAAACGACTCTGGCTATTAAATGTATATACATATATATATACCTCTCACAATCTTGTTTCCCTCTATAAAGTCACCTCTCACCCATCTTCACGCCAATGAGAAAAACCGTAGCTCCATCAACCTTTCTTCATCAGACCTACTCTCCAGTCCACGCAGCATTCTGGCCAATTTCCTCTGCTCCCTTTCTAAAGTTTCCATATCATTCCTATAATTGGGTGACCAAAACTCAACATAATATTTCAAGTGTGGTCTAAGCAGGCCTCTAGAGAGTTGCAGCATATCCTTGCGGTTCTTAAATTCAATCCCCCTGCTAATGAAAGCTGACACATCATTCGTCTTCTTAACAACCCGATCAATTTGGGTCGCAACTTTGCGTGATCTATGGACGTGGACCACAAGAATCCTCTGTCCCTCAACACAGCCAAGAATCCTGCCAATAACCCTGTATTCTACATTTACATTCCAGCTTGTAAAGGGAATCACTTCACAGTTTTCCAATTTGAACTATATCTGCCGCTTATCAGCCCAGCTCTGCGTAATGTCAATGTTCAGTTGCAACTTACAACAGCCTTCCACACTATGTACCACTCTACAAACCTACGCATTATCGGCAAACAAATTAATCCACCCTTCTACTTCCTCATCCAAGTCATTTATAAAAGTCACAACGAGCGGAGGTCCCAGAACCTATCCCTGCAGAACACCACTGATCCCGTTCAGTGATCTAGTTCCTCTTACGTTCTGAGTAAGAGAATCCCAGACATTCAATACCCTTTGTTTGAAGAAAACATTCTCTGCTTCTACACCACGAACTATTGTTATGAACAAAAGAGGGAACGCAGGGGTTCAGGTAAGAGAGGCTGGCCCTGAACTCAAGGCAGCATTAGACTGAGGATGACATAAAGGAGCATGAGCAAAAGCACACTTAATGAGAATCGGTCGTGACCTCTCCACTGTTTGGAGTCATTCACAGCACAAGAGAAGTTGTTTTTCATCAGATGATATCACTCATCTCAGCCATGAGACACGGCTGTAGGTGATCTTTAGGGCAGGTTACTCAGCCCAGGTACCTCCAGTCCGTCATTATAGAATCCCTACAGTGGGGCACGAGGCCATTCAGCCAATTTAGCCTAAACTGAGTAGAAGTGGGGAATTTCACGGATGTTTACATAATGTTCAGAACAAGCTGGCCCTTCTCAGCTCTTGAAGTAGTCAGTATCCATGTGCAAATAGAACTGGAAACCATTCAAGATCATGCTTTTAAAGTCTGGGTAACATTCATGTAACAGCACTGCTCGACACTGCACATTTTTACAGTGTAACGGAAGAGCTCCTTCAGCACCTCAATATGAGTTCATAAAAATATGGGGAAGTCATTCAGCCCATCAAACTATTCGACAAGATTTGTGGTAGCTCATTCAGTTCCTCCTGCCTATTACACAGGAAGACTGCTTACTCCCACACGTCACTTTCACGGGATCTTAAAGAGACAATTGCACACCTGGAGTCACTTACAAAGGAACAGGAAGAGGTCATTCAGCTTCTCAAGTCACTAATACAGGAACAAGAAGGTGTCAGAGATGCTCGAACATCACAAACAAATGGAGCAGTGACTGAACAGGTAGACTGCTCCAATCTGACCCTCATGGATGAATAACTCATACTATATATGTGCTACTTTAACATGGTTTTCAGGTAGTAGGAATACAGCCAATGTGTTTAACCATGCTCCAAAATGTCTTCCATCTTCAAGAAAGCAGACCTATGGTCTCTATGGAGGTCACATGCTGGTACAGAACTGCTAACTATTTCAGAATGAAGATATTGTGACTGCTGACAGGACTGTTTACGTAGTGACATTCAATGCAGTGTCACACAGTAACTGGATGAAAGCGTTCAGAGTTCAGTCAGAGCCTGTACCTTCCTGTCAAACGACATGGGGGCTCTGCAGAGGCACGTAAACGATCGGGAATCAAAATCCGTAAAAACATGGAAATTTCCCCCTGTTCAGCTGTTTGGGATGTAATGAGTGTCCTGCCATAACTATCATGTTTCAAATTCTTAGTCTCTCACACGCTACTGATTAAACGCATACTTACTGCACTCTCTACTTATGGTATCATCATGCTAGGGTTTAGTCTGATGAAACTCCTTTGCACTGTCTCGGTGACAAAAGTTCATTACTTATAAAGCAGACCAAATCTGTACACAATGCTCCAAGTGCTCTTTCAACCAAACACTACCATTGGGAAAGATATACTAACTCTGGTACTTGAATCATTTTGCATAAAGTGCCACATATCACTTACATTCTGCAACGTAAGAATTCTGTTAGTGACTTATGACCAAGGACATCCAGGTCCTTTTCACGAAAAGCACTTTCGAACCTCTCACTATTTAAAAGAAATAATATGAATAATGATATTTCTTTTTCACATCTGATTCAGTTTAAATACCTTGTGAAGAACTATTGACCAAACATTGATCCTTCTGATACCCAACAAGCCTTCAGTCCAGAGAAAAATACTACTCCCTTCATTGTCTCTAATGTTCAATTTTTAATCCATGTGGTATATATTACACACCTACATACCCATGAAACTTAACATTCCCATTCATCTGTATTCAACTATGTCACACGTCTGCTGAAAATGCAAATACTCCACTCCCATTGGTTCTCAATTGTCGATGTCATAATGGACAATCTCCACAAATTCCAGCAAGTTTATCAAAGATCATTTCCCTTTTCTGAATCTACGCCGTATCTTCCAAATCATATCAATGTTCTCCAAGTGTCGAGTTGTCACATTCTTCAAAAAAGGTTCCAGTGCTTTTTTTTTCAAACAGATGGCATCAAGCTATTTAGTAATCTGTTTGCCCTCTCCGTCCTGCTTTAAATATTTAGGATTAAAATAGCTGCTTTCCAAGCTGAAGGATCCTTTCCAGAATCTAACCAGCTTTGAAAGAAAATCAGTAATTCTTTCACTAGCTCTGTTACCGCCGCCTCAATACTCTGGGATGTAGCTCATCAGATGCAGAAACTTATGAAACTTCAATTCAATTAGATTTTCAAAAACATGCTCTTCATTAATTCTAATTTGTTGCAGTTCGTCAGTTTCATCAGTCCTCTTCTTCCCTAGTATTTCTGGAAGTTCGTTTCTGCACGTTCCGATGCGGAGATGGAACCAATGCATTCCTCTCAACAGGCAGGTAGCTTCTGTCAGCTTGTGATACATCGGATGACAGCATTTTAGAGATGGTGGATATTCACCCACGCCTGCCTGGAAAGTTCCAGAACTGAAACAGTTCACTTCATGGTAAGAGTCAGCACAGTCCTGTCCCTGGTTTCAGACTACGGGTTGTACTGAAGCAGGGGACACAGCTCAGTCACCAATTCATTTTTTTAAATAAACTGGTTTTGCACTTGATACCTGGAACGAGTCCAGCTTTGCCAAAAGTTCCTGGAAATCCCAGTGATGAATGTGCAGTGCCCAGCCCCACCCTCTTTTCAGAGCTTCCTTTCTCTGTAGTCTCAGCTCCATTTTTTTACCATGGACCCAGATACACTGCAAATGCCGTGTCCAGTGTGGGGTCAACAGACCCTCGGATCTCCCAAAATGTACGCAGCAGCTGACAATACAAACCTGAGAACACCATCCACAGAAACTCCACTGATTTTCTAATGATACAGCAAGTCAATTCCCCACATCCATGTTGAATCCATTCAGTGTTGAAAATACCTCCCTCTCCTCAGTTTCCCTTGCTGACTGAGAACACCGTTACATCTCTGCACAATCCCACAGTAGCAGTTCTATCTAAACAAGCCGTTGACAAAGTAACATTACCTTTCTTTGTATCTCAGCAACTAAAAGGGCAGTACCAGTATTGCCGATGGAGTTGATTATCGTACTCAGAGAAGAGAGTCACAGGGAACATAACTCACTTTAAAAAGAGAAATCTCAGAATTGATGTGGTATTCAGGTATACGTGAAAAGGGGAAATATTAAAATAACTTTCTATTCTATTTTCCTTCCAGTTCATCATCAACAATCCTTTTCCTTGCTTTTCCCCCCCTCTCTCTCTCTCTCTCTCTTTCGCTGGTCTTTTCACCACCTGTTCAGCACAAACCTTCCACTCGCCCTTCTAACCATCCCTGATATAAATAGCATTATTTCCCAGTTGCATTCAATTTTGATAGGGTCACTGTACTCGCAATGTTATCTGTGTATCTCCCAACAGACTGCCACACCTGCTGAGACTCTCCAAAATTCTTTCAGATTTTGGAGAATTTTATATCAGGTCTCCAGCTTCCACATTTCCTTTGTTTAATTCACTTTTCATGTTGTTATTTCCCGGGATGCCAGCATCACCTCCTGTCTATCACTGATTTCCCTTGACCACTCGGCCATTTATCAAGCCAATATGGAGCCAATCACATTTTCTTGGATCTGAAGTGGCACTTAATCCAGACTGGGCAAAAATGCTAAGTTTCTTTACCAAAGGTTATCAGTAAAGTAAGAAAATATATCCTGACGGTTGATGGTTGCCATGAGTAAAATTGGGTTTCATTCCAATTTTTGTCACCCGAATTTAAGTTTAGTCATCGGGTGTGGTAGGATTTCAAACAATGCTTTTAGAGTCATAATCTGTGCCTCTGAATTACACGGTCAGTGGCATTATTAGTCTGATAAAGAGTCCCTGGTGCGAAGTAACTGTAGAAACACGAGCACGTTCGGGTAAAAATATTTGTATCTGGAAAAGAGTTCAGAAGCGAACTGGAGCCGTAAAATTTGTCGGTAGCGAAGGGATAGATGATGGCTAATTCAGCAACAACATTGGGACATAGCTGGAGACTGAGGATATTAAGAAGTTGGTGTCGGCACGTCTAATTACATAGAGAATGCAGAGAATAAAACAGTCCAAGATTAAAAAGGAGTCTCAAGGTGCCGAACAGTCCTTTTCCATCTTAGATGTTTATGAGTCAGGCGTTTTGGAATACATGAAAAGGAAGTGGAGTTTATGACTTAACGTTCTCCCCGTGTCTGCGTGGGTTTCCTCAGGGTGCTCCGGTTTCCTCCCACAGTCCAAAGATGTGCAGGTCAGGTGAATTGGCCATGCTAAATTTCCCGTAGTGTTAGGTAAGGGGTAAATGTCGGGGTATGGGTGGGTTACGCTTCGGCGGGTCGGTGTGGACTTGTTGGGCCGAAGGGCCTGTTTCCACACTGTAAAGTAATCTAGTCTATGTATTTGCTAAACATAATTAACTGGAATAGCAATAATCTTCACTCTCGTTTATGGAATTGACAGAGATAGGCTTACCAGGAACACAAACAAGTGCGAGAATGGGATAGTGCCGAGCTTGCATAATCATCAGTAGGGTTTTTATCCACAACACTAACCATGGCAATCCAGAGAAAGATGTAAAGACCATTTCATTGTTGGAAACTTACAATCTAATATTCTCAGATTCTGGTCCATTGTTGGAACATTCTAATATTTTCAGATTCTGATCCAACCCTCGCTCTGTAGCTGCTGATCCCCATCATATTGAGAATGACGCTGCCCCGAATACTATGGCATATCAAGTTGAACAAAGTCCCTAATTATGGTAAAAGGAAACCCTCCAGTCATCTAGACCGTTCCAGGAAGACTTACTTCAATCACAGTAACTGAACGAATAGCGACAGTTAACTCCTTTCACGACAACCCTGATACATCACAATAATACTTGGTGTGGGTGGAATGTTAAAATGGCTGACTAATGAGTTAATGGCACATATTCATTGTAAAGTGAAACGTGAGGCAGACAGATGATGTTTTCTCTTCACAAGCTCGATGACACTACTGTAGTTTGGCATGGTAGGAATTGCTCGGTTTCCGAGTCCGTCTGTGTATAATCACCAGGTCTGATACATCCTCTCATTTATCGTAGTTATGATTAACTTCAGCATTTATCTTGCCATCATCTAACGGCTGAGGCACCGTTAGGCATTTTTGAGATGCCGACTACAGTGCCTTAGAGTTGTAGATATAGTCCATTCCTTGTGGTCCTTACAGCCGCGGCCTGGTCTTGTGGATTGAGAGTCAAACTCTCACAGAACCAGGATTCATAGTTTTACCTTTCGCCATTTATTGCTTGGGTCTCAGCATGGTTGGAAGTCAGGAAATCTCTACCGGCTGCAACATACTATGTCTCCCTGAGATTTCTCTCAGAATTAGCTTTTGACGTTCTTTTCCCCTTGATTGGAGCATTGCATATCAGGCAATCCGTTTCCTGAATTTGGTTTTTGAGAAGTGTGTGTTTCTAGGATGTTACTATATTAGAGCAGTTACAGTTTAGTGGTTGAATTACCTATTATTCTGTAAAGTTTTCAAACAGAATTAAGTTATTCCAAGTTCCTCTTGTTTTTGTTGTATACTGTCGACAGTATTTGAATTGAATGAGTTTTGCTGAAAGTCGAAGACTTTGACCACGTGAATTATATCTGAAACACTGAACTTCACAATAACCTTGAAAATAAGAAAACATTCAGGTCGAAGTTACCTACTCCATGTACTTTTAGGGGAGCTGTTCTGATCCATAACATCAGCGACAGATATTCGCATTTTACTTGAGTAATTACTTAATCGACAACATGTCGCACAAATATGGGGTTTGACAGCAGAATGGGCTGAGCTGGAGGAGTCATGGTTATGTCAGGAGATATATTAGATACTCAATCTACCTCACAGATCCAGCCCGGACACGTATAAGACCAGATGAGTCATCTGTTCATCAGGAAGCATCAGGGTCGTGAACTGCTCAGCAATCCTTCCAAGATCGAACAGTGTAAAACACTCACCAGTCTACTTCTTATCTGTCCAATAGTGCATTGACCTATAAACCGGGACAAGATAAACTGTTCAGCACAGGGCACTGTGCAGAGCGCACAAGTGCATTGTTCTGTAAACACGGATTGGGTATCTGTCCAGCATGGGAAGGTTTGCACTGAATAGCAATGAATTTATCTGTTAATAAGGAGGAGTTACTTTTCCAGCATGTTCAGCTGTCTACACCAACTACCGCATTGCTGATTAACACTGTGTTAGATCATAGCCCTACGTGGGAAAACTTGCAGCCAATGCTGGAAGTGTCAGGCTGTGCAGCTCCCTTCCATTAACAGCTCCATTATCTCCACAGTACCATAACAATGAATCAGTTGAAATACTACCAAATGGGAAGAGCTTTGTAAAAAGAAAGGGGAAGATGAGAGAGCTTTTCAGAGAAATACCTGACTGTAGGCTTACAAACTGTGAAATGAAAAGATTTCGACAGCACCTTGCAACATGGGCCACTGTTTCCAGGAATGATGGGTGAACAGGATATTGGTATGATTTAAGATGATGGAGAGTTTTGGATGAGCATTTGTTCTGCGGATTTGCAACTAGGAGAAGGGTCAGCAGAGTTTTCGATTCATTAGGCCGAATCTAACAATAATTTATCTCAGTGTCATATTCATTGAGTGTGACAGAGGGATTGTTTCTTCGAGGCCGAGCCAGTTTCCTGGTGTTATCTTATCGAATCCATCTCATTAACTACCCACCTCTCCCGCAATATCCCTTTCATTCAATGCCAGCCTGATTCTCCCACCCATCATAGTTGTAGGTACTCACCATCATCCGGATGCCCCTGGCTATTCCGTAATCCCTGACACTGGTGCCATCTTTAAAAGGCCACTGGGCACACGGTTGCGCTGTCTGAGTTTCGAGCTGCCTTGCACAGTTTACCCCGAGCATGGCAGTTAAGTTCAATTACACCGCGGTTTATGAACAGAGGCACGGAGGTCCTGGCGAATGGGCTAGTACAGAGGGGTATCATTCTCTTCCAAGAATAGGCCACCGAGCATGGTCGAGCTCAGTACCGACCTCACTGCAATATCTGCGGTCTGAAGAAGTGTCCAGAAATACAGAACAAGTATCAGTAACCTTCCCCGCTCTGTCAGGATAAGGGTCACTGTATTCTCTCTGCTCCGTCACACTCACTGTAAATCTGTTACAGCACCTACCCCGGAATAAACCCCATCACTATCACGACTGCATACAGCACCTTCTCTCTCTCTTTCTCTCTCTCGCTCTCTCTCTCTCTCTCTCTCACTCACTCACCTACGCAATATTCCACATATTTGTAAAATGTTATGGAGAGTGTTGCTTCTAGAATTTTTGGATGATGTCGTGAGTACAATGTTCCAGATAATTTTCAAAATAATTCGCAAGTTCTGGAAAATGTCCTTCCCTCAGTGTGTAACACTTCAGGGGAAGGAACAAACTTTTATTTTTGTTTAATCGTTCAGAATGAAAGTGCATAATGTGTCCTTTCAGCCTCTCAAATATGCTCCACTATTCAGACAAAGGTAGCACCTTGTCATATGAAGATTCACTCTCATCTTCAAGACAGGCGCCACTTTGGAGATTCTTTGGTTTCGCTGAAAACCTCCTCCCATCCAGAGAGTTATAGAATATTTCACACAATGCCACCAGTCACTCTGTAAGTATTTCTAGAAAAACCAGCAAGAATTGCTGATGAACTGTTTACCCTTGGTCTTATCTGTTTGAGAAAAGTCTTGTTCGTTCTGTTAGAGATAGTTCAAGAACTTCCGTCCGACTACAATTTTGGTTATAATATTGAAACTCTTTGTGCTTTCCGTTGTGAGGAAGGATGTAAAGTATTGTTTTAAATTCTCTGCCTGTCACATCCTCCAGGTGTCCTACATATGCTTTCCTGCCCTTCTTCTAAGTGTCACACACACACACACATCATGAATGTTTTTGTTTGAAATTTATATGAAAAACTTTGGCGGCTGGTTCGTTTTTAATATTTCTTGCCAATTTTGGAATATGTTTATTTGTATTTTGCTTTATACAATCTGCTTGTGGTTCCAAAAGTTAATTTCCCAAATCTGGTCAATGCTACTGTTCACCAATTTGAATTCTTTAGTTTGCGATTGATTAGTATCCTTCACAGCCTTTGTGCATCAAGGGTGGATCATCTTCACATCTTCATATCATCTTCTTTTTGAACAGCTTCAATAAATGCTGAGCGTTATGACGTTTCTGCTTACATGTCTCCCTCACCCACCTACTGACCTTCACCTGGGTCTATTTTCACATTCCGTTTTAGACCAAATATAAGACATAAATCTACAATTGAAATGCCTTGCTCTTTTCAATCATTCAGTGGGAACCTCCGTATGTGGCTGAACACATGATCAGCTGAGAGAGAGTCCATTCTCTTAGTTTCCCTGGCTCTGTCATTTCTTTTCGATGATGCCACATTCCAGTGGCCTACGTGACCACCTTTTCTCTGAAACGATAAATCCCCTAACTCTGTTGAACTGAGCCTTCAGCTGTGACTGTCCCATCTCCCGCGCTTCTGCCCTCAACCTTTCTTCTCCCTGCCAGAACAATGATATATCTCCACGTGTCCTCACTTCCTACTGTTCTAGAATCCACATTCACAGAATAAGCCTCTGCCACTTCCACCACCACCAGCAGGGCAGCAACATTAAACATATCGACCCCTCCCATCTACTGTCAGCATTTCACAGGGGCCATTCCCTCTGTGACACCCTCCATCACCCGAACACTTCCCCACTCCTCCCATGGCACCTTCCCAAGCAATTGTAGAAGCTGCAAAACATGCCCAGTCACTTCACACACACCCGCAACTGGCCAAGGCACCAAACAACACCTTCCAGGTGAAGCAGCATTTCACTTGTACACTTTCAATCCAGTCTCCTGTCATTGCTGGGGAGACCAAATAGAGAGTTATTTGAGGAACATTCCTAATCTGGCCCTCTCCTTGCTTCCCAATACCATAATCTACCTTGTTCTCATGCTAACATTTCGGTCCTGGGTAGCTGCAATATTCCAATGAAGCACAACCCAAGTTCGAGTAAAATCTCACTTTACACGTGGGTTTGTTACAGCCTGTAGGGGTTAATATTAATTCATCACTTCACAGCCTGATCACACTCTGGCAGTTCTCCATTTTCATGCATTGTCCCTCCTGGCCTCCCTATAACCCTGTGTGTTTGTGTCTTCTTTATCTTGCACTCAATAAAGAGTACTCTTTTCCCCCATTCACTTTTTAATCTCATGCCATTTCAAATCATCTTCTCGTCACCACTCCGCAAGGGTCGTTTATATTTTGCAACACTCTCACTTCCCTGTCACTCACTCCCAACCTCCGACAGGGGATTAAAAAGCTGAGTTTCTAATCCATTTCACTTCGGAAGACGCATCACACTGGAGTTTAAACGCTAACTCTGTTTGCCTGTCTCTGCAGATGCTGCCACAACTGCTGAGTTTCTCCAGAAATTAATGTGCACAGAACAAATTTTCAATTTAACGAATAACTCTGGATACTGGAAATAAAAATACAGATATTGCTGGAGAAACTGGAAACATTCTGGCAGGGTCACTGCACCCGAAAGATTAACTCTGTTTTCAATCCACAAGATGCATGGGTGTATTTAAGGGGGAGAGTGAGAGGATGTGTATGTCCTTGTTAAGACACAGACAGATTTGACAGATCCATTTCCCCACACGCACTCACAACATGGTTTCAGAGATTCCCCTCTCTGCAGTCTCTACTCCATTTGATCGTCATTTTACAGACGCAGGTTCTGTAACTACAGTCCCCATGCTCCATCCAGAGTTGGATGATTAAATCCTCACGTCTTCCTGAATGTCGGAAGCTGCTCCAAGCACAACCTCCAGCGAACCATCCCTCGCTCCGACGCAAACTTTACAATAACATGAGTCAGTCAGAAGCCCGTCAGATACAAGTTAGAGACCTGGTCCTTTACAATAATACTCGAGGGGCGTCTTCATGTTATGGACCGCACGAACATCTGAGAGGGGCTAACAGAGGCTTTCAGTGGACAGGCACAGATCAAATATCAAAGACGTGTCTCAAAGCTGTTGGAACCCCCTTTCCAACATGGAGCAACAGCCCGTCACACAACATTTCATTGTTTCTGAGCTACATAAGGTCAGAACGCGATGCATCTGGAGCCAACAAACAACACAAGGAAGGGTACAGAAAAACAATAAATTAATTAACTGATAACATGTTGTGAAAACATGGATAAGGAGATTATGGAGTTGGAGTAACTGAAGAAGTGAGACAATGGTGGGTGCAATCACAAGAATGACAACATTCAATAAAATTATTGCCAGATCAGTTGAAATGGTTATTTACATCAAATTCTGAATCTGCCTCACGGAAACCTGCCAGACACCATAAGCTGGGACAAGGTAACAGCCAGAATGGAGAGCTATGCAGACCATGCTGGTGGACTACTCTATAAACTGCACCATCTGCCAGCATGGGTACCATTGCAAATATTTGCCTGTATATTGCTATTGTACTTGCACCACAGAAATGGCTTGCATGGGAAGATTTGCAACTCCTGCAGTGAGTGACAGTAAATGGCCTCCCACAAATGTATGCTTCTGTATCTCCACTGCACCAGTATAAAGCAATAGATTTTGTATGTCTGTGCGTGTGTGTGTATGTGTGTGCGTGTGTGTGTGTGTGCGTGTGTGTGTGTGTGTGTATGTTGGTGGCAGTAGATATGTAAATCATTGTTTGAGAAAGAACACACATGGAGGGTATCAGTGTAAATGTGAACTGACAGGGGCTTGTGTAATTAACAGAGGTAGACTAAGCAGCGTATCAGAGAGTGAGGAGACGACGTCCGTGAGAATATTAAAGTAAAAGCATTGCCAGACCCAAAAACAATATACATCAATCGATACAGGAATGAGGGGATTTTGGTCTGCATTCAGATACAAGCCATGGAATATCGACTCAGATTTGGTGCGGTAGGTTTGAAGCTGGGAGAGTCAGCAGCAGATTATAGGCTTCATTAAGACTGTGTTTCATACGTCAAAATTCAAATAGCAGATGGGATGAACCAGTGAAGAATATTTTGCAGGCGTCAATAGTAAAAAGTAGGAATGGTCAGGATATGGTATCAGTAATCAGCTCGTGGCCAAAGGGATCACCTTAGCGATGTCTTGTCTCTTTCGGCCTCAGTTATTGGCCAGGTATAGGATGGAATCAGAGGAAGAGAATGGAGTTTGTATCCAGAACAGAAGACAGTGACCTCCAGGATTTCAAATTTAAATAGCAAGGGCAGTGATACAATCAATCCTGGTTCATACCTGAAACTGACAAGGCATAGTGTCAGAACTAAAGAAGGAGAGAAAGAATGAATAAGTTCACTGTTGTTGTTCTTAGTGGTTTGGAGAGTGAATGTTTAGAGAGTAGAGTAAATGAAAAGAACAGTAATACAGTTGTACATGGTTAATGCAAATAATATATCGACTGTTAAACTTACCAGGGACACCAACAATAGCCAGGATAGGATAATAGAAATATTGAATAATGTAGAGTGTATATCGGATCCGCGATGATAATGGCCACCAATAAAATGTAGAAATAATCCAAGCATAATCGGATAAACTCCTGTCCATTATTGGAACATTCCAGTCTAATGTTCTCAGATTCTGATCTATTATTGGAACATTCTAGTCTAATGCTCTCAGATTCTGATCTCTCCTCCCCCTCTCTCTGGAGTTAGCGATTATCCTTGTTACTGCAGTCGGTGTTGCTCCTGCCCATATTATGGGATAATGCATTGAACAGAGCACATTTATTATTAAAAGATGGAAACCCTCCACTGGGATAATTAGAATCCACGGAGATTGACATTAATCACAGTCAACCAAACAAACAGATTCAGTTAACCAGATCTGTACATCATTTTACATATCACAATAAGAGGGAAAATTTACTCAGTTTGAATGGAATGGATGGGGGTTGCTCAGGGATAAACTATATATTTTTCAGTCTTTTTAATATTTCTTCCCCGTATGTGGGAGTATTGCCAGAGCACTGCTGGGTTGTATATGTTTCGCCTTGTTTCTATAGGGGACAGGTATAAAATAGTAGACCAGCTGCGTAAAATGCCTGGTGTGGAAGTTTCGAGATAACTTTCTGCAATGCTGCTCCTAGTTTGAAATGCCATCTAATGAAGTCCTTTCATAATATTGAGACATCCATTAATATATTGAAACTGCTGCTCAGGAACAGGGAGGCACAGGACGCAGTCAAAGAGACTGGGATACAGGAACAGGAGGCACTCAGGAAACTGTTCGAGACTGGGACACAGGAACAGGAGGCACTCAGGAAACTGCTCGAGGCTGGAACACAGGAACAGGAGGCAGTCAGGAAACTGCTAGAGACTAGGAATAGGAGGCAGCCACTCCACTGCTTGAGACTGGGACAACGGAACAGGAGGCAATCACTCAATCGCTCGAAACTGGGATAGAAGAACAGGAGGGAGTCACTCAACTGTACGAGATTGGGATACAAGTACAGGGGGCAGTCACTCAACTGCTCGAGACGGGGATAGAGGAACAGGAGGGTGTCAAACATCTGCACGAAACTGGGATACAGGGACAGAAGGCAGTCACTCAACTGCTCGAGACTCGGACACAATAACAGGACGCAGTCAATCAACTGATCAAGACCTGCAAACAGGAACAGGAGGGAGTTATTCAACTTCTTGAGACTGGGAGACAGGGACAGGAGGCATTCACTTCGCTGCTCGAGACTTGGACACAGGAACAGGAGGCAATTACCCACTGCTCGACACTTGGACACAGGAACAGGAGGGAGTAATTCAACTGTTCGAGACTGGGACACAGGAACAGGAGGCAGTTGCTCAACTGCTCGAGACTGGGGCACAGGACAGCAGGGAGTCACTCCATGGCTCGAGAATGGGACACAGGATCAGGAGGCAGTGATGCATCTGCTGGAGACAGGGATACAGGAATGTGAGGTAGTCGTTCAACTGCTCGATACTGGAACACATGAACAGGAGACAGTCACTCAACTGCTCTAGACTGGGACACAGAAACAGTAGGAAGTCACTGAGCTGCTGGAGTCTGGGACAAAGGAACAGGAAGCATTCGTTCCATTGCTCGAGACTGCGACACGGGGAAATCCAGGGGCGAGTAAGGCCTCAGGATCCTGCTCTCCAGGAACACGAGGAGTGACTTACTCCCCACCAGTATGAGACACTGGAAGAGAAAGGGAATTGGCTTGTTAAAAACAAAAGTATCTGAACAAGTTGCATGAGCAAGCCGTTCAATCCTGCTCCAATATTCTCTAAGACTATGGCTGATCTGATTGTGATTCCTTCATTCCATTTTACAGAGATTCCCCTCTCTGCAGCCTCTGCTCCATTTGTTGGTCATGCTGCAGATTCAGATGCTGTAACTACAGTCACCATGACTCATCCAGAGTTGGTCACTAAAGCATCTGGTCTTCATGAACTTCCACAGCAGCTTAAAGCATAGCCCCCAGGTACCCGTCCCCAGCATTTCCACTAACGTTCCAAAACTAGAATTAAGTCAAATGTCACTCAAATGCAAGTGAAAAGCCTGGTCTGGATCAGTCATAGTGGAGGAGATTCCTTGAGTTACTGGGCACATCATCAGAAGGGAGTGATGAACACAGGCATTCTGTGGATAGGGCACAGAAGAAGTTTCAAAGATGTGGGTCAAATCTGCTGAAACCCCACAGTCCAACGTGGAGCACAGGGCAGGATACTGGGAAGTCAAAGAAAACGCAAGCTATGCTTTTTGAACATTGTTTCTAAGCTTCTTAATTTTGGAAGCTGATGATCAGTTTAAATACCAATAAATGGGAGGTATTTGGGAAAAAGACAGACGGAGAGAGACTCAGAGTCAGTGTTGTGGAAGGATGTGTTCACAGGTTTCAGAATGCTGAAGTGAAGACATTTCGATAGCATTTCGTAACATAAGCTTTTTTTTCCGGGAATGATGAATTAATGGGATATTGGTGTGAGGTCAGACAGAACATAGAGTCTCGGAGATGTACACTACAGAAACAGAGCCTTCAGTCTAACTCGTCCATGCTGATGAGATATCCCAAATTAAATTAGTCCTATTTGCCAGCATTTGGCCTATATTGATGTAAACCCTTGCCTTTTCATTCACCCATCGAAATGCCTTTTAAATGTTGTAAGTGTAACAGATACCAGGACCTCATTCCACACATGCTCCACTCTCTGTGTGAAAACGTTGATCCTTAGGTCATTTTTAAATCGTCCCCGTCTCACCTTCAATACATGCCCACTAGTTTTGGGAAAAAAAGATCCTGGCTATTCACACTATATATGCCCCTCATACGCCACGAAAAATCACTCCAAACTACTCACCCTCTCCCTATAGCTCAAATCCTGGCAACATCTTGTAATATTTTCTGACTCCCTTCAAGTTTCAGAATATCTTTCTGATCGGAGGAAGACCAGAATTGAATACAGTACTCTAAAAGTGGTAGAACTAATGTGCTGTACAGCAACAACTTGGCCTCCCAATTAAAAAGTCAAAGGCAAGCACACCAAATGCCTTCTACACAATTCTGTCTAACTGTAACTCCATTACAAGGAATTTTGAACCTACACTCTAAGTTCCCTTTGTTCAGCAACACCCCCCAGGATCTTACAATTAAGTGTATACGAACTGCCCTGATTTGCATTTCCAAAAGGCAGCGCCTCAGATATATCTCGACTCAACATCATTTGCTGCTCCTCAGCCCATCAGCCCACCTGATCAAGATCCCATTGTTCTCTGCGGTAAACCTTTTTTGCTGTCCACTACACCATCAATTTTAGTGTCATTTGAAAACTTAGCAAATACCGCTGCTTTGTTCACATCCAAATAATTTATCTAACAACGTAAACTTTGTGCCTTATAATCCTCATCAACAACTTGCTCATCACTGTCTTCAGGCTCACCGACTTTTCCTTACCTTGTTTCTTAAATTTCTGAACTAATGGCAACAAATTTGCAACTCTCCTATCTGCTGACACCTCACCTGTGATAATCAATGGTACAAATATCTCAGCAAAAGGCCCAGCAATCACTTCGTGGGCCGATTTCTTGGATACACCTGATCAGGTCTTGGGGATTTTTCCACCTTTACAGACATTACGAAATCCATCATCTCCTGCTCTGTAATACAGGCACTTTTCAAGATGTCACTGCTTATTTCCGAAGTTCTTTAGCTTCCATATCCTTCTGCACAATAAATACTGATGCAAGATGCTTGTTTAGTATCGCCTCTTTCTCCTGTGGTTCTGAACATTGGCAGCCTTGCTGATCATTAAGTGGCCCAAAACTCTCCCGAGTTATTTTTTGTCCTTAATGTATTTGTACAGGCCTTTTTGGATTCTCCTTAACCATATTTGCCAAAGCTGTCTCATTTCCTCTTGAGATTTCTTATGGCCTCCGGTTATCCATCGTAAGTATACTCCTACTGGCTTTAGACTCTTCTAGACAGTCACTTTAAATCTGGAATTAAGAGGCTGATGACGATGATGAATCTATCTTCGATTTTTGGAAAATCCCATCTAGTCCGCTGATGCCCTTGAAGGAAGCAAACAGCCATCCTTACCTGGTCTGGGTTACATGTGACTCCAGACCCACAACAATGTGGTTGTCTCTTAACTGCGCTCTGGGCAATTAGTGATGGGTACAAAATGGAGGCCCAACTAGTGAAACCCTCGTCCCATGAACGAATACTGTAAAAACCTCAACTCCTGTTTTCTCTACCTGACATATTCTTCCCTCTTATCCGTAACCAGACCCTCAATTTCTCCAGTCCTCCAGAATTCTTTACACCTATCAGGCTTACCCTTCACCCTAACAGCGACATACTGCCTCTGGGCCCTTGACATTTCATTTTTGAAGGCTTCCCTCTTCCCAGCTTGCCCCATACCTGTGAATATCTTTTCCAATCCAGTTTGGAAGTTCTTGCCTAATATCCTTAATATTGGCCTTCCTCAAATTAAGAACATCATCTTTTAGACCTAGTTCATCTTTTTCCATCTCTGTTCTAAAACTAATGGAATTATGATTACTTGGTCCAAAGTTCTTCCCCATGAAAACCTCAGTCTCCTGCCCTGCCTTATTTCCCAAGGGTAGGTCAAGTTTACGCCCTTCTCTGTGATGGGCATGTGGTGTAAAATTCCAAGCAGTGGAATGTGGTGAAACGGTTAAAAATTATGTCCCAATACATGTGTGAATCTAACCGGAATGGAGGTGTTGCTTAGTCCCGTGTGAATCTTATTACACACCTCCCCGTGTGAATCTTCTTATCTGTATGTAACCAGAATGGAATGTGTTTTTTAGCCTTGCTCTGCTGTTCACATGAATGTTTATATCTGGAAAAGAGTATATCAGCTGGAAAAGTCTCCAGTTCGGTGAGTCTGCTCCGGGGTTACGTTTAACCGCCGAGCGTGGGTTGTTGGCAACCGCTCTACGAGAACTGACGGCTCTCAGTTCCGGTAACATGTAGAGTGAGTATAAGCCAGACCCATTGTGGCGACGCTGCGGGGAATAAAATGCCCATATTCTAGCAGACTCGCCTCTTGGTCGTTTGTTCTGTGTCAGACTACTCTCCTACGAACCTGACCTTGAGAATTTTTTAAAACATTTGGCGTAGTCGAGCAGGGTCAATCGCAATTGAGGAGAGATTTTGATACAGAACAATGTTTTGGAAAAAGACTAAGAAACCAGAAGAACAAACTGTGGAGGTCCCGACCGTCCCGGGATGGCATGGATGTGGGCATGTACGTGGCAGTTTGTTTGAGAGAGGATCCCAGTCCTGCCGAAGAACCCCTTGCCTGGGGTACAGCGGAGGATGTGGGCATGTCCAAAAAGCTGAAGCGGAGTTAACAGAATTGAATGGCATTGAACTGAACTGAACTGAGTGGAACTGAAGTGAATCAAATTGAACGGAACAAAATGGAACTGAGCTAAATTGAATTGAAATGGACGGAACTGAATTGAACACAATTGAATTGAACTGAACAGACCTGAACTGAGCTGAATTGAACTACACTGAATTGACTGAACTGAAATTAACTGAAACGAATTGAACTGAATTAAGCATAATGTAACACATGTATTGGGCCAAGCAGTGGAATGTGGTGTAAAATTCCAAGCAGTGGAATGTGGTGAAACGGTTAAAAATTATGTCCCAATACATGTGTGAATCTAACCGGAATGGAGGTGTTGCTTAGTCCCGTGTGAATCTTATTACACACCTCCCCGTGTGAATCTTCTTATCTGTATGTAACCAGAATGGAATGTGTTTTTTAGCCTTGCTCTGCTGTTCACATGAATGTTTATATCTGGAAAAGAGTATATCAGCTGGAAAAGTCTCCAGTTCGGTGAGTCTGCTCCGGGGTTACGTTTAACCGCCGAGCGTGGGTTGTTGGCAACCGCTCTACGAGAACTGACGGCTCCCAGTTCCGGTAACATGTAGAGTGAGTATAAGCCAGACCCGTTGTGGCGACGCTGCGGGGAATAAAATGCCCATATTCTAGCAGACTCGCCTCTTGGTCGTTTGTTCTGTGTCAGACTACTCTCCTACGAACCTGACCTTGAGAATTTTTTAAAACAGGGCAGCATTGGACAAGCAACTGAAGCTTTATTACTGTTAGTGTTTTCAACAGAATCTATGAGTCACTGGCTGATTCTAATTATAATTTGTCTCAGCGTCATTTTCATTGAGTGTGAGAGAGGGATTGTCTGTACGAGGCCGAACTAGTTTCCTGGTGTTATCTTATCGAACTCACCTAATTAACTACCCTCCCCACCCAATGTTTTCCCTCTCATTCGATGCCAGTCGGTTTTTCCCACCCATCATGGCTGGAGGTATTCACGATCGCACTGATGCCCCTGGATATTCCGTGATCCCTAGCCCTGTGCCATCTGTAAAATGCCAATCAGCACACGGTTGAGCTTTCTCAGTTTGCCAGTGAGTATGGTCTGAGCTCAGTGCAGTATCTGCGGTCTGAAGAAATGTCCAGCAATGCAGGACAAGCATCAATAACCTACCCCGCTCTGTCAGTGTGAGGGTCACTCTATTCTCTCTGCTCCCTTACACTCACTGTATATTTGTTATAGTACCGACCCCCGAACAAGGCTCATGCTCCACTGGCCTCACTGCTGCACCTTCTCTTCCTCTCTCCCTCCCAGTTTCCCCTCCACTATACCACCCACACTAATAATATTGCATGGATATAACACTATGTACTGACTCCCTGCGGACTCATCACCATTTCCCATACTCCTTCTGCACCAGCATTAACAGCATTATGGTCGTCTGGTCTTATGATTCATTTTTTCCCAACTCGACACAGAAGGGAAATGGCATCAGGGCCAGGGATTCAAAGTTGTGCCGGGGGAAACAGAACTAGCAGTGGGTCTAAAGTGAGAATTACCCTTCACTGAACATTTCTTCTTACTCAATTGGTTGTACTTGGATAGTTGAGAACTTCCACACGAGGCGTACCGGTCCTCTCTGGCTCATACTAGGGTCCTGTCCACATTACTGGAGGGGAGGGGGCAGATGAGGGAACGGATATTGGGAAACTCCACCAACCAGTCTCACACTCCCTTCCTCCCTTTCTCCCATTCCAGGAGGAAAAGCCTGGAATAGGACAGAAAAGGCCGTGCCGAGTGATGGAGTTTCCCAATATCCGTTCCCTCATCAGCCTCCTCCCCTCCAGTAATGTGGACAGTACCCTAGTATGAGCCAGAGAGGACCGGTACGCCTCGTGTGGAGGTTCTCAACGATCCATGTACCACCAATCGAGTAAGGAGAAATGGTTTAAGTCATGTGCAGTGGAAGCTCGGGAAGTGATAACTGGGAATCTTGATGAGATGTTCTCAGCATCAATAGCCACAGGTGAGGTGCTGGAAGATATGAGATGACTAACGTGGTGCCATTATTAAACAAACTGGAAGGAAACCCCACGGAAAAATTGAACAGTGAGCCTGACATCAGAGGTGGGCAAGTTGTGGAGAGACTGAATAGGCCGGGGTTATTTTCCCGGAATATCAGCAGTGGAGAAGTGATCTTAGAGGATTATAAGGTCATAATTAGAATGGATACCCTTTTCCCCAGGTTAGCACGTTCCAAAACTCGAAGGAATAGGTTGAAGGTGAGAGGGGACTTACTTAAAAGAGATCTAACGGACAACGTTTTCATATAGAGGGTGCTGTGTATGTAACGAGATGCCAGAGAACGTTTTGGAGGCTGGTACAATTCCAACCTTTAAAAGACATCTGCATAGTCACATGAATAAGACGTGTCGAAGGGGATATGGCCAAATGCTGGCACATGGAACTACATTAATGTCGGACATCGGTCAGTTGGGACGAGTTGGCTAGAATGGTCTGTTTCTCTGCTGGACATCTCGATGACACTATGGTTTCTGTAAAACTTGCTCCTCTCATCTTAAAATTGCGCCATGGTCTTGGAATCCACCACCCGAAGGAAAGGTCACCTGCCATTCAACATTATTTATACCTCTCATTGTTTTACAAACCTGTATAAAGTTAATAAGGTCTCAAACTTCTATGCTGCAGTGGAAGAGGTCCCAGTCCATCGAGTCTGTCCTTATAACTTAAAGACTCCATTTCCAGCAACAACCCAGTAAATCTTTTCTGAACCGTCTCCAGTTTAATACTATCCACAATGTGACTGGGTGACCTGAACTGCACACAGTACTTCAAGAGAGAACTCACGAAAGTCCTGCACAATCTGAGGACAATGTTCTAGCTCCTGTACTCAAAGGTCTGAGCAATGAAGGCCAGCAAGCCAATCGCCTTCATAACCACCCTGCCTATGCATGGTACAATTTCAAAGAAATATACCAGAACACCCAGATCTCTCTGTTCTACAACGCTACCAATGGCCCGACATTTAATTGCATATGTCCTCTCCTTGATTGTTTTATCTAATTGTGGTAACTTTTATTCATTGAAATTAAACTCAATCTGCCACTCCTCAGCTCAGTGAGTGATAGTATTGGGGAAGAAAGGCTGGAAAGTGGTCAGCTGCCTTGGATCATTTAATGGTTTTAGGAGGAATGCTGTCACAGGTTAGAGGAAGGAAATAGTGATTGGTGTTTTGTACACAGAAAGATTGCTCTTCCTTCGTTTCGGGTGATCAGTAATATATCTATTCAAAGGTCTTTATAGTGCAGAGTTTTGCTGCAGTATTTGTATCCCTCATGTTACAGACGACAGATAATCGCCAGTTAAGATGGAAATCATAGCCAAGCAATTAACGATCTTTATCGTTTATCTCCAAGGCAAAGCACATAAACTCAACATCCTATATTTGAGGTGACTTCTTTATTATTTAAATAATGAAATTCTTTTGGCTGTGTAATTCAGGAAACCAAATGTAATGAATCCACCCAGAGCTGAAAACTGACATTTAAAATGTGACCCACAATCTGGGCATGGTTTAAGTCATGTGCAGTGGATAACGCCCATATCTCTGAGCCACAACTCTGTGTTAGATTCCAATACCTGTCCGTGTATGCTAGTGTCTCTCACTCTGGACCAGAAGGCATGGATTCAGGTTCTGCCTGCCACGGAGATATAGCACTGTATTTCGAAACAGGCTGAAGAACACACATACATGAGTGTTATGTTGCAGCTTTAGGGACTTTTGGCAAGTGGTTGTAGTGTCCCTACCTCAGAACCCAAAAGTCTAGATTCAAATCCCACAGCGGTGTTTCATAATGTGGCTGAACAGGTTGTTAAATTTATTTTAGAATTGTGATATTATGGAGAAGGAAGAGACGTCAGTATTGAATTTCAGAATTTAGACCCAGGTTTACTGAAAACACAGCCATTCGTGGGGATTGGAGTCATATTTGCACATTTTAGAGGTTTATAAAATCATGAAAACCATGGATAAGATGAATAGTCAGGGTCTTTACCCTAGTGTAGGGAAGTCCAAAACTAGAGGACATAGATTTCAGGTAAGATGGACAAGATTGAAAGTGGACAAAAGGGGGCCATTTCAATCAAAGGTTGGTGCGTGTATGCAAAGACCTGCGAGAGTAAGTGGTGGAGGGTTGTAAAATTACAACTTTTAAAAGGCACTTTGGTTGGGTCAAGAGTTGGGAGAATATAGAGGGCTATAGAAAAAATGCTGGAAAATGTGACTATGTAAACTTACGACATCTGGTTGGCACGAATGAGTTGGACCGAATGATCTGTTTCTGTGCTGTACAACTCTATCATTCATTGATCGAATTAATCATGATCTCTTTATAATCTTATGCAACCGTTTTCACCCTCTGCTGTACAACTAACCTTGATGTCATCCATAAACCTGCTCACCGTGTCTTCTATAATTCTCTTCTAACTCATTGAGATAAATGATAACCAAAAATGGATCCAGGACTCATCCCTGTTGAACGTCCCTGGTCACACAGCTCCAGTCCAAAAGACAATCTTCGTCCACCACATTCTGTCTCTTACCAATAAGAAGAAACATATGCACACATACAGACTTACAGAGACACATACGCAGTTCTGTCTTTAAGACAGAGATATGAACATTTTGAATGATAAGGTGATCAAGAGTGACACTGAGAAAGTGGGAGAATTTTGTTGAGAAATATGTCAACATTGATCGAACAGCAGATCAGATGAACCAAACAATGTAGTTCTGCACCAATTGCGTACACTGTGTGGTTTACTGCATCGGAAATTTCTACCAAAGAGAGCAGTGAGCTGAGTTTGATAAATAATTAACTGAACAGAGTCAATGTGAATGGGGGATACGTTGAAGGGCTGAATGGTCTATGTCTTTCCTATTGGTTGTGCCCTCATTTATAAAAATATGAGGTTCATCCACTTTTAGATTTTGAGGCTCGCCCATTTAAGATTTAGGTAAGGATGTTCGTATCTCCTTAGGGTTGTGTTGTCTGCGGTATTCTCAGTTCCAAGAAACAGTGAAGACGGAGTCATTGAAGGTAGTGAAGGCTGGCCTTGTCAGACATTTGTTGGACAGGGGAGTCAGTGTTTATTAGGAATAGACAGAAAATGGGCTTTCACCCGCTAGTAGACCAGCCAAGATCTTTATGAACTGAGCAGCCAGCGGGTACTCCGATCTCATATGTTGTCGTCTCATTGCGCCCCTTGAGGCTGCTATACAGGGAGAGGAAGACCCCATTCAGCCAGTCACCATCACCACCCCTCTCAAGAGTTACAAAGGAATAGAATTAAAGTTTTAGTCATAGTGTAATGCAGTTATGCATCAGGGAAACAGACTCTTTGCTTCAACTCATCCGTGACAACCAGATGTTCTAAATTAATTTACACCTATTTGCAAGCATTTAACCCATATCCCTCTAAATCATTCCATCCCATCTGCACATCTTTTAAGTATTGTAATCATACCAGCCTCCATCTGTTCCTCTGGTAGCTCATTCCATACACACACCATACTCCGTGTGAAAAAGCTGCCCCTTAAATCGATTTATATCTTTCCCATGTCATCTTAAAACCGATATCCTCTACTTCTGAACACTCTTACCGCAAGGAAAAGACCTGGTCCATTGCACTCCTGATTTTACAAACCTCTGTCAGGTCATCTCTCAAAGACAATAGTTTACTTTAAAATGTAGTGACTACAGCAATTTTTTTTAAAAACACAGATCAAACAGACAAAAATGAAATTAATGATTAAGAATATTGGTTGTGTTGTTAACGGAACGCATGTTAATCAGGCTAATAGGAAATCTCCCTCTTCCTCAGTGTCTGTGTAGTGAATGTTGAACACATGACTGATATTGCAGACCGGTTCTATTGTGGCAGCTGAAAGACAGCATTTTTGACCTGGTAGCGATTCCTTCCAAATATTAGTTTATAACCGGGATCAGTATGAACTCCACCTGATCATCTGACAACAAAATGACCGAATGGAGAATCACTGAGATCAGAAACAAATCAACAACTAGCTGCACAGCATAACAGGAGGCCATGCTTCTCGGCTGCTAAACAGGAACAGAGGAGCCCTCGTTAGCTATCAGGAAAATCAGAGTAGAGATAATTACTTATTTTCAGGTTGGAAAGCTGGAAGTATTGAAATTCTTCAAGGATCAAGGTGAGATCATCAATAGTTTAGAATCTAGATTAATAATTTGAAATAAGGGGCTGAATGGATTGGAGCTCACTTTGCTCCTTCACCAAGATAGTCATTCAATAAGATCTCAAGTGGACACAGTGTGTCTGCAATAATTTATAGATAGGGCAGAGTCGTGAGCAAACCTTCGGCAATAAAAGTACAATGTGGGTGATGGGAAAATTGTGTTTTGGAGGAAGCATAAAACAACCTGAAATGATATAACTGGAAGTAGAATGCAGAACTCGGGGGTACAAAGGGATTCATGTGTCCTGGTACATAAATCACGTCAAGCTAATCTGTAATGCAGCACGTGATTTGGAAAATAAATGGAATTATACTTTTTCTTGCAAATGTTTTTGTGTCCGATCTTAAGAATGTTTTGCTGCATTTGTGTAGGCCATTGTAGAAACCGCATCTGATGTAATGTATGTGGGTTGTAATTGCCTGAAGTGAAAAACAAATTGCTTTTGAAACTTTTCAAAAATGTTTATCTTTACTCGTTCTTCGACTGAAAGCATTATGTTATGAACTATTAAAAGTTTAGGCCTGAGAATGAGAAAACTCTTATTGACCATATAAGATTTTGAGCTTGTGAATTCCTGATGAATATTTTTTACTTCTATGAGAGAATAAGACTGGGGAAAGTAATGTAGGAATAAGTTGCATTCATTTACATACAAATATTGTGAAGATATTACAAGTTTTATTATAAAAGTATACGGGAACATAGAAAAACATCTTCAAATCTAATTGGGCCATTTGTATGAAAGAAAATGCTGTGCATACAGCAGCAACAATGATGTTCCTACATGGAGAAGGAACTGTGATGGAGTCAGACAGATCGGAAACTGTTCAAAGAGACATCATTGTGTCGAGTTTGCATCTGGATAACGTTAATATTCATCTCAGAGAGGGAGAAAACGTAGTCTTACTAAGGAGGAATGGCCGGTTGCTCCATGTCTCACCGTGTTCCTCTGCCCAGCAATGTGTGTGAGCATAAAACTCCTCAGTCATCTTTACCAGTCATGGAAGATTCTTGTCGAGGATTGAGATGGAATCGCCCTACTGCCTGAAGTAAAGGGAATTCAGTTAAATACACCTGTACCAGAATGTAATCCTATTACCAGTAGCTTGTAAGAGCAGAATAGCTCCATAAGCTGAATGATATTTGGGGCATTCTTTAATGTTTCCTCTTGTAATGAGTTCAATTAATACCTAGGCAAAGTTCTTTCAAGTTAACGTTCTGCAGGGATGTTGTTTTTTAGTTTGTCATAGAACGTGTGCTTGTGTCAGTATTTTTAGAGAAAGAAACATCGGTGTAGAGATTTGCAATATCCAAACCATCATTCATCTTTCCATCGTTGTTTGGGTAACATTGTATGGATCATAATCTTGTGAATTTTAGCAGATGAAAGAATATTGCATGACTAGTTCCTCACCTTGACCCAGTCTGAGACCTATATTATTGGTCATATCATCAACCTGGTTCTATTAACATTTGCAGTGAGCAGTGGAAGCGTGGGATGAGGAAAGCGAATAGTGACCTGAACGATAGATCATTGAATCTGATGTCACTGGTGGGCATATTGTTGCAGAGGATTTTGAGTGGTAGAGTTTACATGCATTTGCAGATGCAACGAATGCTCAGGGATAGCCAACATGGCTTTGTATGTGGGAAATCATGTGTAACAAAAGTTGATTGAATTTTCTGAACAGTTGACAAAAAAAATGATCAATGAAGGCAGTGTAGAAGACGCTGTCCATATCAACTTCAGCAAGGCGTTTGACAGGATTCCGCATGACAGACAAGTTATAACGATCAGATCATAAATTGATCCAAGGAAAGGTCGGCAATTGACTACAAAATTAGATTGAAGATAGGAGACAGTGTGGTAAAGGACTGCATTTCAGACTGGAGGCCTGTGATCAGTGGTATGCAACAAGGAGCAGAGCTGGATCCACTACTTTTCAACATTAATATAAATGAGTTGGATGTGATTATGTTCCTGCTTATTATGTTTGCAGATGGCATCAAAATTTAAGGTGTAGTGGCCAGCAAGCTTTACCTCAGAGTATAATGGGACCTTGATCAGATGGGCCAAGATCACAAGTATGGAGTTACATTTAGATAAATTTGAAGTGTTGCATTCTGGTAAGGTAAAACAGGGCAGAACTTACACAATTAATAGTGGGTCCCGAAGGAATGATGTTGAACAAAAGTATGCAGGCTCAGAGATCCTTTAAAGTGGAGTCGCAGGTAGACATGGTGGTGAAGGAGTTTGGTTTGTTTGTCTTTATTGATCAGTGCTTTGAATACGCGCGTTAGGAGATCATGTTACGACTGGGCAGTATGTTAGTAAGGCCATATTTAGAATACTGTGTTCAATTCAGTTCTGTATGCTACAGGAAGAATGATGTTAAAATGGAGAGGGTGCAGAAAAAATTTCAAGCATGTTGCCGGGAATGAAGGCCTTGAGGAACAGAGCTGACTGGGGCTGGTTTACTCTGGAACATTGGAGGCTGAGGTGTGACATTATCGGCGTTTTAGCGAAGTTTGAGAAGATTTGTAGTTCAAGTTGATGTTTTGTATGTAGGTTTGCTCGCTGAGCTGAAAGGTTCATTTCCAGACGTTTCATTACCTTACGAGGTAGCATCTTCAGTGTACCACATTATAAACAATGCTTAAACCTCCTGCTTTCTATTTATATGATTGGATTTCTTTGGTTTGATGATGTTATTTCCTTTGGTGATGTTATTTCCTGCGGTGAAGTAACTTCCTGTGCCTTTTCTCAGGGGATTGGAGATGGGGTCTAACTCGATGTGTTTGTTGATAGAGTTCTGGTTGGAATGCCATGCTTCTGGGAATTCTAGTGCATGTCTTTGGTTTGTCCTAGGTTGGATGTATTGTCCCAGTCGATTTGGTGTCCTTCCTCATCCGTATGTGAGAATACTAGAGCGAGAGGGTCATGTCTTTTTATGGCTAGTTGATGTTCATGTAACCCGGTGGTTAGTATCTGCTTGTTTGTCCAATGTAATGTTTATTACAGTCCTTGCACGGTATTTTATAAATGACGTTAATTTTTCTCATTGTCTGTATATGGTCGTTTAAGTTCATTAGCTGCTGTTTTAGTGTATTGGTGGGTTTGTGGGCTACCATGATGCCAAGAGGTATGCGTAGTCTGGCCGTCATTTCCGAGATGTCTTTGATGTCGGGGAGAAAGGCTAGGGTTTCGGGACGTGTCTTTTTTTGCTTGTTTGGGTTTGTTGCTGAGAAATAGACGGATTGTGTTCATTGGGTACGCATTCTTTATGAACACACTGTATAGGTGATTTTTTTTCTGCTCTCCGTTGTTCCTTTGTGATGCAGTGTGTGTTGGCTCTTTGAAATAATGTTCTGATGCAGCTTCGTTTTTGGGTGTTGGGACGATTGCTTCTATAGTTCAATATTTGGTCTGCATGTGTTGTTTTTCTGTAGACGCTGGTTTGTAGACGCTCCAATATCACTAAACGAAACAAGTTAGAGGAAACCTTCAAGAACATCAAGAATACCCTTACTGGCATATAACTCACTAAAGCAGAGGAAAACAACAACAAACTGTCATTCCTGGATGTCATAGTAGAGCGATCAGCCAATGGGGAAATTCAAACCAGCGAATGGGTACACAATGAACACCGCAGGTGATCCTAAGGGTAGTTCCCTCAAACCAGGCATCTCCAGTTTATCAGCAGGGATTCCCCGCAGGGTGGAAAAAGGCCATTCAGCCAATTGAGACCTCGCCGATCGGACGTGGGGGTCTTCACTCTTGGTTATACAGTGTTCAGATAAATTCGCCATCCCTCAGCTCCTGAAGCAGTCTCTGTTGATACACAACAAGACCTGGACAGCATTCCAGCCTGTGCTGTTAAAGTGTTGGCAACATTCATATTAAAGCGCTGCCAGACAATGCACATTTCCACAGTAACCGAAGGGGTTCATTCAGCATCTCAATCTGGCTTTCTCAAGAACGTGGGGAAGCCATTCAGCCCGTCAAAACTATTGGGAAAGAAGGACAGCCCATTCAGTCCCTCCTGCCTGTTACACAGGAAGACGCAGATCTGCTCACTCCCACACGTCACTTACACGGGATCAGAAAGAGACCATTTCACACCCGGAGTCACTTGCTGAGGAACAGGAATAGGTCATTCAGCCTGTCACGTCACTAACCTAGGAACAGGAAGGCTTCAGAGATGCTCCAATATCACAAACAGATGGAGCAAGGGCTGCACAGATGGACTGCTCCACTTTGTTCCTCGAGCCTTCATTACCCAAAGTACATACCTGTTACTTAAACAGGGTTTCCTGGCAGTAGGAATGAAGTCAACATTTTTAAAACACTCTTCAAGAAGTCTCCCATCTCCAAGAAGGCAGACCGATGGTTTACACGGAAGTCAGAATTTAGTGGAGAATGGCTAACTGTTTCAGAATGAAGGCACTGTGGCTGCTGACAGGATTGTGAACGATGTAACATTGAGTGCAGGGTCGCACAGTAACTGTGCATTAAAGTGCTCAGAGTTCATTCGGAGACTATGTCTCTGTCAATTGAAATGAGGTCTCTGCACAGGCATGTAAACTGCCAGGAATCGAGCATCCTGTGGAAAGTTTGGAATTTCTCATCATATGGCTGATTGAGACATAATGCGTGTCCATCCATAACCATCAGGTTTCTACTTCTTATTCACTCACAGTTCTACAGAAAATCACTTAGTTACTGCAATCTCTCCTGACGGTACCACGATGCCAGGGTTCAGTCTAGTGAAACTTCTTTGCACTGTCTCGGTTACATGGAGATCATTATTTATAAGGCAGGCTCAGTCTTTGCACAATACCCCAAATAGTGTCTCAACAAAATACTACCATGAGTCAGATAGATTTACTCTGTCACTTTAATCATTTTGCATGGAGGACCACAAAGTATCTGTAGTTATAATTACTTATTGCCCGTATGAATTCTATTAGTGACTTATAATCAAGAAAACCCAGGTTCTTTTCAACAACATGAAAGGGTTCAGAAAAGACTTACCAGGATTTTGCCAGAATTGGAGGATTTGAGCTATAGGGGGAAGTTGCATAGGCTGAGGCTCTCATTCCTGGAGCGTCGGAGGCTGAGGGGTGAACTTATACAGGTTCATAAAACCATGCGGGCATGGATAGAATAAATAGAAAAAACCTCTTTGCTGGGGTGGGGGAGTCCAGTACTAGAGGGCATGGGTTTACTGTGAGAGAAGAAAGATATAAAAAAGGACTGAGGGCCAACCTTTTCACACAGAGGGTATGGAATGAGCTGCCAGAGGAAGTGGTGGAAGCTGGTACGAATGCAACGTTTCTAAGGCATTTAGATGGCTATATGAATAGGAAGGGTTTGGAGAGATATGAGTCGGGTGCTGTCAGATGTGATTAGATTGACTTAGGTTATCTGGTAGGCATGGACGAGTGGGACAGAAAGGTATGTTTCTGTACAGTATATCTCTATGACTCTATGATCCTATAACAACATTGCCCAACTTCTCACCATTGAATAAACATAAATGAGAATCTTTATATTTGTTGTTCATACCTGAATATTTTTTATACCTTGTGAACAGTTATTTCTCTAACATTGACCCTTCTGATACACCATAAGCCGTTCATCCATTTACTACATTCGGTGTATTACTCCCCTGCCTAACCGTGGTCTCTAACATTCTCAACCATGTCAAATGTATTCTCAAACTTCAAATACTTCATTCCCACTGGATCTCAATTGTCAATGACATAAAGGACAACATCCAAAAATCGCAGCAGATTTATCAAAGATCATTTCATTTTCCTGAATCTAGGCCGACTCTCCAAATCATATCGTTATTCTCAAAGTGTCTCGTTGTCACATTCCTTATAAAATGTCCTAGTATTTTTCTCACAGCTAACGTCAAACTATTTAGTTTACTGTTTTCCCTCTCTGTACTGTTTTATATATTAGGTTTCAAAAAGCTGCTTTCCAGTCTGCAGGATCGTTTCCAGAATCTAACCAGTTTTGAAGAATAATCAGTAATTATTTCAGTCGCACTGTTGCCACCTCCTCAATGCTCTGGGATGTAGGTCATGAGAAACAGCAACTCACCAAGCTTTAATTCAATTAAATTTTCAAAAACATACTCTTCATTAATTCTAATTTCCTGCAGTTCCTCATTTTCACCAGTCCCCCTGTTCCCTCGTATTTCTGGGAATTAGTTTCTATACCGTCCGCTGGGGAGACAGAACCAATGCATTCCTCTCAGCTACTGATATATCGGATATGTCACCCACTCCAGCCTGGAAAGTTTCAGAATCAATCCAGTTGACTTCATGGTGAGAGTTAGTACAGTCCTGTCCCTGGTGTTGGAAGGGACACAGTCTAGTGACCACCTCATTTTTGAAAGACACTGGTTTCACGTTTTACACTTGGAATTGGTCCAATTTAGTAAATGTTCCTGGAAATCCCAGAGAAGATAATACAGTGCTCTGACCCACCCCGTGTACAGAGCTTCCCGTCTGTGTATTCCCAGCTCCATCTGTTTACTATGGACACAGACACACTGGAAAGACAGTGTCCAGATTGGGGTCACCATACCCTCGTGTCTCCCTGAATGGACCCAGCAGCTGACAATACAAACGCAAGGAAAAGATCAACAGAACCTCCACTGACTTTCCAATGACAGGAACAAGTCAAGTCCCCACACAGACGATGCACCCATTCAGTGTTGAAAACGTTTCTATTCCGAAGAGAAAAAGCTGTTATATCTCTGCACAGTCCCACAGTTACAGTTTCTTTCTCCCAAGAAGCAGTGGACAATGTAACATTATGTTTCTCTGTATCTCAGCAACGATAATGACAGCAACAGTATTGCCAAAGGAGTTGATCACCACACTCAGAGAAGAGAGATAGAGGCAATACAACTCAACTTAAACAGGGACACATCTATATTGATGTGATACTCAGAAATATGGGGAAAAGGGAAATGTTAGAATGAGCTCCCATTTTATTTCCCTTCCCGTTCATCATCAGCAGGCCCTTTATTTGCTTTTCATTTCTCTCCCTCTCTGTCTTTCTGTGGCTCTCTCTCGCTGCATATTTCTCCATTCAAATAACTTCCCCTTCACTTATCTGGCCATCCCTGTTGTAAATAATTTTATTTCCCAGTTGCTTCCAGTATTGATATAGGGTCACAAAACTCTAAACTTTATCTTTTTTTCTCCTGACAGAGGCTGCCATACAGGCTAAGATTCTCTAACATTTTCAGATGCTGGAGATTTTTGTTTTTCAGTTGTCAATCATCCACAGTTCTTTGGTTTATTTCACCTTTAATGTTGTTTCCCGGGATGTCAGCATCACTGGCAAGGTCAACATTTGCTGTATTGACTAACTGCCCTAGACTGTGAGGTCATTTGTTCAGACAATATTGAGCCAGCCATGTGGGTGTGGGTCTGTAGTCACACTTAGTTTCTTTACCAAAGGCTATCAGTGAAAAAAAGAAATCCAGATGGTTTAAGGTTGTTGTTAGTAAAATAAGCTTTCGTCCCCATTTTTGTCATTCGAATTTAAGTTCTTTCATTGACTGCAGTAGGATTTGAAACACTTCCGTTAAAGTCATAACCTGCGCCTCTGAATTACCCGTCCAGTGACATTATTACTCTGATATGGGATCCCTATTATGAAACAACTATCGAGACAATAACAAGTTAGTGGTCAGAATATGTGTAACTGGAATATTGGTAAAAAGAGAACTGGAACTATAAAATCTGTCGTTAACAAAGGGGTAAATTACGGTTAATTCTGCAACAACACTGAGGCAGAGCTGGAGACTGGAGATATTATAGGTGTGGGTGCAGGTAGTTGGGATAACAGAGAGAATACAAAGACATAAAACAGTTCAGGGCAAAATGAAGACTCGGGGTTCTAAACAGCATTGTTCCTTCTTATATGTTTATGAGTGAGGAGTCTGAAATTGATGGAAATGAAGTGGAGATTGTGACTGAAACTGACGACAATAGTTTATTTATTTGTTAAATATATACAACTGAAATAGCAATAACCTTCACCATTGTTTATAGAATTGATAGAGATAAGCTTACGAGGAACACCAATAATAGTGAGGATGGGATACTATCCAGCTTGAATAAACATTAATCCGGCTCGTATCCGCAACTTTAACCATGTCCAATCCCGTGAAAGACAGTAAAGACCCAATGATAAAGACCTATCCATTGTTGTAACATTCCAGTCTAATGTTCTCAGATTCTGATCCTTTGTTATAACATTCCAGTCTAATGTTCGCAGATGCTGATCCATTGTTGGAAAATTCCCGACTAATGCTCTTAGATTCTGGTCCATTGTTGGAACTTTCCAGTCTAATGTTCTCAGATTCTGATTCATTGTTCGATCACTTCAGTCTGTTGTTCTAAGATTCTCTTCCTCTCCCTCTGTCTGTAGCTGTTGAGACCAATTCTCTTGAGGATGCTGCTGCCGCTGATACAATGGGATAACAGGTTGAAGGAAGCCCCTTATTAATAGAAGATAAAACCCTCTAGTGACACAGTTAGTCATGGAGATACAGTGACATATGGAGACAGACATCAATCACAGTCAATGAAGAAATAGCTCCAGTTAACCCCATTCACGACAACATTCATATGTCACAATAATACTTTGTATTCATGGGATGTTTACATCGCTGACTATTGGGAGTATGGTACACCTCCAATTGTAAAGGCAGGATTGAGGGAGAGAGGTGATGGTTTCTCTTCACAAGCTCGATGATTCTACTATGTTTCGGCAGGGTAAGAAGTACTGGGCTCCCGAATCCGTCTGTGGCTGATCACCAGGCGTGCTACATCTTTTCATTTTATTTATTTATGTTTCATTTTGACATTTATCTGACCAGCATTTCATGGTTTAGGTGGGGTTAGGCATTTTTGATAGGCTCGTCAGTGCCACAGATGGCGTAGATACAGTCAATTCCTTGTGAACCTTGCAGCCGCGGCCTGGTCCTGTGGAGGGATGGTCAAACTCTCACAGACACAGGATTCTTAGTTTTGCGTTTCGCCAGTTATTGCTGGGGTCCAAATAGGATTGGACGGCAGTAAATCGCTCCCAGCTGTTACACTCTCTCTCTGTGAGATTTCTCTCGGAATTTTCGTTCGATGTTCTTTCGCCCAGATTGGAGAACTGTATGTCAGATAATCTGTTTCATGAATTTGTTTTTAGTGGCACGTGTGTTTATTGGATCTTACCATATTGGAACGGTGACTTTTTATTAGTTAAATAACCTATTATTCTGTTAAATTTTCCAACAGAATTAAGTTATTCCAAGTTCCACTTCCTGTTGTTGTATTTTGTCGACGTGTTCGTATAAATTGTGTTTTGCTTAATGTTAAATATCAAATTTTGTCAAATAATGTCAAGTGAATTGTATCTGAAAAACAGCACCTCACATTTACCTTTAAAATAAGAAAATGTTCAGTTCAAGGTTATGTTCTCCATGAATTTTGAGGATTCTGCTGTGATCCACAACAGAGCAACAGATATTCGCGTTTTACTTGGGTTATTACTTAATGGACAACATGTTGCAGAAATATGGAGTTTCACAGAGAAATGGATCGAGCTGGAGGAGTGATAGTTATGTCCGGAGTTGTATCAGATACTCAATCCACCTCACAGATCCAGCCCGGGCACGTATAAGCCGAGATGAGATATCTGTTCATCATGAACCACTGCGTAGACCAGCCTCGTGTACTGTTCTGCAATCAGTCCTGGATTGAACACTGTTCGGAGCTCACCGCTCCACTTCTTATCTGTCCAACAGTGCATTGATCTATCAACCTGGACTAGATAAGCTATTCAACACAGTGCGCTGTGCAGGAAACACAAGTGCACTTTTCTATTAACATGTACTGGGTATCTGACCAGCATGGGGAGCTGTACAGTGAATAACAGTGAATTTATCTGTTAATCTGGAGCAGTTACCTTCCCAGCATGTACAGCTGTGTACATCAACCACAGAATTGTTGAGTAACATGTGTTTGATCATGGCCGCGTGGGGAATTTGCAGCTCATGCTAAAACTGACAGGATGCGCAGCTCCCATCAATTTACAGTTCAATATCTCCATTGTGCCATGACAAGGGGGTGGTGTGGGTGTGAAACTCACTGCCAGAGAGAGGCCATGAATCAGTTGAAATACCACCAAATGGGAGGTCATTGTTTAAAAGAGAGGGGGAGATTGATAGAGAATTTCTTAGAAGGATCTGATGGTAGGCTTAAAAATGCGAAATGAAAACATTTCGATAACATCTTGCAATATGGGCCTCTATTTCCAGGAATGATGGATGATCAGGATATTGGTGTGAGTTAAGATGGTGGAGAGTTTTGGATGATTATTTGTTCTGCAACTTTGTAACTGGGAGCAGGGTCAGCATAGTATTTGACTTATTGGGCTAAATCTAACAGTAATTTGTCTCAGTGTCATTTTATTTGAGTGTGACAGAGGGATTATCTTCACGCGACCGAGCTGTTTTCTGGAGATACCTTGTCAAATTCACCTCATTATCTTCCCACGCACCCAGAGACTTCCCTCTCATTCAATGCCAGCCCGATTCTCCCACTCATAATCGCTGGAAGTACTCACCATCGCTCGTATGCGCCTGGATATTCCGAGATTCCTGGCTCTGGGGTTATCTTTAAAAGGCCAATGGGCACAGGTTGAGCTTTCTCAGTTCGGAGCTGCCATGCATAGTTTACCCCGACCACGTGAGGTAAAGGGCAATTACACCCCGGTTTGTTGACAGGGACACGAAGGGCCTGGTGGATGGGCTCATACAGAGGAGAACAATTCTCTTCCCAGAAGTGGCCACACTACGAGACCCACCGAGCATGGTCTGAGCTCACCACCTAGCTCATTGCAGTATCTGCGGTCTGACGAAATGCCCAGCAATACAGGACAAGCATCAATAACATTCCGCGCTCTATCAGGATAAGGGTCACCGAACTCTCTCTGCTTCCTCACACTCACTGTATATCTGGTACATCACCTTCCGGCAAATAAGGCTCCATCACTCTCACTACTGAATGCAGCACCTTTTCTCTCTCTCTCTCTCTCTCTCTCACACACACTCTCTCAATCTATCTCGCAATATCCCCACATGGTTATAAAATGTTCTGGTGAGTGCTGTTCTTCCAATTCTCTGGACGGTGTAGTTTGTACAACGTTCCAAGACATTTTCAAAATAATTCCGAACTTCAGGAAGATATTTGTCCCCCACTGTGTAACACATCAGCGGAAGGAGCAGAGTTTTCTTTTACATCACTCAGGATGAAAGCGCATCATGAGGTCATTAAGCCTCTCAAATATGCGCCACAATTCAGACAAATGGAGCACCTAAACAGTTGCAGACGCACCCCCTTTCTTGAGGAAAAGCGCAACATTGGAAGTTCAGTAGTTTCGCTAGAAGACTCCTCTAATCCAGGGCGTTATGGAATATTTCACACAGTGCTGCCAGTCAATCTGTAACTACTTTTTTTTAAACAGGCAATCAATTAATGCTGATGACCTGTTTAATCTTGGTCTTACCTGTTTGTGAAAAGATTTGCTAATTTTGTTCGAGACATTTCAAGAACTTTCATCCGACAACAATTTTGTTTATATTATTGAAACACTTTGTGACTTTCCCTGTGAGGAACGATGTAAAATACTCTTTTAAATTCTCTGCCTGTTCCCTCAAACCAATTCCCTGTCACATGTTTCAGGTGTCCCATATATAATTTCCTGCTTTCTTCCAATGTTCACAAACACGTGATCAACTTTTTGTGGTCCATATGGAAGAGCTGTTACGTTTAGTTTTTTAAAAATATTTCTTGACTTTTTTTTCGTTATCAAATCTGCGTCTGGTTCCAGAAATAAGCATCCCAAATCTGGTCGACACTAGCACTTGCCAATTTGAATTCTTTAGTTTGTGATTGATTAGAATCCTTGACAGCCTTTGGACACCACGGGGGTTCATCTTTTTGACCAAAGTCTATCATTGTTGAGCGTTATGAAGTATCTGCTTGAATGTCATTGCTGCTCACAAAGCAGTCTCCTTTACATTAGTGAGCCAAAGAGAAACTACTTCTAGAAACACCCCCACTCTGTCTGTAGGAATGACTCTGACCTTCTGATTGCTCCCCATTTCAATAAACCAACTTCCTCTGAGTTCCGAGGCTGTGGTCAAGAAAAAAAAGGGTCACATGTCAGATATAACTGGCTGACTCAAGGGAATCCCTTCAGGAGCATCGGGGCTGTAGAAATATACTTAGGATGGAAATCAGGAATGTAAAAAGGGGACACGAGATAGCTTTGGCAGAGAACGTTAAGGAGAATCCAAAGAGACTCTACAAGTGTATGAAGAGCAAAAGAAGAGTGCGATACAAAACCGGTATCCTTAATGATCAATGAAGCCAACGATGTGTGAAACTACAAGATCCGAAACAAATATTTCACTTTGGAACTTACTGTGGATAAAGACTGGGGCGCCCAGGGAACTGAACAGTGTTTGGCCTGACTACTATTGGAATACTGTGTGCAATTCTGGTCTCAATGCCATCGGGAGGATGTCGTGGAACATGAAAGGGTTCAGAAGAAATGACCAAAGATGTTGCCAGGGTTGGAGGGCTTACGCTTCAGGGAGAAGCCTGAATAGGCTGGGGCTGTTTTCACTTGAACATGGGAAGCTGAGGAGTTAACCGATAAAAGGTGTTTAAAATCATGATGGTCATCGACAGGGTCAAGAGACAAGGTTATTTCCTCAGGCGAGGGAAACTTTTCAAAGGGATCTAAAGGACAACTGGCTCCCGCAGAGTGGATGGAATAAGTTGCCAGAGCAAATAATGGAGTCTGATAGAAATACATTTAAAAGGCATGTGGATGGGTATATGAATAGCAAGGGTTCAGAGGGATATTGGAAAAATTGTGGCAAATGCGACTCGAAACGCCATGCAGGAGTTGGTGCGAAGGGCCTGTTTCCGTGCTATACATCTCTATGACTCACTGTCTTGAAATGAGTCCACATTGTAGAAAAGGAGGTGCTGGAGGTTTTAAAACACAAAGGTAGATAAATCCCCAGGACCTGATCAAATGTATCTCAAGACACTGTGGGAAGCTGGCGAAGAAATTGTAGGGCCCCTTGCAGAGATATTTGTACCAAAGCGTGCTATGTGTGATAGGCTGTTAGACAGGAGGGTGGCATTGTGGACAGTGAAGAAGGTTTTCTAAGATTACAAAGGGATCCTGATGAAATGTGTGAACGGCTGAAAAACTGTCGATGGAGTTCAATCTGAATAAATGCGAGGTAATGCATTTGGTACAACAAACATGGGCAGGACTTATACAATTAATGGCAAGAACTACGCTAGTGTTGTAGAACAGAGGGACCTCAGGGTTCAGCTACATAATTCTTTGAAGTTTTCAACATGGAGAGATAGGATAGTTTAAAAAAAGGTGCTTGCCTCACTTGCTTTCATTGCTCAGTCCTATGGATATAGGAGTTGGGAAGTCATATTGAGATTATACAGGCCATTGGTGAGTCCTCTTCTGGAATACTGTGTCTAGTTCTGGTCGCCGAGTTATAGGAAGGATATTATTAAGCTGGAAAGGGTTGGGAGGAGATTTACTGGGATGTGGCTGGGTACGAAAGGCTTCAGTATAAAGAAAGGTTGAATAGGTTGGTATTTTTCACTGAAACCTGAATGTTGACAGATGACCTCATAGAAGTTTATAAAATCATGACGAGGAAAGATAGAGTTAATGGGAGTTGCCTTTTCCCATGGACAGGGGAGTTTCAAGACAAGGCACTACATTTTTAAGTTTAGAGGAGAGACATATAAAAAAAAGACATGAGAGGCACATTGTTACACAGAGGGTGGGTTGTGTGTGAAATGAACTTCCCAAGGAAGGGGTAAACATGGGGACAATTACAATGTTCAGAAGACATTTGGATTAATACAGGAATAGGAAGGTTTGAAGGGATATGATCCAGGAACAGGCAGGTGGGATGAGATCAGTTTTAGAGTATGTTTAGCGTTAACCAAACAGTGCGGTATAACTCTGACTATGATTATAATGTTGTGTCATCAATTAACAAAGGCTGCAAGAGAAAGCCAGGGAACTACAGACTGATGAGCGAGACATCATGGTGGGTCAGTTGTTGGAGGTCATTCTGAGAGGTAGGCCTTCCATGCATTTGGAAAGATAAGGCCTATTTACGGACAGCCAGCATGGCTTTGTGCATGGGAAAACATGTCCCACAAACTTGACTGGAGTTTTCTCAAGATGTGACCAAAAAGATAGATGAAAGCAGAGCAACAGACGTTGTTTCTGGCTTCCGCAAACCCTTGTTCAGTATGTAGCATGATGCATTGGTTAGTAGGGGTAGATCACAAGGGATCAGGGAGACCTTGCCAACTGGATACAAAATGGAATGACAGTGGTAGACAGAGGGTGGGGGAGAGGGTTGTTGTTCAGCTGGAGGCCTCTGACCAGCAGTGTTCTGTAAGGATTGGTGCTGGGACCACTGTTGTGCACCACTTACATAAACAATTTGAGTGAAAATGTAGGAGTCCCTGTTAATATGTTTATAGATACCAAGATTAGTGGAAAAGTGGGCAGGGAATATAATTATCGAAGGGGAGGTTAATCAACTGGGCCAAGGGATGAAAGATGGAGTTTAATTCAGGTGTTGGATTTAGTTCAGACAAACCAGGGAGGACTAACACAGTTAATGGTTGGGCCCTGGACAGTGTTGTAGAAAAGAGAGAGACCAAGGGGTGCAGTTACATTGTTCCTTGGACTGGCATCACAGGGCGACAGGGTGTTGAAAGCAGCAATTGGCACACTTGTCTTCATTGGTCAGAGCATTGAGTACATGAGTTGGAGATATTGGTAACACTGTCGTCTATATTTCTCCTGGGCAGACGAGGCCACGGGGTGACCTTATAAAGGTTTATGAAACCATGTAGGGTCTAAGTAAGGTGAATTGCCAAGGGTAGGTGAGTCCAAAGCTAGAGGCATAAACGTGAGGTGACAGCAAGGATTTGAAGAGGGAGCTGAGGGGCAACATTATCCACAGAGGATGGTGCATAGACGGAACGGGCCGCCAGAGGAAATGGTAAAAACAAGTACAATTACAACATGGAAAAGACACTCGGGCAGGTATGTGGACAGGAGAAGGTTTGAAGAGATATGAGCCAAACACAGGCAAACGCAACTCATTCCATTTAGGAAACCTCGGCCGAAGAGTCATGCTGCACAGAAACAGACCCGATGTCTCCAGTTGTTGGAGGAGGAGACTATCGAGACAAGGCATGTTGTAGAGACTGAAGGAACTCCATGAATACCTGTAGAAGACGCAGAAATAAGCAGAATGGGGAATTAGACTAATGCTTTGAGGGTTACACATATAGAATGGCACTGAGCCCACAGAGATCTGGAAAATCCCAGTCTCCATTCCTGACCTGTGCTGCCTCATCTCTCTGGAGTAAAGAATTCTGTTGGCTCATGATCTGGAGTAATTTCAAAAGTGAGAGACGGTGACAGAGGTAGCAATTAGACCCACGCAGTGAGGGATACCACATGGAGAGGTACTGAGTCACATCACCAGAGTGCAAGATCAAACAATTGTGCAGGAAGAAAGGGTCTTGATTCATGTTGCACTGGGATATGCAAACTGTGAGCAGGCGAAGTGATGGCCTAGTGGCATTATTGTGAGACAATTTATCCAGAAACTCAGCAAGTGTTCTCTGGACACAGGTTCAAATCCCACCATTGCAAATGATTGAATGAGAAGTAAATGCTTCAAAAACGATGTAATTAAAAGCCTGTAAATGAGTATTAAACAACTGCTGATGTTAAGAAAAATCCATCGGGTGCATTCCTGTCTTTAGTGAAATAATCTAAGGTGGGACTGGGATATCACAGGCATTTAAGAAACACAGCTGAGAGAGGGACAGGACAGGCAGCTCAATGTCCCAGGGGACCGATGCTGCAGGAAGGACAGAAGGGGAGCTGAGAGAGGAGGAGAGCTGCTGGTTCTGACTGGGTGAAACATCCCAGCAGGACTGAGAGAGGATATTCCTGCGGGACCGCCCAGTGACGCTGTGTTCGTGGGATTAATCAGTAACAATGGGTCTTCTCTTTCCTCTGATTGTTCTACAGACCCCGAGAGCCCCGCCCTCCTGCTCCTTGACCTTCACAAGATGGCGGCCCTGAGGCCCGCGCTCTCTCTTCCCTCAAACAAATGGCGGCCGTGACCCTGGGCCGCTTCCCTGATCAGAGACTGTCGCCTCCTTACCCGGGCATAGAGTGTCTTCTTAACCTTTTTCCGGGATTTGTGAATTCTCTCCGCTCCTTTCTCCCAGCGAGGATCCCACACACTGGCTCTGAGCGCTGCTCTCTGAAGACGATCGCAGCCGCTGCCGGAGAAAGCAGCTCCATGTCTCTCTCTCTCTGCAGACCTCACTTTCTCCTCGAAGATTTCAACCTACTGCGAATCCTCTTACAAGGATGCCTTCCTTGAAGAAGCTCTCTGCCTCTCTCTATAAAGATTTCAGTGAGTCCCTCTCTCACTGCACACCCCAGGTCATCTCCTCTGCACAGAAGCTCTTCAGCCACATTCTGAAGCACACTCGTTATCACAGCCATATCTCCTTTCTCAGCACCTGCCTACGGAACCGACTGATCCCCCATGGACTCCAGATCACCTTCCGACCAACACAATTTGGAGCCAACCAGGACTACCAGTACCTGCAACAAATCCGCAGCCTCCAGCAACGGACCTCCCTCCGGATCCTCCGCTCCACGCTTGCAGCCATGCGCCGGTACCTACACTTCCTGCAGCTCGACCTACCCCAGCTCAGGACAACTCTCTCACAGACCTGTAAAGGACCTCTACTGTTCTTCATTTACAGAAGAATCCATAGACTGAACAAACAGTTCTTTCTAGCCATATCAGAAATTAAAGGCAGTAAGTACCAAAAACTTTCATGCACTTACCCCCAAACTCCGGATTCCTCAACTGTTCCAGAACCTTCCATCGGCCTCCGAAACCAGTCCGGCGCCATTACACA